>NW_024543059.1:60587500-61035000 GCF_018167655.1 Microtus oregoni | reverse complement strand
TAAAATTATCCAAGTGAGTCATCCTCTCCACGAACAATGCCTGTCTTTCATTTGCTTCAATCGCCTTTTCTGGTTTTTGAGGAATATTTACAATGTTTTCCACATGTTAGTTTTGCACAATTCTTTTTTAATTTGTTCCAACTTTATAAGTTTTTAAAATTTATTTTTAAAATCTTATCATTAATATTATTATTAATTTTTGTCCTTTAAAATAGAGTCTCTCTGTGTAGCCCTGGCTGAACTGGTACTCACTCTGTAGACCAGGCTGGCCCCAAACTCAAAGATCTGCTTGCCTCTACCTCCAAGTGCTAGGATTAAATGTGTGCACCACTACCACCTGGATCCAGTTTTATATTTTCATTGCAATTTTCAGTGGAGTTTCTCTGCCTTTATATTTACTAGGAGATTTTTGCATATGCATATAAAGATCATTGATTTCCCGGCGTTATTTTAAATTTTGATACCTTAATGTTTTCTTCTGAGTTAGATTTACCCCGTTTCCCTAGGGATTTGCAGCTGTGTCTTTGTGTAATTCCTAAACCCATGTTATCTGAGTTCATCTTTCCCACTTCTCACAGTGCTGACTCAATTCTCATGATGAATCGCACCATGAGGACACTAATACAGTGTAAGAGTTGGAAATACAGCTTTGCCTGGACCCTAAACTCCCTGGCAATGTAGTAATTTCTCCTGATCTAAATTCAGGGATCAGAATTAAATTACCTATATATTTGATTGCATAAAAATACCAATTCCTAACTTTTAAAATTGGGAGTGATTGTCACATTTGATGAAACATACAAGCATATTGTTGAACACATTATATCCTTCAATGTTGTACATCTTAAGAGTTTATACAAATGCATAATGGCACATGCCCAGCATCGTAGTATTATGAATAGTGACAACGCCCTAAACTTCATCTGTAGTCTTCCTATTCGTGCTGAAAGTCATAACAGCTGGTTATCTCTGTATGTCTCCATCGCTTGGGTGGCATGTCATAGAGTTGGGATTACAGTAGAGAGCGTTTGTGAATAGGCTTCTTCCTTGTAATACACACTTGAGGTTATATGCCATTGTGATAAAGCTGTCATTCTGTTTTCCGGAACTTGATCCTGTTTTCCTGTTGACCCACTGGATGTTCATTTTTAAAAAATATTAAAAGTTTATGTGACAAGAAAATTATACTTTTATCAGATTTAAGTTCTAGGCTATAAAAGTTTGCCATTCCTTTTTACTTATTTATATCTGCTGTATCTTTCTTTACATGGATCTGCTTGATCTGCCTCAGTTTCAAAGAGGGTCTACACCCTTAACGATTCAGCTGTCCTTAGGACCAAAACCGTTTGTCCCCCTCTCCATCCTCCACTGTCAGCTTTATGCTTTCTCACCCTCAGCTGGTCTAGGCATCTTACTGGTAGTCTAACCTAAATTTTCATAACTAAAGGACACATACCAGGAGTCCCTTACTCCAATTTTCTATCTGTATTCCCTGTGTATTCCTTCCAGTTTTATTGTGTAAAAATCATCCCCTTACTTATGTTTTTCATGGTCCATGAGCCATGCTTGTAGAATGACTTTTTTTTCTGTTTGCTCATATATGGCCACAAGAAGTTTAAAGAGCCCCAGGGGCAGCCTTAAGTTTAAATTTTCCGGGAATCTGTGGTGTTTCTTCTCAAGAGAGATACTTTTGGATGCCAGGACCTGTAGGGTCTAGGATTGTGTGGCAAGAAACATGAACTACAGTGTATCACTAAGAATTACCGTAAATAGAACCACACCTTTTCCAACTTCTTGGTGTCCTTTTATCTTCTTTATTTGGGACAAAATGCCAGGTAGAGGGTTTTTAATGAATATGTCATGTGTCAGTTTTGTTAAACTTTAAAAGACGGCTTCAGTGTCCAGTGAAGAAGGCTGCCACTAGCCTAAGGCCAGAAGATTATATCCTGGGTCCAATCTCCTACCACATGAAGAAGGCTCTGCTTCAGAGACCATGATCAGTGGAATTAGATGCTATGGGTCAGGCATTAGGCATAGAGGAGATGAAGCTCCAGATGCAGTAGAAATAGATGGTACCCATTGTCTGTGAAGATGCTGATAGCACTTAGATGGTGAGGAACTGAGGGTAGTACACTTGTTACCAAGTGTCTAGTTGACTTCCTGGGGCGGGGGGAATATTGCCATACTGGCAAATGTGTTTGTCTCTATTGCTGGCAGTTTGGATTAATAGCATCATCAGTAACTGTTATCTGGCTTGGCAAAGGGCAGTCCATCTTTTAGACCAATGCATAGCCCATTTCTTTCTGACCTGTTTTGCTCAGATGCTACCCAATCTAGCCTGAAGGTTGCCAATAAAGAAAGGCTAGTTCATGTGAAATAGACTGGCATTGTGTGCAGTTGGTTGTTAGTTGACCTTTGACATGTACTTCCTAGTGGGCCGGAATATGTGATACAAGACCCTTTACCCCTTGTGCACTGGCCCACATATCCTTTCTATGACTTTAGCCATTCTTTTCCTCGCTTCTACGTCTCTTGTACCTGGATCTTTGCCCAGATGGCTCTACCATCCCACTTGAGGTCATGTCTCTTCAGGAAGAGAATGTCCTGCCAGCCTGCCCTCACACCTACCTATTAAGCAATTCTTTCCTCCCTGCCGTAACTCAGAGTATCCATAGTTGTGTTATGCACCTCCAGCTGTCCATCTTCAGCTAACACCCACCAAAACTGACCCACCCTAGATCATGCCCAGCCTTCTTTCCTGCTCTGTCTGGGTACATAAGTCCTGCCTTGCCATGGCAACCTGTCTTGTCCTGTGTAAAAGTCAGGAGAGACGATCTGATACATCTCTGGGGACTAACCTGAAAGTCTGGGAAGAATGCAAACTCTGTGTCTTTCAGGGTTTTCTTGTGCTCACTAGACCTGTTTGTATCCAATTGTAGTTATAAAATTTTCCATCTCAATTTATGACTTGGCAGTCCCCATATAATTCAGGAAATACTGGGAAGTTTTGGGTGTGGGCTCCCTTGATAGTCCAGGGTCAAGCACTCTTACTCTACCAAGACCCACTGACACAAAGAGTTAGTTCCCAAAGGTCTTATTCTTTCCTGCTGTGGACCATGTGACTCCACTTCTGCCTTCGGAAGGTAGCACGGTTCTCTTGCTGAAGACCATTGTGTGCGTCTGTCTGCATCTTCCACTTCTCTGATGTTGTAGGCACTTCGACAGCAATGTCTTGACATCAGGGCTGCATGGGGCTCCCCTTGCTCTAGCAATCTTCTGAGTACTCAATTGTAGTGGTATATTATTTGTATTTTGATGAATAATCTTGTCTGAAGACCAGAGGCAAAGCTAAAGCCACTAGAGGTCAGTCAGTGGTGTCACACCTTTAATCCCAGGATTTGGGAGACAGAGTCAGAGGAATCTCTGTAAATTCAAGGTCATCCTGGGCTGAACAAATTCAAAGCAGAAACAAATCCAGGTGGTGGTGGCTCACACCTTTAATCCTAGTACTAGGGAGTCACACCTTTAATCTCAGCACTAGAGGGAATATAAAACGGGAGGAGAGAGAAGCTTTGGACTGTTTAGTTTGTGGTCGCCCAGCCTTGATAGAGGTAAGACTTCTCTAGTGGCTTGGCTGCCTTGCTTTTCTGGTTTTCTGGTTGAAATCCATTTTCTATCTCTGGGTTTTTTTACTCATGCCACACTCAGTACATGGAAAAAAGTGGTACTCCTACATATAGAATGTTTTGCTCTCAGAATCTAAACTGGCCTGTTCTTTCTTTTGGTGACACAGTGCATATAATTGTGCTTAAGTTACCCTATAGGAGACAGTCCAGTACATTTGTGGTCACTAGACTCAAAACCTTAGAGAATTGGCCATCCCTTGAAACTTACTGGAGTTTATTCTCACTGTCTGAAATATTCATTCAGTATGATGTTATATGTTTAGTGGGTTGGTGTGTTGTTATGTAGCATACTCTAATAGTTCAAACCCCTTCAGACTATATTATTATGACAGAAGTCTAGGAACATAGGAAAATTATAAGTGACTATAATCTAACCCACACAAATGCAAACTTTTTATCCTTTGTTATAATTGTAAAGGAAAAGGACACATTTGCTAGATCAGTAACCACACAGCAAAGATGGGAAGTCTTAGTCATCCATTGTCCCAGTGACACTGCATCTGACCCAGCAGCTATAGCTGAGACTGTGGCAGACTCTGTCACACTGTTCTATAGCAGCCTTCAACCCTGTATCTCTTAGAGCTCTGACGACAATGTTGATCTCCGATGTCATCTTCATCCTTATCCAACACATGGACACGCACATGTGTAGACACACACACGTGCACGCACATGCACACACACACACACACCCCAAATGTATATATATATATATATATATATATATATATGGCTAAAAGGTGTGAATATGTGTGTGATTGGCTGATTCTCAAAACTCAAGACTTCTACCAGACTCATCCTTTTCACCTTCTCTTTAGATAGTCTGTTATGTTGTTCATTTCGTACAGATCTTTTAGGAACAATCACTAAAGAATCAGATGCTGAGATTAATTAAATTGTGTCCTATTGTCAAACAGCTTATATTTTAGAAATTAGTATTCAATATTCCAAAAATCTCCTTGCATTGGGTTTGATATTTTATAAAATGAAAATGAAATATTGAGCCATTTCTTGAAAGACTAGGAACAATTCAGTCCTTAGAGAAAAACTGTAGTTTTGGGGAAAAAAAAAAGAAGAAGAAGAAAGTTTCTTTCCTGGGCCTCCTGACCCCTCGCTTCTATCTCTGGTCATGGAATCTTAACCATCTCAAAGAACATGGTTCTTTTCCTTTGTGTAATTTGTCCTTTAGTTACAGCATGTTTTTAGTGAAGGACCAGATAAATAGGTTTCATTCTGAGCAATCAGTGATTGATAATTAAAAGCGATGTATTTCCCTCCCAAAGACATCTGCATTTCAACCCCAAATGGGCACCTGAAACTAAGGTAAGGAAAAGTTTCTGATTATCCAATGCCCGGTATCACACATGGATCAAGAGAGTCGGGATGATTGGAAAAACCAATACTCCTGAAGTTAATCATACCATGTGATCAGATGTCTGCTCAAGGACTGACCAACAGTTCTTGATAGTTCCTTCAGACAGGAAGCTCTGAGTCCTAGGTGCAGTTTGTGAAAGCCAAGTGTTCAGAAGCTGTCCTGAGTGTTGGTATTTGCCATCGCATTCTTGAAAACTGCCCCTGGATGGAGGTCATCTGGATAAAAATCCCCTTAAAACACTTCAAAACATAGCTGCCGTTAATGTTTCGCTTATTTCCATGAAGTTATGAGCTTGCTGTAATAACGACATGGAAATCTGTGTATTCCTGTTCCTCATAGAGTGGTATCGCAGGTATGCTTTTAATGGAAACGTATCAGTGATACTCAGGAGATTTTGCAGTTTCTCTAGGCATAGGAGCATCAGTCTTGAGCACTGATCACACACAGGCTTCTAACATGGTAGCAGGAGAGTGAGAGTGTTTGTTGATTCAGCTGTGAACTCCCCTGGGCTGTTGCTCATGCCAACTATTTGAGTTTGGGATGCTGATTTTAATAAACAGGCCAGCTGTTTATCACAAGTGAGTCAAGACCACTAATGAAGGGATTGCCAGGAGGGGCGAGTTAGTGGATCCTCTTTTTCCATCAGGGTGGTCTTCATTTGAGACAAAGAATAGTTTGGCAAGTCTGTTCATATCAAATAGAGGCATTCTTCTGAATATTCATTTTAACGTTTCAGTAGACTCGACTAGAACAAGCCAGCACCAGCCTGGGGCTATTATGTTATTGGTTGCGTTAGTGTTATGAACTCCGTTCAAGTATGTCAGTTACTTCCTTGATATATTTTATTATTTGGATTTGATTAAGAATTTTTTCTTTAGTTGCCATTTTAAAAGTGGTGCCGGGCGGTGGTGGCGCACGCCTTTAATCCCAGCACTCGGGAGGCAGAGGTAGGCGGATCTCTGTGAGTTCGAGACCAGCCTGGTCTACAAGAGCTAGTTCCAGGACAGGCTCCAAAATCACAGAGAAACCCTGTCTCGAAAAACCAAAAAAAAAAAAAAAAAAAAAAAAAAAGTGGTGCTAATAGACGCTACAGAGAGAGCTCAGTGGTTAGGAGTGTATGCTGCTCTTGTAGAGGACTTGTGTTCAGTTTCCAGGACCGACACAGCAGCTTCCAACCAACTTCCTGTCATTCCAGTTCCAGAGGATCTGATGCTCTCTTCTGTCCTCTGCGTGCACTGCGCTCACAAGCTCATACCCACCACACACACACACACACACATACATATACACACATACACACACATACACACACATACACATACATATACACACATATACACACATACATATACACACATACACACACATACATATACACACATACACATACATATACACACATACACACACATACACATACATATACACACACACATACACACATACACACACAAACATATACATACACAAACACATACACACATACACATACATATACACACGCATACACACACATACACATACATATACACACATACACACACATACACATACACACACATACACATACACACACATACACACACAAACACATACACACACAAACACATACACATACATATACACACGCATACACACACATACATACACACATTACACACATTAAAGAATGCATGTGACTAAATCAGCAGAAAAAGTATGTTTATTAGTTTCTACTATGTTCTAAGCTCTACCCAATCAATATTGCAGAATATATTTTAACATATCACCCATAGTTTGAAAAAATGTATATTCATTCTAGTTGGGAAAATTAAGATCTACACAGTGAAAGAGTCACGTGAGAGATGAATGAGTGGTTGTGGCGCTGGAGGAATCAACTTAGTTAAAATGCATCTGTCTTTCTCCATGAGTACACATCAACTTAGTTAAAATGCATCTGTCTTTCTCCATGAGTACACATTTCATTGGAATGGAGAAATATTCTCTTGATCATGATGTAAAATGCCTGGTATGAAATAGCCATTATGATGGCTACTCTTGGCTGGTGATAACTATTCATTGTTAATGTTAATTCCACAACTGGAATTAGCTAAAACCCAAGAAGCTGGGCACACCTGTGAGGAATTTTGATTAATTCGATAATTTGAAGTGAGAAGACACACTTTTAAGCCAGATCTTTTGTGGTAGGAAGAGCCACCCTTACTTAATCTGGGCCACACCTTCCGTGGCAGCCTAAATAAAAGACATGGAAGAAGGAAACTTGCTTCTGCTCTCACTAGTGTGTCCATTCCTCCCGTGGCATTAGAGCCTATCTCTTCAGGATTTCAGCATACACTGAAGACCAGTTGAGACATTCAGCCTCATGCACTGAACAACTAATGGGTTATTGGACCTTCCATTGGTAAACATCCATTGTTAGATTACAATCTATAAGTCATTCTAACAAATCATATGTGTGTGTGCATATGTGTGTGTATTTGTGTGTGTTCCTTTAAAGCAGTAGTTCTCAACCTTCTAAAGCTGTGACCCTTTAATATGGTTCCCCCTGTTGTGGTGACCCCCCAATCATAAAGTTATTTATGTTGCAACTTTATAAATGTAATTTTGCTACTGTTTATGAGTAAATATCTGATATGTAGGATAGCTGATATGCAACCCCTGTGAAAGGGTCATTTCACTCCCAAAGGGGTGGCACCCCACAGGTTGAGAACCACTGCTCTAAAGGACTCTAACTAACACACCACGTTTACAAAGTTCTGCAAGATTTCAAGAAGCACACTACCAAATCTGGCTGAGGCAAACTCTAAGGGACATCATAGGCTACATGGCATTGAGTTGGTAATAAATCCCATGATGGCAGAACCTGGGGCAGGTGTGTTCTTAATGAGGCCTAAATGTAGGCCAATATAGTTCAAGAGAGCAGTAAGTCTATTTGAAAAAGAAATAAAAAGAAAATACTAAGCTGTGGGTCCAGAATTGACTCCAGCATTATAAATGTTTTGTTGGTGCACACACCCTGACTGACACTAAGATATTTGTGCATTATTTCTTTGAGATCAAGTCTTCAGAATGTATCTCCATGAAGCCAGGACTTCTCCACAAGAGTACACTCAGTGCCAAGAACTGGAACATTCAGTTGTGCTAAAGTGGGCAGACTGCTGCTCACTAATTAAAACAGCAGAGACATTCCTAGTGAGTCAGCTAGATGGTAGATACTAAGTGTCTCTACATATGCTTTTCTAAACACGTGAATGAAATGATGATTGTGCTGTTGTTACTTGTGAAATAACTCAAAACCGAAACTTAACTGAATTTTACCTGGGAAGAAGTTCAGGAAATAAATCTTAATGTTCTTCCCGCTAAAGATCTTTCAATCATTACAAATCATTGCCAAGATGGCATGATTACCCAAACCATCCAACCCTAGTTGTTCTCTTGTCAGCTTTATTGAAGTATAATTGGTATATGACAATTGCATACATATAAATTATACAATTCAACATTTTTTCTTGGTACAGGGTCTCCTATAGCCTTGGCTGGTCATGAATTCACAAGGTAGCTAAGGATAACCTCCAACTCCACATCTTCCTGCCTCCTCCTCCTCCTCTGTACTGAGAGTACAGCCATGCACTGTTGGCACCTGAAACATTACATAGCTCCATTTTTGACATATGAATAAACTGTGAAAACATCATCAAAACCAAGTGAGTGGAGATCTAATCCATCTCCAAACACCTCCCTTTCCTTGGTAAATAATTTACCTTGGTAAATTTTCTATCCTCCCATTTCCTCCCACCCTGCTATATTATATCATGTTTTGTTGCTATTGATTATTGATTCCTAAATATCAAATAACAGCATGGTTTGTTTTAAAATTGTAAGTTTGGTATGGCTTTGTGTGGCCTTTACAAGAATACATGTAGACTTCCTATCTGGTCTTGCCGGTGCCTTTAAGAGCGATGTTGAAGATGCATGGATGCTCAGTGGAACCAGGGGCAGATGTGTTGCATCATAAGGAATTGCACGGTCTGTTGTTTGAGGACCTTCTCTGCTGGGCTTTCATGCTGCTGAACATATGGGAGTAAGCTGCAGTGTGTTTTCTGTTCAAATCCATGGAATTGCTAAAAGAGGAAAATACATGGCAAGGGGTAATCAATTGTAAACCTTTTCAAAAATACCATAATGAAAAGAATCTGGTTTTGAAGGAATTCTAGATCTAAAACAGTAAAGGGGGGATGAAAGAGAAGCAGCTATCTCAATGGGGTCTTCACTTGGCCTCTCTCTTGGCAGAAGCTGGTAGTTTCTGCATCTGGTTTTCCCTGGAGAGGGAGGAGCTCCTGCATTAGCAGCAGCTCCCTCTCTTAGCTTCAGTTTGGTTCCTATAGTTTACTGGGAAAACAACTTTATTACCTTTGCCATATCAAATATTTTTGTTGGCATTAACTTTTGGACGGCTTATTCTCATTCAGAAAGAGCCCATTTAATCCTCCTTTTAAGATCATTACTTCCCTGCTTGGACTAACCATATTGCTGACATGATGTGTGTTTCCTAAAATGCAGAGGAACAAAAT
Source organism: Microtus oregoni (assembly GCF_018167655.1). Taxonomy (NCBI): domain Eukaryota; kingdom Metazoa; phylum Chordata; class Mammalia; order Rodentia; family Cricetidae; genus Microtus; species Microtus oregoni. Next base: position 61,025,368 of record NW_024543059.1, on the reverse strand, counting down.
CCTGGTCTCTATCTTGTCTCTCTTTCTCTCTCCCTCTCCCTCTCCCCCTCCCCTCTCCCTCCTCCTTCCCCTCCCCCCACTCCCTCTTCTCCCCCCATTTTAAAATGTAAAGTTGCAATCCTCTCCATAGAAACTAGGCTATTTTTTTGTATTCCCGTTTATTTTTGGACAAAGGATAACATTTTAAATTATGTAACAATATTATTATCTAAGTTAGAACTAGTGAGGCTGGGACATGGCCTAAATGATGAAGTACTTGCCCTCAAAGCACCCAGGACTTGAATACTTGAATCTGATCCCCAAAACTGATGAAGACTTTCTTGGGTCCCTGGTCAGCCAGTTCGGACTAGGCTTTAGCTAATTAGCAGACTAGGCTTTAGCTAACTCCTTGTACAAATTTATAATCTACATGTTGCTTTTATCAATTTTATTGTGTGACTATTTTCTTAATAAAAGACCCCATTCATCTCTATGTGCTTAAATTTCAGAGCTGCTCAGATGATAAGTATAATCCAAATCATACTGTGTTCTGTGTAATTAAAACACAACAGGAGTAGCAAGTAAAATCTATGGGAGCTAAAATTTTAATGGTGTTAAGTCGTCAAAATATCATCTAGGACAATTTGTAATATTTTTAATTGATTTTTATTGAGCTCTACATTTTTCTTTGCTCCCCTCCCTGCCTCTCCCAATTTGTAATATTTTAAAACTATCATGAAAAATAGTGGAAAATCTCAAATTATCCAATATACAAACTTTGTTTTCAAGCTATTATTACAATCAAGCACACTACTTACCTTAACAATAATCCAAATCTAAAGTCTGTTGATCTTACCTGAGTACTAATTTAGTGAGTGAATTCTGCCTTTTCTAAAGATCACACATAGTTGCCTACCATGGCAAATAGTTATGGAAATACCTGAATTAGTTACCATTCCTGTTGCTATCATAAAAACAAACAAACAAAAAACTTCAACAAAAGCACTTTACAGGAGAAATGTTAATCTGGGCGCCCAGTTCAAGGACACAGCCCGTCGTGCAGAGAAGCCATGGATGACCACTTGCATCTGCAGAGGCAAAACGATGCTCATGCTCAGCTAGCTCCCCGCTTTCTGTGCAATCCAGGACCCTGTGGAATGGTGTTGACCGCAGTGAAGGCGGTTCTCTCCTCCTCAGTTAACCTGATCACGACAATCCTTCACGAGCACGCCCAGAGACTAACCCAAATGTCTCTCATGAGGCGTACTCACATGTCTCCTGGTGATTCCAGATTCTGTGAAGTTAGTGATCAGTATTATCCATCACAGCACCCAACACCAATTCTTTAAATAACAGCAAAGACTTATTGAGGTATATAATTAATGTGGAATAAATTCCAAATAATTAATCTATCTGATTGAATAGTTTATAATACCATTGTTAAGTCAAAACAATGTATTATCTACCAAAGCCAGCAATTGCATCTTTATGATTCCTTTACGTTTTATTTTTCTTCTATTCTTCTTGCTCCTTTCTACGATAGGATACATTTTTCATCACTCCACATTAATCCACATTTTCCAAAGTCTTCTTATAAATGACTCACATTTTATGCTCCTCTTCTGTCTGGCTTTTTTCACTTAGCATTAGCCACTTGGGGTTCATACAGTTTGTTCCATCTTGTGGTTGATCGTCATTAACTCAGCCAATAGATTTACTTTTGTTTGTTGTTTATCCATCTGTACTTTATAAGCGGAAGAAATATAGATCTTAATAAAAAGCAGAAATAAATTAGTCCTATTGAAAAGCTATTCAAAATGTCAATGTGTGCCCTAAAACGCCGTATATTTACCTCCTTAGGAAACTGGTTTGTTGAGCTTTTGGCTTCCACTAAGTAAGAAGCCAGTATTTCACTTTTATGATTTCCCAGGAAACAAATACAATCTGCTAGTGCCTGGGTTCCCAGGTTTTGCTATAAAAATGCATGTGAATTAGTCTCCAGCCTCGAGTGATTAGAGAATAATAAAACTTTGTTTTCACTGGAGAGAACAGGGAATCACTCTCTGTCCAGCAAACAGATGCGGAGGCTCCGAAAATAGAAGCCACATTTGCCCTTAGTGTTTTTAAAGCTACTTCATTTTTCTGCTTCTCAGTAACAATCTGTGATCAGACTTTGTGTTAAGAAAGCACCAGGAGTCAGTCTGTTCCTCTCTGTCTCCTCCTCCCAACTCCTCCCTCTTCCCCCTCCCCCTCCTCCTCACTAAGCCATCCTGCTTTCAAGTGTGACTCTGTCTGTGTGAGGAAACTCTTCTGACTTCGTGTTATTTTAAATTTAAAGCAATAGCCGGGAGGTGGTGGCGCACGCCTTTAATCCCAGCACTTGGGAGGCAGAGGCAGGCGGATCTCTGTGAGTTCGAGACCAGCCTGGTCTACAAGAGCTAGTTCCAGGACAGGCTCCAAAACCACAGAGGAAACCCTGTCTCCAAAAAAACAAAAAACAAAAAAAAAAAACAAAAAAATTTAAAGCAATAAGTTGGGGCATCTGTACCAGCTTTTTGTCCTTTGCTTTTCTTATTGTACATTTGTCCACCAATATGATTTTTAGAAGTAAGTCTTGGCCCTACATATACACTTTGAATTTTTTCACATCTGAGGTCTCTGACATCTCACTGTTTGGCATGCATACCCATGTCCATCGGTGGCAACACAGATTGAGCAGTTAATTTAAACATTAAAAATTCCTTTCCGGGTTTTATCATTAAAACTCAGCTGACCCACTTAACTCTGGTTAGTGTACTATTTAAGTGGCAAGCTCTCTACTTAAGAGTAGTCCAGCTATGAATACTTAAAATAATGAAAACATTTCATTGGCCAAGTTTCTAAGCATGCCCATGTGGGAAGGACATAGAGATTTTTTCCTTCTAATAATTGTGTGATATGTTTCTGAGATTTTCAATAAACTCTTAACTTTGAAACATTCTCAGTAAATCTTAACTTTGAAACATTCCACTTACTTAACTCAAATACGAGGTTTGCGTTGGTGGCATCTCTTGTCCCGCTCTCTTTGTCTGTGGCACTTTGTCTCTTTAAAGTATCCTGTTGATATTTGGACTCATGAAGGATGCAGGAGTTCACATATATCACGAACAGCAGACAAAGTATGTGAACTAACTGTGTTTACCTGGTAAGGTTAATTTACCTCACTGATTTTGTTAGTTTTATTGTAAAATCAAACGAGGCTGTAAGACAAGCGTGTATCACACACTAATTTTAGACCTACGTCCCTGTACATACTGTAAGGCTAAAGCAGAATTGCTTGTTACCTCCTAAAGCCTTCTTGTGTCTTGCTTTGGTTTGTAAATTTGCTGTGTCTTTCAGCCCATAAGTTCAGTCTCTGTTCTCCCCCCCCCCCCCCGCTTATAATTAGATGTGGATGCTCCCCACCGTTTGATTTACAGCATCTTCAGAGTCTGGGTTGATTATAGTCTCATGGTATAGTTTCTCATGTTCCTTGTGTCTTTCTTAAAAAATGCTAGTCATGTGACAGAGCCCTGACCATATGGAGGTTTGTTTTGCTTGTTTTGGCAAGTCAGCTGGTCAGACTGTGTTCTCCTGTCAGTAAATACGTGTCTTGTCATCCTTGTGTGTGAGGCGCTACTGTAGGCTTGAGCTCAGTTCCAAGTCTATGAGATAATCTGAGGGGGTGAGAAACAGATCTTCTTGCGTTCCCATTTCTTTGTGGGGAGGGCTGGATGCCCCCATCTCCTTGGGGGAGGACTGAATCCTCTCTCCTACTATTTGAATGAAAGTGGTACAGAATATGAGCAAAGGCAAATGATGGTGAATTGTTGATTTTCGTGCTCGCTTCTCCAGGTGGTAAGTTCACTTCTCTTTATCCTCTACACGTGGAGAATTTGTGAAGTTGATGTATTTGAACTTATGAATTTTAATATATTTATTGTGGTTAAATTTAATCCGATTTTTCTCCCCATTGAAAAAAGTCCCCTCCCCGGATATTTGGCTTGTAGAATCCTATCCAAGCACCTTAAGAGTTATTTTAAAATGACTCTTGCCTCAGTGCTTTCTCGATTGCTGGTATGATAACATGTTCTGGGGGCATCTGGAAAATGGACAAGTCATGAATGTAATGGTGCGGGTGCTCTGATCCAGTTTTCTGGCTGGTTGTAAACAGAGACCCAGGATGCAAGTAGCCACAGTACATGCTGTCCTCCTTTTCAAAAGAAGCCAGTCAGTCTCTCAACAATAACAATAACAACAAACCTTTTAAAAGCCATGACTGCACACCAGATGTCATAGTACTTGCTGGGAGTATGGCCCTGGAAAGCACATGATACCCCAGGAGTTTACAGTCTGACGTGAACAATAAAAGCAGACAAACACTGCTAACTTACTTTGGGCTGTGAGGGTTTTAGAAGAGAAAGAAGTATTTGAAGGGGGAGCATCAAACCACCCTTTGGCTTGGAACTCCAGGTAATATTCATTCAAGAACTGAATGCAGGGTGAGGGGTGGCGTGTAATGGATCAGATATGGAGGTCAGCTAGCAAGTATCTCAGCAAGAACTAGAAGGCAGGTATGCTGCCTCAAGGCCACAGGGACTCTATTTGAGAAAAAAGGCTTGAAATCATTAGGTGAATATAATTTTACATATGAATGAATACAAATGCTAGCATAGGTTCACCTGGTTCCTTTAATCATTAAAAAAAAAAAACCATAGATCTGTGTCAGCTGTCCCATGACCCTTGAAAGTCAGACCTATAGTAAGTCCTTACCAGATCAGAAGAACCCATGTCAACATCTCTGTTCTTCTATGCAGAATGAGCTTCAGGGAGTCAGTTTCGCTGCCCCCTCTCGCTTGTTCTGATTTTTAGTTCCAGCATATTTATCGCTGCACAGAACCATCTTTACTTGGTGACAATTGTCCTCCACCCAAAGCTCTCTTTCCTTTAACAATTGCTGAGTCATGAGCCTTTCTTACCTGGTCTCAGTCAACGGGAAATGGACTTTCTTCATTGGTGACTGAATACACAAAGGAACGGCCTAGTGATGATGATGATGTTTGAAATTGAGTGTGAGGTGCTGTGTTCAGATTCATTATATCGGCAGGTAGTTCAGCCTCACTGTTTTAGAACAACAACGCAGGCCTTTCCTTAGCATGGACTTCAGTTAACTCTGAAGCGCTTTGTTTTGGAAATCAAGTGCTTTAGATGGCTAATATAATTTCCAAGGGTGAAATTATGATTTGATGCTCATACACATACAGATGAAATTTTGTGAAACTAATTATTAGTGAGCATTGGTAAGACAGAAATGAGAGAACATAAGCATGTACTCAGAGGCCACCAAGTCTGGGATTCTAGATAGACAGGTAGATCTGACACAAAGCACATTGACATCCTATGTGTAATTGGATGATTTTATTTTAACTAGATAGAAGTGGATTGTGTCTGCACTTAAGAACACTTCATGTTGAACTGAGAGTCTTACAACGTGCATTCCTTTACTGCCTGATAGCTCAGTGTCTGGTACGACGTTGGGAGGGTGTGTCTTTCTCTTAAACAGGACCCCAGCGATTCCTTTAAGCCTGGAGATTATTAGTAAAGTTTTTCTTATTAATAAAGTACATCTCCTTTTTTAGGATACCAGTTTTTATCCCAGTGTGGAACAGTTGTGTAATAATCATTAATGTTGGGTTTTGAATATAGATTGCTTTAACTGGGCATGGGATACAAAGGAGGGGTTTATGTTTAATAGAGTTCAAATCATTTGCTGTGAAATAAACTCTCTGCCTTTTTACACCTACCAGGGTTTTCCAGGAGATATTGGGATTCCTGGACAAAATGGACCTGAAGGACCAAAGGTAAAAAGCAAATAAAAACCATACTGGATGTAGAAATATAGCATTTGTTCATTTAAATTCTTAGCATGGAAGGCAGCTATGCTCACCACTGTACATGGGAGAGGGTTGAAGGGGAGGGGAGAGGCAGGGAGGGAAGCAGAGAAAATGTGTATCTCAATAAAATCAATTTTAAAAAGTTGTAAAAAATAATAAATTCTTAGCATGTGTAGGGAAAGGTCTTAAGAATATCAGAATTATCGGTAATTAAGCACCTTGAGCTCAGAATCCAGTCAGTTTTAAATGATTTTCATGGTTTGTTTTAGTTACTAGAAGGATAATATTTGAAAATCATAAATTTTAGTCTAAAGAATGTTTTAGAGAAGATAAAAGTAATGAGAACAACTCTTAAAAATCACAGTAGACAGTAAATGGGAGAGAAATTTCTGAGGGTAGGGAGGTTTCAGCACTGATAAAATGCCTGTTCTTTCATGTAAGAAAGCTTGCGGTGTCCCAGAGCCTTGATGTGGCACAAGGAGCATCCTCACCCCAATTCCTGCTGCTGTGTGTGTGCACAAGGATGCTGCTCTATGTGTGCCAGGAATTCAGCATCAAAAGTTTCAGCATCATGCAGGCTGGCCATCATAAACAAGTATAGAAATAGAGCCGTGGAGTGACCAAGTCTGGAACTGGAGGGTGGAGGAGTTAAAGAGGTCAAGCTCAAGTGGAAAAAGTGTAGGTGGAGAGAGAAATGGGCAGTGAAGGCCGGACAGATGTTAATAACAGCTGTGTCTGTCTGTGTGCTGTGTTGTTGGATGATACCATGCCATGTTTTACTGAAATGAGATTACTTTAGTTTTACATAATGTTATCAGGTAGACAGTACCCTCATTTACAAATGCCACAGATCTTAAGACAGTCCCTTAAGGGACAGAGAAGGCTCAATGGAAATGGCACAAATCCTGACTACCAGAGTGTGAGCTGCAAACCTCCACGGTGGAAGGAAAGAACAGATCCACAAAAGGTTTCTTCCTCCATCCACATGTTCACCATGGCATATACAGGAACACACGTGTGAATGCCATGTGCAAACATTTTGAAATAGAAAAAGAAGATATTTACTCAGACACATAATTATAAAAGAACATGGCTAGGGTTTTAACCAAGAAGTGACTTCCAAGTCTGGGTTCTTCACCACTTAGCTTGGGGATCACATAGTTGGGAACACTCATGATCGGACTACAGTGTCTACTTTATCAGGGACTAATCAAGATATTTAAGTAGCAAATACACCATCTGGTTTGTGTCTTTAGAAGATAGCCCTTAAGTCAACTTAAAGAATAGTTTAAACTAGAAAAAATTGAAGGCAGTGTAGAGGAACTAAAGAAATCTAGGCAGTGGGCTGGAGAGATGGCTCAGCTGTTGGTTAAGAACATGTACTGCTCCTACAGAGAACCCAAGTTTGAACCCCAAAACCCATATCAGGTAACTTATAGTGACCTATAACTCTAGCTGTAGGGGGAATCCAATGCCTCTGGCCTCCTGCACACACATACACACACACACACTCACACACACACACACACAAAGAGAGAGAGAGAGAGAGAGAGAGAGAGAGAGGAGAGAGAGAGAACAAGAGAAAGCACAACAGCAATAATAATAATAATAGTTTTTTGTTATAAGAATTGATAAGGGAGGTGCCAGGCAAGCATTGGATGTACTTCCTTGTTTAAGCCTAGAGGTAGAGAAGGCATAGGACGTGGGTTCTCAGACTGTATGAGCACTAGGAATGGATCCCACACTCTATCTGAAGATGGGATGAGTGCATGAGACTCCCATGTAAGTAAGAGATCAGACTCACCAGACTGGGCCAGAGCACAGGATGTACTAGTGGGGATAGGCCTGGGAAAATAATAGGAATCTGAAATAGAACATTTATCCATTTAACAAACATTTATTGGGTGACTTCCAGGTGAGAGCCACTGTGCTAGACCCTAAATTGATAGCCCCAGTCCACATTTTCAAGAGTTCTACAAGCTGGGGACTGGAGAGGTAGTATTCTGGATAAAGTCTCTGATGCACACGCAGGAAAATTGAGATCTCCAATGCCCATAGAACAACTTGGGTGGGATAGAGAAACAGGAACACCTGGGGCTCATTTCCAACCATCCCAGCCAATTGGCAATCTCCAGGTTCAGCTAGAGGCCCTATCTCAAAGAAAAATAAGGTGGAACATGATTAAAGAAGATACCCAACAGCATCCTCCAGCTCACACACACACACACACACACACACACACACACACACCACAGAGAACAGTCTATACAAGCATGGAAACCCTTGTCATAGCCACAGCGAAAGGGATGCACAGTTGCCGGAAAGGTGACATTTGAACCAATGTGATGAAAGAGGAGTTTGTGAGGCAGACAAGTGGGCTGTGTGACATTCGAGGAAGGAAAACTTGTGAGGGAATGGAGCAGCAGTGTTTGGAAAGTATTTAAACTAAATGTCGCTCCCTGTTTATCTGAAATTCAAATGTGAGTGCACATCCTGTGTTTTACCTGGCAGCCTCACCTGCCACCCACCAACATCCCTCCGTGCAGCCATCCTTCACTTCCTTCCAGGGCTGTGACGTGTTCCTCTGCACGTATGCGCCCCACATATGTTTTGCATCAACTCCTCTCCGGGGTTCTGAGCAGCACAGCGTTGGGCCATCAATTATAACCTTTTACCATTTCTCCTTGACTCAAAATTTCCCCGCTTTACTTTTGAAACCGTGTTCACTGCCAATGCCGTAGCCTAGGCCCTCTTCAATTTCTCTCCAGGATTAGTGGGGTAGACCTCCAGTTACTCTCCCTGTCTCCATCCTGGCATCCCTTCAAACCCACAGTCACGACGCCAGAGGAAAAATCTGTGGAAAGTATACGTCACAGCCTGCCACTGCTTGAATCCTTACGATATCGGCAGTGCACGTCTAAGACGTGCATGTCTTTGCTTTAACACATGGTTCTCTACACTCTAACCCTAGCTGGCAGCGTACCCTCACACTGATCACTGCTTTTCAGAAACATCATTCCTGCCAAACTCTATAGATCAACAAACCATGCTGTTCTTGTTCAAATCTCATAGTTTCTTTCATCAGGATGTAACCTTCGTTCACATCCGTCATCCAGGCACTGAGCATCACATATAACAATGTCAATATCTAAGTTAGCTGTTTTCCCTGTGTTCCTGAAAAGCTTCTATCAAGCAACTATCACCATGTATTAAACCTGATTTTATTGACTAGATATGGGTGAAAGTCACTTTAAAGATAGATATAAAAAAAGACAAAAAAGGTAACTTGATAACTAGAGGAATGTGATGAGAGAAAGAGAGATAGGAGGTAAAACCAAGACTTTGATTTGGGTTTCTTGTTGTTGAACTTTAAAGGGGAATTTAAATAGAAAACCTGGAAGAATTTGAAGATCTGGATGGGTATGACTAGGTACTTTGACACATAAAATAATAGCCATCAGTAAACCAAGGTAAAACATAGAACTAAGAAGGTAGGAGAGACAGATAGTATAGAGAATTGCGTTAAGGTGTCTCCTGTCTACTCCAGCCTTCCCCTGCTTAAGAACCTGAACGTGAGCATCTATTTGTTCATTCACTCAATAGTTCATTCATTCAATTCATATGGAGCTTCCTTTTAGTGTTATGTCAGGTAGTAAATATGAAATAGTAACCATTACATAACTACAATGCCTCTTGCGGACAGAGTTCTAATTTAGCCAGGAAGAAAAAGAAGTTCCTATAAACTAAAGAAAGTGTGATACAAAAGAATGACATGGACTGGAGAAACGAATGAATGGTTAAGAAAGATGGCTGCTTTGACAGAGGACCCAGATTCAGTTCCCAGCACCCAAGTGGCGGCCCACAATGGCCAGTTCCTTTAGTTCCAGGGGACCTTATGCCCCCTCCTGGCTTCTGTGGGTTCCCACGCATATATGGTGCAGATAAACTCATGCAGGTGCACATACAATATATACACATAAACAAATAAATAAATTATTTAAAAGGGTTGGTTGTGTGCTGTGAGAGACTCGAAGGTCGAGCAACAGATTCTGTCTTTAGAAATCAGGAGATAATCGGTGACCTTGACATGTTAGGGTGAATTCCATGCTGGGTGAAGATCCATAGTGCACTTCAGTCTGTGATTCTGCTTCACTTGCTTGGTGGAGGAGAAAAGAACTAACGTCAGCTGACCTTTTTAATATGGCTGCAATGGTGATCTTAAGATGTTTGTTCTAGGTAGTTCTTTCAGCCTTACAATTGAAGTGTTAAAAATGGGGGCTGGGGAGCTGGCTCAGCAGGTGAGAGCACTTGCTGCTCCTGCAGAGTTCAGTCCTCAGCACCCACAACCACTTGTAGCAACTTTAGGGAATTTGATGCCACCTTCTACCTCCTTCAGTAACTGTGTGTTCATGGTACGCATACAGAAACACAGAACCCCCCACACACACTTGTAAATAAAATAAAGTAATGGATAAAAATGTTAAAATGAGTCAGTGGTTCTTCCAGATGGCTCAGGAGGTAAAGGCACCTGACACCAAACATGGAAACCCAGTTTCAGTCACACACCAAATGCACAAAGGACAGAGCAAACTCCCACGAACTCTCTTCTGGTTTCCACATGCATGTCTTAGCACACACACACACACACACATACACACACACACACACACACACACACACACACACACACACTTTTTTAAGTTGACCAAAGGCCTGAAACCTAGACCAGTAGTTGAAACTGGCAATGAGTAATTGTTGCTTTTTGGAGTATTTTTTCCTAAAGGTATTTATTTGGTAGATATGAAGTTATAGATTCATTAACACCAACAAAGTGCAACTATTTTATAAACATTACTGACATTTAAAATGACTTTTAGGCACCACGATTTTTATCAAAAGAACTAGAAAATGTAATAGTAAAAATAATATGACTTTGTGTTTTAAGAATTAGAGATCTGATTTTATCTATATTCTTGTTCTTGCTCCTTTGTCTTGAAATTTTTCTAGAAACAGGAAAAGCAAAGTCAAACATATTTATACCATAAGAATGATGTGTCTCTTCAGCAATGTATATCCTATCATAGAAGCATCCTTAAACTTCCTTGATTTTTATTACTTGTCTTGTTAAGGAAGAGGTAATAGTGTAAATTACTAAAACTGTATTGATATAGTCACCAAGAAAATCATGTAAGTGCTGGAGAGAGGGCTCAGGGACTAAGAGCACTTGCTGCTCTTGCAGAGGACCCAGGTTTTATACCCAGCACCCATATGGTGGTTAACAACCATGGTCAGTCAAGTTTCAGAGCATCTGAGACCCTCTGTGTTTTTGGTGGGCACAAGGTGCACATGTTTGATCTGCAGACATAATGCAGGCAAGTGACTGTAAACATGAAATAAACATAAATAAGTATTTTATAAAGAAAAAACCATACACCCTATATTTGAAAGAAATGGTTGTTCTATTCAGCAAAAGAGGGGATTTTTCCAGGGAAAGAACACTGCAGGAGCCTTTTATTTTCTCTTAATTTTCTGCCAGTTGACTGAAAACCTCAAACTGCTGGGATTGCACACATGTGCCAGTTATGTCTCTTCTGTCTGTGTTCTCTCTCTCTCTCTCTCTCTCTCTCTCTCTCTCTCTCTCTCTCTCTGTGTGTGTGTGTGTGTGTGTGTGTGTGTGTGTATACATACATTCCTCAGTAAGCCTTCCTGAGACACTCAATTTGACAATCTGTTTTCAAAAATACCATAACATCAGCTAATCCACATCTTCTGCTGGTTTCTGCAGGAAGTAAGAGTATCTGATAAATACCCTCCACTCTTCAGTAAGCACAGATACTGTGTCTGTTGCTCCAAGGGCTTGTGTTGCTGTAAGAGTATCTGATAAATATCCTCTGCTCTTCAGTAAACACAGGAATACTGTATCTGTTGCTTCAGTGGCTTGTGTTGCTACTTTGGCTAAGGAATTAGGATTTGTGGAAGCCAGCTGTTACTGTGTCTTTTGTTACAGTCTCCATAAGCTTGCAGAGGAGCCCGACCATTTGTGAGATTGTGTTGTGTAATATGTGGAAATAGCTCTTGCCTTGACCCACTCCAGTATGCCATATGTTTATCTGTTTGTGGGGAAGTCAGATAGGTAAGATGCATGACTCCAGACTACTCTCATAGATCACTTCAACTCAGCCCTGATCATCTACAGTCCATCCACTAAATCAAGATTTTATATCCATATTTAACCATTCTGTTCTCTAGGCTGTGTTTAGTCAGCTGAGAAACATTTATTGAGCTTGTATATTTAGCAGTTTTTTTTTCTATGTTAACTGTTTGCAATATATTAAACAGTAACTAGAAAACGAGATTTAGACATGGTCTTCTCTGTACTAGGAATTTATAATCTTCTAGAAACATGTCTTCCACATGGGAAAACTCCAAAGCACAATTACTAGGCAGCACAGAAGTGAGTAGCTAGGAGTTTTAGAAGAGGAAATAGTTGGTGTGCTCAGGTTTCCTAGAGATTCACAAATAAACTGGGATTAGCGTTGACTAGGTTGGATTTAGCCAAGTGGAGACAGAGAGCTTTTTGTAATAATTATGGTAAGAACACAGCATGGGTGACAGAAAGAGATCTGTCCTGTCAAAAAAGGGGAGGAAATGAATTGTGACATATACAAAATATAAAAAATAAAAAACTGAAGTATATAAATCCCCCCAAAAAAAATCTGTAGAAAATTGTGTATGTGTACAAGCATGTGGGCATTGCACACACCTACAGTGTAGAGTCCATCTTTGCAATGGCTTTATGGGTGTTTAGTAAATTGTTCTAAGGCAGATCTCCAGAACTTTCTCTTCTTGCTTGAGGAAAGCACCCATTTTAAACCAGCTCTTCCTCACATCAGTCCCAGGCAAGGTCAATGGATGGTGGTTTTGTGTACCTTATGTACCTCATATAATTTGAATCCTGAAGTATTTGCTGTTGTGTGACTGGCTTATTTCATTAGCATAATGTCCTCAAGGTTCATTCATTCATCTTGAAGCATGTGACAAGAGTTCCTTCTTTTTAAAGCTAAAAACTGCATTGTTTGTATATAACACATTTTCTTTCTTTTTTCCCAAGACAGTGTTTCTCTGTAGCTTTGGCGCCTGTCCTGGAACTAGCTTTTGTAGACCAGGCTAGCCTCAAACTCACAGAGATCCACCTACTTCTGCCTCCCGCGTGCTGGGGTTAAAGGAGTATGCCACCAGAGCCCGGCACAACACATTTTCTTACCCATCGATGGACAACACAGTAACAAGACTCTTGACTATTGTAACTGGTGTGTCATCAAATCGAGACATTAGATCGCTAACAGCCTATTTACAATTCTTTTGAATATATATCTGAAAGTCATTTGCCCACGTTTTAGTCGGATGTTTGGGTCTTTGCAATTGAGTTGCAGGAGTCTCTTATACATTTTGTGATTAGTTCAATAGCAGCTATGTGGCTTGCAGACATTTTCTTCCTTCTGTAGGTTGCCTTTTCAGCACATTGGTCATTATCTTCCTGGCACACAAGCCCCCGGTATGAGATCATCTCGCTTCCTTGCTTGAACTTTTTTTGCTTGTTCTTTTGCGTCACATCCATGTTATTGTCATCGGCAGTGTTCTGAAATCATCTTTTATTGCATATGAACCATGGTTTGAGACCTCACATTCAAGTCTTCAGTCCTTCTTAGCTTGTCGTAGTAAGGGATGAAATGGGGGCTCAGTTTCATCCTGTGATAACCAGTTTTCTCGACACAGTTGAAGAGACAGCCCTTTTATCGTTGTATAGAATCTATACAAAGAAGACTTGGCAGGGTTCTTTCTGGGGTTTCTATTCTATTGTCCTCAATCTTGCATGTTCTTATGGCAGCTTAGTCAGTTTGGTGTTTTTGCCATCGTTGTGTGGTATCTTAAGGTTAGGAAGAATGACAATTGCAGCTTCATTTTTCTTTCCAAGACTTTGTACTTTCGGGGTCCTTTGTGGTTCTGTGTGAGTTTTAGTGTTTTTTCCTCCTGTTTCTACAAAAGACAACCTTGCTCAGCGCTAAACCGATCGCTGTCTGTAGGAATGTTGAATAAGGCAACTAAATGCGGGCGCTGTTGCACCTTATTTTCAGGGCTGGAAACATCTGACCCCAAACTGTAAGGCCAAGGGTGGAAGCAAATGTGGAAAATTAAAGTGATTTTGTCCATAAATGCATTATTATTTTAGGCTGACATAAATTAGCATATCCTCATTGCCACTCCCTAGTTCATCCTTTCCTCTGGTAAACAGGAAGAGTCCATTAAAACCTGTGTAACTAGCATAAGGGTCATAGTCTATTGACTGGTAACATTCATGTCAACAAACCTGCAAGAATGCATATATTGGAGGTAACCAACCGTTTCCCGTTTCTTATTTACATGAAGGCATGGCCAACAAAGAACAAGGTCTACAGAAAGATCTCGTCACTGATGAATTCCAAAACTAAAAACTAAAAATCCTGAGCATGTTTACTCCTCGACTCCATGTGGTTATTTATGACAATGAAAATTAGATTTTTTTTTAAAAAAAAAACCTTTTGAATTGTTATATAAACATTATAAGAAATTATGCAAAATAAAATTCTTAGGAAAGTTTTACCTGAAGTTGTTCTGACACATTGCATATTTCCAACAAAACAACTGAAGAAGAATGTCACGGTGAATAGATGTTGTATGATGTTAGGTAGACAGGAAGATCGTATGTATTTAGTTATTTTGAACAAGTTTTCATTCAGAGAACAATTGCATTTTAATGTGTTTTATTGTTAACAAGAGAATTTAACAGTCTTAAAACTCCTGGTGATGAAGTTCATTTCTTCTGAACATTGCCCTTCTCGTTTTAACAGCATGAATGAAGGGGTTGAAGGACCCTTTATAAGAATAACAAATGTCACAGTCTACCAGTCTCTCAACAGACTTCAGGGACCCTTTCTGTAATGTACATATACTGTCAGAATAACAGTTAGGGCGATCGCTTTAAATTCGAAAAACTTCGTCTGAAAAGGCACCTGAAAGTTGAAAAACAAGAAACTGAACAAACTATTTGAACCTTAACATTGTTGTTTAAAAGTAAATTCCTCACATTTCCCCTTGGTCTAGACACTTGGTGGGTTTTGCTCAGCGTCCCTCTCGTCTCATTTTGACTGCTAACTCTTCATGAGAAATGAATGGTACCAAATAGCATCCCCACTTTGTGGTAACGCTGGCTGATAAAAACGCTAGTGGATTAACATTTTTATGATTTTCCTCTTCTGTATTTACATTGATTTTCTAGGGTGAGCTTGGAAGCAGAGGGCCCCCTGGGCCTCCGGGACTCAAAGGAACCCAGGTATGGAGGAAACCAATGTCTAGTCAGCAAGTTTTTCAGTAGAATTTCCCTTTTTTATTTTTGTGACACTTCAGTTTTTGCTTCATGAAAAGAATTTGCTTAGTGTGAATAATTTTTGCTCTAATGGGTTTCAAATTATTTATGTTGGCACTTACATTTGGAATCATTTTATAGAGTTCTGAACTCATTAGGTGATTTTTTTCAGTGGTCCCCAATGAAATGTTGAAGAATCTGAATCCAGAATGAAACGTATATTGCTAGAATTCATATTTAGTACTTGTGACTATTTTATATTTGTGACTTAATAAATTGTATTTAATTGACTTGCGGATTGAGCAAAATGTCTGTTTATGAAATATTTAAGGCATGTGACACTGAGGAGGCCTATACATGCTGTCAAGAGCAGTAACCTACATGACAACACCAACTATTCATCTAAAGGTGGAAAAAAGCAGTGTATTTCCTCAATGTACTTGAAAATGGAGCATACTTGCCTTTTATTTCTTGTTAGAAAACAATGCCTAGAAGTTGCTTATCTCTGATTAGACTTGTCTCCCGTTTCTTCCCACCACTCAGTTTTGACCCTTACAAGAAGGCACTAGATGTTTACATTTTGTGGCATTATGGATATATGTTCCCTTTGAGGTGGGGCTAATTGTCAAAATATTAAAACATGGGAGGGTTGGATTATAGAATAACAGAGTTGTAGCAGGATTTTTGTTGCATTCCCTAGCAAAGTTCAGATTTCAGAATAAATACAAAGAATAAAGATTTCTACTTTTATACACTATTTTAGGCCATGAATTGTTCTGATTTGTTTTTAAGGGAGAAGAAGGACCAGATGGACCCTTTGGAGAACTAGGACCAAGGGCAAGTATCCCAAGAATGGTGCACAACCCTGTGAGGTGGCAACTTCAGTCCTTAGGGAGGAGGCCAGAAGATCCTGAGCACAGGTCTGCCTGGGCATAATAACAAGTTCCAGGCTAGCCTCGGGTATACAGTAAAGACCTTGTCTCAAGGTGAGGTTGGGAAGGAAGAAAAGGAAGGGAGAAGTATTGGAATTATATTATCTCAAAATTTAACCTAAAAAAGATTAATATTTTTAATTATAAAATTAAATCATATAATTTTTGGTAAAGTAAAACTTTGTCTCATTTTGCTGAAGAAAATTGTAATATATATATACTCTCAAAATTAATTAATTAAAATAACTTTTCACTTTTAAGAGTATAGTATTTTAATTACTAACTAAAGGCAAAAGTTAGAACCATTATGATCCTAAAATCCCCCCAGGCTAAATTAAGCTGATAACGGGGTTTTTCCTGAGATATAATTTTCCCTGTACTGAGGACCCTGAATTTGCTAAGTAAACATTCTACTACCCAGCTAAATCCTTGACCCATTGATCATATTGTTAATTGTAGCTTATCACTTTCCCAAGTGGTAAATTATTTGAAGGTTTCCCAGTAATACCAAAGTTTTTTTTTTGTTTTTTTTTTTTACTTCCCTAGAAAACAAGAGAACCGTACTCTATCCTAGCCTGTATTATTTCCCTTCTGTTGGCTAAGCATCAATTTGGGAACTAGGATGGATGACAGCGTATTACATGAATCAACCCAAGGCTGAAAACTCTGCAAGATATTATATGAAAATAAGGTTTTAGATCTGTCTAAGTCTAAAACCTTATTTTCATATAGTCTACATGGGAAGTAGAAAAAGACAAGATCTCCTGAGTAAATTGGGAGCATGGGGACCTTGGGGGAAGGTTGAATGGGAGGAAAGGAAAGGCAGGGAGGGGAGCAGAGAAAAAAGTAGAGCTCAATAAAAATCAATAAAACATTTTTAAAAAGAAAAATAAGGTTTTAATAGTATATTTTCAGGGCTACTCCCATCAAAAAAAAAAAAGCTGTGCTGGAGCTTAAATTGAGCCATATGTCATAATGCCATCGCCACATCCAGAATGGCTTGGTTTCAAGACTGTAGATGTTTCTGCTCCAGTGGCGATTGTTTACAGTGTAGATTTAGTCTGATATTCTATACTGTCCTGGGGTGCTTCAGTGAGCTGTGCATTGAGAACGAGAAGGAATGTTTCCTTTATGGTACTTTCCAAGCAGGTTTAGTTGAAATGGATTGCTGAAAAACTGTCAATATCAGAAAAATGAAATGATATCACCTAGCTAAATTTGTGATTCTATATTCAGGTGAAAGGCTGACTCAGGTCCTAGGGCAGGAGTAGGGTCAGGTTCAAGTCTAGACAGAAGCCCAGGGATAGCTGGAAGTCCTCTGCTTGTTTTTCAGTCCTGACACACACCAGCGCTGAGAGGATAGGCTGGTGAGACTGTTCCATCTCAGTGCTAAACATTATTTTATGGAGCCAGGTATGGGAGTCACACCCTTTTCTTGGTCTGGCATATTCTTATTTCCAATCACAAGCTCTCATTCCCCAGCTAGCATCCTCTTTTCCATGTTCTTTCTTCCTAACGAATATAATCCGAATCTGTGATTACCCACACCTACCCCAGTGTTTGCCATTTTTCCTCATCTTCATCATGACTCCATATGCTCACTACCAGGCTTCCAACATTATCAGTTTGATTATATTCTCTTTTCTTGCCCACGTATTCTTTTGTTTCTAAGTTACTATTTCATAACTTGCTCTCTGTAACAGTTTACTTCCATGTCATCCTCACTATTAGCCTTCTCTTTCTCCTTCCCTTTTAATAGAATAGTCTCCCAATTGTCTGCCATTTATTGCATACTCTCTTTTCTGATCCTTCCATTTTTACTCTGCTGTTTTCCTTTTCTGATCTATCCCTTTTCACTCTGCCATTTGTCTTGTTCTGTGAAGAAACAGTCCATTGATCTTACTAAAGTCAGAATTTTCAATTTCATTTTCCATTCCACCATGTTCTTTTGGCGATTCCAAACATTCATCCCGTGATTCTCCCCTCTAACTCTCTAGTTCTGATATCTTCATCGTTTTCCATATAGGGGAGCATTCTTACCACCATACAGACCTACCGTCCTTTCTTCCACCTTAAAAATAAGAGTAAAACATGCGTGGGCTCCTCTCATCTCAGTAAACTCCCTTCTGTGGGCTTAAGTCACTTGCGTCCCCAGCACTTCTGCGCCAATGGCAGATAGATCAGTGCTTCTGTTACCAAATCCACTAGTCATTTCCCAGCCCTCATTATCTCATCATCATTAGTACTCGCATCCCTGAAACTTTATTAAAATCAACTGTCTCCTAGAAAAAAAAATATTTATTTACATGTTTTTCTTCCTAGATCACTGGCATCAAATTTTCTATTATCTTAATTTCTTCAATTTCAAGTTTTTAGAAAATCCTAAGGCTTGGTATATCGACTTTTCTTTCCCGGTAGTCCTCACTACTTCCTAGACAAGTCTACATGTCTGAGCATTTGAAATATCATCACTTCTGACTTCTAGAACACCATCTTTGGATCAGAACATTCTACTCTTGAACTTTGTACAGAGGTGTCTAACGGCCATATTGACTAAAATGTCCAAAACTCAACTTCTAATTTGCCTTACAGCCTCTTCTCAGGGGTTCTTCTATTTCAATTATTCAGTTACTCAAACTGAAAATATTTAGTTGTCAACGCAAGAACACAACCATCATCTCAAAAGAATAAGAGTTTACTTTGGAGCCTAATCTAAGTGACCACGCCCAGGAACACAGATTCAGGATGCCTTAAATTCTGTGTTCTGATGCAGTAATAGTTCCATAAAGTTTGTATGGTAGCAGAACAAAGAACAATTTTAAATCACAACACTTGGCAATCACACTTGTGGAAACATTGGTCAGATAGGTACTTTCCAGAAAAGCAGGGAAATTGCAGCTATGAGTCTCGCGTATCATCTGACCACATTCTTGGCCCTTTGGTTGGTGGAAGCTAGCTATCCCTACATTCCAAAAGCCTTACCTCGTCAGAGGAAGGCAACTATGGCTAAGGAAAGGGACTGAAAACTAACCCACGGTATTTTGGCTCTACGCCTACCACATTCCAGACTCTCCACCATCACTGGCACCGTCTAATCAGTTAACCATCTCCACAGAAGGTCCAGATGCAAGTGGTTTTTTCCCAGGGACTTTATTTCACCAAGTTCATAGTGAAACTTCTCCTTCTCTTCTCCCACATTCCCTACATGCATCACAAGCAGCACCTGAGGCTCTGCCATCATATCCTGAGCCTGACCATTTCTTCCAGCTGTCTCTGCGGCAACCCCGGTCCCTACCACAGCAGACCTCACAGGATGGTTGCTGTAGACTCTTGTTTATAGTCTACTCTTCTGTCCTTGCGTCAAGGAGATCCTGTCAAACATGGATTATACTGTATTTCTTCTCAAAGCGCACTTCCTGCCTTGAGAAAAGCCAAATAACCTGGTAGAATTTATATGACCCAGCTTCCCATGTCCCCATTCTCTTCTTGACTCATCTTCTGACTCAGTTTCTCTTCCTGCATTTCCACTCCAGTCATATCAATTCCTCAAATGCAGCACACAACGCCTGTCTGTGCTCTATGCGCTACCTACAGGTCGCGAGCTTCTGAGCTAGGGTCTGGAGGTTGAAACATACAAAAACACACACAGACAGAGATACTCTGACCTCTAGTCACTGGTAAGAAGCCCTTTATTCAATAGCACCATAGAGGCTTATATACCCAACGGTCAAGTGGGCCAACAGGTGAAAACTTTATCCTCTGATCCTCAAGGCAAGGCAACACATGCTTGTGAAGCAGAGCTAGTAAACAAATTTGACACAGCCTTTAGTAACTCAAATCAGAAGGAAAGTAAAGATCTCTAGCAGGGAAGAGCAGCTGGAGACCAGGACTCCAAATGGTCCCGACACTCATGGTTGTGCCGGTATTCCATATAGTTTTCTTAAAGTACCTTTGCCTATATCTAGAATGTTGTTCCCTGTCATGTCCACATAGTTTGCTCCTTTTTAAACTCTATTCTGAAATGCCCCTTTCTCACGAAATTTTCCAAAGCTCTCACGCGAGTTGATCTCTTCTTTTCCTGTTTAATTTAATGTCCTTCATATTTACCACTACCTAACGTAACATGTATGCATATACATGTACATATGCATATGTATGCATATATGCATATACATGTACATATGCGTATGTATGCATATACATTTACATTTTTAACATCCTCACTGAAGTATAGGCTCTATAAGGGCAGGTGTGTAGTGTTCTTTCCTTCCTCACAATTGAGAACTGCGCATAGCATGTTGGAGATGCTTAATTGTTTGTAGTTTAAATGGTTAATAAATTTGATAAGAGGGCATTGAATATTTTGATTTTATCTATTTCATTGAACAGACTTCTTTTCCTAAACCAGTGGCTCTCAACCTTCCTAATGATGCAACCCTTTAAGACAGTTCCTCGTGTTGTGGTAACCCCAACCATACAATTATTTTCATCACTATTTCATAACTGTAATTTTGCTACTGTTATGAATCATAATGTAAATGCCTGATATGCGATGCCACAGGGGTCACAAACCACAAGTTGATAAGCATTGTCTTAAACCTTAGGACATCTTTATAAGCGATGAGCACTAAATACATTTTTTACAGTTATTGTCCTTTCTTTTTTCTTTTAGGGAAAACCAGGGCAAAAAGGGAATATAGGGGAACCAGGGCCAGAAGGCTTAAAGGTAAAGTGCCTGAAGTTTTTTTTTATCAGTTTGAAAATACAAATTTTCAAAAGGATAAAGTCATGACATTTATCAGTTAAAATTAAATGAGCAAATTTCAATTTATGAGGTGCCAGTGAGATGTTCAAAGAGCAATTTATAAGCCATCTAGCTACATCTGTGTTTGCTGTGTTTGCATAAGTATACAATTTAATAAAGAAATGTTGAGATATATTTTATAAACTTTTGCAAGTGAGATACAAAGTAATTCAAACTAATAAACTTCATGCAACTTAATAAAAATGTAAGGGTAATATTTGTGGATTAGATATAGGGCAATGAACATATATGTTAATATCTCTTTATTAAGCGTAGATTCCTTAATAAACAGCTAACAATGGGTCCACCTGAGTCTGTTTCTTACACAATCAATGAGTAGCCTTCATCACTGTATGACTTTGAAAGGATGTGCCAGCCATTCATGGTTTCTTTGCTTTGCTTCCATGTTTTAGATAATCCTTTACAACCACAAAAACAAAACAGCACAGAGACTCAGCTTATAGGGATTGTTAAATTTTCAAATTTAAATTTTAAAACTCATAAAAGAGACAGAGTATTATTATCCAATCTCTTAAGTTAAGACTTGTTTCATATATACTGAACACACACTTTTTGGCATCAAGTCAATGAATAAGAATCACTTTTAATGTATCAGCATGTAGATAAACATACTACAAGAACGTGTGCTTGGCTTTCTCAAATTACATACAAAAATCTCCAGAAAACTGATTTAAAGCCAGAAAGCTTAAACAATTCTCTTTCCTAAGATTAGTCTCTGTCCTGCCACATAGTATTAAGAAACTCAACATTGAGCTGTAATGTAGACAGACTGGCTAGCAACTTACCCTCAGTCATTGGTAAAAGACTGCCCTCTTAAGAATCTCACCAGAAGACAAGTGAAGGGCAGAGGACAATGCATTCACACTTCTTGTTTCTACACCTGTGTGGGGTGCGCACCTGCAACAGTGAACAAGGGAAAGGGACTTTAAGGGTTCAGTTCTTTCCTTTCATTTTGTGAGTCTTGAGGGTGGAAGTAAGGTCTTTAGGACTTTAGGCTTGGCAGTAGATACCTTTAAAGATTTTAATGTGTACAGGTGTTTGCCTACATGAATCTCTGTGTGCACTACACATGTGCAGTGCCCACGAAGTTCAGAAGAGGGCATTGGAGCCCATGGAACTGGATTTACAGATGGTTGTGAGCGACCACGAGGGAGCTATGTCCTGTGCAAGAGCAGCCAGTATTCCTGACTGCTGAACCATCTCTCCAGCCTTAAATATGTCCTTTAAAATGTCTTGAAGTAATGAATAGGGGAATGTGACTTCAATATGCAGACAAGTGTTGTTGGAATGAAAATGGATAAAAGGCCACATTTCACAAAAATACTCTAAATAAGTTGGAATAACTAAAGTCGACTTCGGGTTTTTGTTATTATTGTTATAACTAGGTAATTATGTAAAATGGAAACAGATGACCTGTCATGGATATTGTTATTGAAAAACTGTCATTTTTGAAATTTTATATTCCTGATCAACAGGGAGAAGTAGGAGACCAAGGAAATATTGGGAAAATTGGCGAAACAGTAAGCTTGCTTTATGCTTTTATTTTTATATTTTCACCAGCTGTGTTTCTTGGGAATTATGTTAACCATGATATATTAACCATAATCATGTTAGTGAGCATTGGTAAAGCTTATCTGCAACAGATTTAGACTCATATGTTATGGTTCTATTGACAAAATTAAAGAAAAACTGCAGTACAAGGGATGTGAGGAAGAAAGAGTGAATGTTTTCAGTGAATATGAACTATGTTAATGACCCCGGGGCATTGTTCTTTTCAGTATTTGACATTCCATTTCAGTTCCATTGATTTCACTCTAAAGTTGACCTTTAAAAAAGGGGGACATAAATAGGGTGGTGACAAATGCCTGTAATGCCAGCACTTTGCATTAGGGGGTGAGACAGGAGGTTCCTGAGTTCAAGCCCAACCTGATCTTCATAGCAAACACTATCTCAAAGAATAAACAACAGCACAAAGCTGATTAGATGCTAAAACAGTATGCATTCATAATCTGACTTAAGATTTGATGATAGGAATCAAGCAAAAGCGTGATATATAGAGTATATAGTTATTTTAACAAATTGCAGTTTTGTTTAGGTTCATTACTGTTGTAGCAGAAAGCACAATGTAATTTTTTAGGATGCCTATTTAAAAAAAAAAAAAAAGGTGTGCTTTTGAGTGAAGTGCCAACAGTGGCCAGAAGGGGGCCAGAAGAGCTGGCTTTACAGGCAGTTGTGACCTGCCAGACGTGGGAAGAGCACTGGGAGCTGAAGTTGGGTCCTCTGCAAGAATATTATACACTGCTAAGCCACCTCTTATGGCTTACATATAATATTTATATTGTCTCTATTAGAAATAATTTTAATTTGGATCTATTTCCATAATGAGGAAAACCACTGAAAATAATTTCTGTGGGGCTGGGCCTATGTCTCAGTCAGTAAGTGCTTTCTGTGCAAACACAGGGACCGGGGTTTGGATTGTCAGGACGCATCTACAATCTCCGGGCTAGGAGTTAAAAACCAGACCCTGGGAGCCTGCTGGCCAGTCAGGCTAGCTGAATAGTGAGCTATATGATCAGGGAGAGACTCCGCCTCAAAAAAGAAAGCAAGGAACAGTAGAAGAGGACACCTAATATCAGCCTCTGGCCTCCACCCACAAAAGGCACACATATACACATAACTGTGCACACACACAAACACACAAGAAGAAAATGTTTTTTAACAAGTAAACCTAGATAATAAAGTCATGAGATGGATGAAAATATTTAGTGTTCAAGGTTGATTGTCACAAAGCAAGTGAGTGAGATTGTTTGCCTCAGTGAGCAAATTCCCCCTTAGCCTCTCTTAAGATTTAAAGGGAAGTAGATTTTCCTACAAAATCATTTTGTAAGTTTAACTTGTTTACAATTATTAATCCAGATGTTCTAATAAGAAAAAAATACTCTGGACGTCTTAGTTTTACCACTAATAGTTGTAAAAGTAGATAGGGAAGTTAAGTTGCCAGGAATCATTCCTACTTCTAGGTAATCCTCAGTCACCAAAAGGAAAGCTTTTATCTGCTGTTGCCGAGAAAAGACTTTCCAGTGTAGTATTTAGATCAGATTTTACAATATGTCTGATATGATTGAAGCTTTTTTGTTTCTATGGTTAGTCAAAGAATGAAATTATGGTATTTGAGTATCCACTTGCTTAGGAAGTGTGTGTGTGTGTGTGTGTGTGTGTGTGTGTGTGTGTATGCGCACACACATGAATGAGAGACAGAGAGAGAAAGAGACAATGCAAGCGCACGCGCACACACATACACAAACAAGCAAGCAAACATTCCAGTCAGGATCCAAAGCTAAAATGCTAATTAATAAATGATGTCATTTCTTAGCGTTATCCCACACAGTCTAAGAACCGGTAGCTTCCAGTGCTGCCCGCAGTGTGCTTGACTTCCAGGATGCAATGTTTCTGTGACTGAAATAGAAAATCACATTTATTGACCCTTTGCTATGTTTCGGGCATCGGCTAATGCCGTGATTCATTTAATTCTCAGAGCTTCTTCAACCCCCAGCTTTTACAGCGAAGGAACCAGAGACTAGGAAATGACCGATTAACGTTATGTAACTAAACCTTGACTCAAACCCAGACTTTCTCGAGACCCAAACCCCCACCTCCCGCCACACTCACATTCCCTCACATTTCTGTTCTAGCTGAAAAGCTATTCTGCCTGCATCCTGCAAAGGCGCTGTGGGCATCAGATACGTTTAATATTGGCTTGAGCAGATTTTATTATTAACTGAACAACAATTTGGCCTTGATGTTGTGAGGAGAACCCTCTGAGTAACTGATAAGCTGCCTAAGTAAAGTGCCTTCCCAATGCTGATTTTCTTTTCCTCGTTGAGGGTGTGAGATGAAGGAATTTCTTTTATAAAACATTGTTTCCTCCGTTGAGCTGGTCACAAATTTAATTTACCTAAGGGACACTTTGGGACTTCTGTAATTCCCAGATTTCATTTGATCTTAAGTTTCAGGCCCTATGAATACACATCTAGTTCAGAATTTCGCTGCCAAATGAGCTTCTTCTCTTGAAAGATACAGAATATATAGCTTCAGTTCACGACAACAGTGTTTAAAATTTTAAATAGCCCAGTATACAGTAGTGCTTCAATTTTCACTTGAGAAAAATTTTATAGTCATTTAATTGCTTTAGTTGAGTGGCTTTTTCATTCTCTAGTTACTGTTTAGAAACAAATTTCTTGCCGAGCCCATCAAGATCAGTAGTGTTATCTACACTTTATGTCCATATGCACTTCCCGTCATTTCTTGGATTCAAAGAATTTGAACTCTGTAAATGTGTCCCATAATTTTCCAATTTCATTTATTATTACAGTAAAAAATAACAAACTTTGTTTCTGTAAATGCATCTTGTAAGTCTCCAATTTCTCTCTTTTTAATTTTTTATTCAAAAACCTACACGTAGTCATCAGCAGTGATACAATTTATTCATCAACAAAGTTTCTTAGTGTTTTCAAATTCCTGGCATGTCACTATTGGAGATTCAAGGGCAAGAATTCAGTATTCCCTACTATTCTCGGAGTTTTCAGAATTATGATATTTTAAATATACCTCTAACACTATTCACACTTTGCCACTTAAATAGCTTAAATTCTTGCTTAAAAAAATAAAATGCACTGAGTTTAGTAATACTTACACAGAGCTAAGTCCTACAGGAATAATCCGAACAGACAAAACAGGGAAGGAGTGTGGTCAGTCCTCGGCATGCAACAGGTTTGAAATTGCTAAACTGTTTGTTATTTGTCTGAACCGTCTGGGACATACGCTGTCAAAGAATAATTCCAGTTCTAGGAATCGTGACTCTCTTCTGAGAGGTTTAATAACCCTGCTTTTCCTCTCTTCCACCGACTTGGCAGCCTGTCCCTCTTCCGAACATAGTGCATCCTTCTGAAGCTGGGCAAACAGAACCAGACTCCGTCTATTGATTAATGGAGTTATGTGTGTGTGTGTGTGTGTGTGTGTGTGTGTGTGTGTGTGTGTGTTTCTGAGTGGGAGGAGCATTTGCCCATGACTGCAAATGTTTTCAGTGGCCAGGAGATCATGTCTGATCCACTGGAGCTGGAATTACAAGTGGTTATGAGCTACCTAACATGGTGTTGGGAATCCAGGTGCTTTTAACCACTGAGCATTTAAGGGTAATGACTTCAATGGCCATTGCTATGAGTAGAATAATAACTTTTATGGAATTCTTTTTACTGATGATGATACTCAAAGTCATTCAGTCCTGTTCTTAGAACAGATTCTCTGGGAAAACATCAATAGTGACCCCCTAGAATCTTTTAGTGGTCTTTTAGCTTAAATACAAGACCTGGAAATATTTTCCATAATGTGTCCTTGGTTGCATTAATTTTCAGTTATCACATTTCTTCCTACTTGGTGAAATTCATGATTGTCATATAGTCTGCTCACCCTGATTAATTTCTTATAATGTAGCTCAGCCTACTGAATTTTACTTCCCACATTTCTTAACCGATGTAGGGAGATTTTATGTGCAGCCTTACTATCCCCTGCTTTCTGTGCTGCTGGGCTAAATGCCAAGTGCCTGGTGAAAAGACAAGTATTCTGCCTTTCATTATAAAATCTTCAGAATCACAGAGGCCTTGATGGGGTCCCTGGACGGCTTCAAAGCAGTTCATTCAAAGCCAAAAAGGGATAAAAACTGAGGGAGAAGCCAAAAATAAAAAAAAATCTCTTTATTAAAGATGTATTTTCTAGTCTTAAGGTGACTACCCTAAGTTTTGTATTGCCATGAAAGGTGTCCAATTTGTGTCTGCTGTAAGCTGTGGTTCAGAAGATCAGGATCCGAGATTTCAACCATCAGCTTCCAGGCCCTGTTCTTTTCATACAGTAACCACCAATGTGTCCTGTCCTTGATGTACATCCTTGGCGACCAATGGTTAGGAAGATCTGACCTAATATTTAGCAAAATTTGAAAGGAAGAGCAAACCAAAGTTTTACCCAGTAAAATCCTAAGACAACCTGGCAACTCACTTTTAAAATATTGTCAAATATTATTAGTTTGCAGGAAATATGGAAACATATTTATAAGGAAATGGAAAAGATTTTTGAAGGAACTGGAAGAGTTTTCAGAAGTGTTCAGCAGAAACCCTCACTTGTTAGGATGACTAGGGCTGTTCCTGGGTAGGAGTATCAAGGAATTAACCTTGATACAAATTCATTTCATTATGTTCCAGGCTTTTGTTTTTCCTTTCATGAAAGAAAGGATAGTTATCTTTAAAAGGACCTACTAAATCATCAGTCCTGTTTCCTTGAAGGTAGAAAGCCAGAAGCTGGGAGCACAGTTTAACCAAAGAGGAAAAGGTTGTGCCACACTTTACCAGCACATTGTACTTGACCTTAGCACGTCCTGCATATTACTGCCATTGTCTTAGAAAACGCCAGCCAGCCACTCCTGTTTCTAAGCTACACAATGCCTAGGGACAGCTGTAAATAATCTGCC
Organism: Microtus oregoni; assembly: GCF_018167655.1. NCBI lineage: Eukaryota > Metazoa > Chordata > Mammalia > Rodentia > Cricetidae > Microtus > Microtus oregoni. The sequence goes on along the minus strand of NW_024543059.1, from coordinate 60,997,800 downwards.
AGCCTGGGTGGCAGGAATGGCGGGTCTCTAGGTAATAAGGAACTCTGCAGAGTGGATACCACAATACACGCTATCCTCAGGTGGATCTGTAACTGAGTATCAAAAAAGAAATAAACAGATACTCATTATAGAAAACTTGTGATACACCAGGCACTATCTTGGTAAATGTAACAAATCCTATTCTACAATGTTGAAAAGTTGATATTTTTTTTAACAATTTTACTAACTTGCTGTAGCCAGTGAAGTTAGGGCTACAGGGTGTTATCTCTAACGTTTCCAGGTTACTCTTGGACCACTTAGCAAAGGGTAACAGATTCCGATGTTCCTAGTAAACGCCTGCTTTTACTACTTGAGAATACAGATAGCCCATCCTCTTTGAGAAGCAGGATTTCCAAATTCACAGCATACCATCCTTGAAATGTAGAAACAGTGTTGTGAGTATTACTAAAAAGCCATTACAAAGTCTAGCATTGTGTCTATGACGGCAGAACACACTAGAAGGGAAGCCCGTGTGGTGGGACTCACATGTCAAGGTAGCACTCAGGAGGTGGCAAGAGGACAGGGATTTCAAATCTGTCCTCAGCTGGAATGGGCTAGCAAATATCCTGTCTCCAAAAATAGAGTAGAAGAGTAAATAAACAAGAAACCTCAAAAGGCAGACGTGAAGAACTTCGCTGGGGCTTAGGCAGGGACTCCACTCATCTGTAAACTGCTTGGTTAGACATCACCGTAACGCTGATTCTTCTCATCCCTGCTGGCGCCACCTGTTCTCATCCATTTCTTTTCACCGTCTTTCATTGATGTTTACAGCTTTTGGTGAAGAGATGTTTCATATCAGCTTTACCTACAGATATTTAAATTTTTATATAATACCTTAAAGTTATGAGTTTCTTATTAGTAAAGAAAATGGTTTCTCCAGTGACTTGAAATAATTTTCTAATTGTAAAGATGTGCATCTCAGTATTTTCTTCATCGTGAACCTGTCTTTCTGTGTTTTAGAAGAATAGTCCATCTTTTCAAGATCTAAAGATTCATGCTTGGTTGAGTGTGTGTGTGTGTGTGTGTGTGTGTGCGCGCGCGCGCGCTTGCGTGAGTGCACACGTGAGCACACACACCAGCAGAGATCTCCCTGGGGCTGTAGTTACCAGCATCCAACAATGAGTTCTGGGAACTGAACTCAGGTTCTCTGCAAGAACAGTATGTACTCTTAACTGCTGGCCAAGCCAGCTCTTCAGCCTCCCAGAAATAGAAGGACTTTTATAGCCAAAGAAAAATGGAACTTCAGTCTTCATTTATTTGCCATCAAAAAGTACTTATTGAACACTTTCTGAGTGCTCGACACACAGTTAAATAAGACTTTGTCCCTAGGTGGTTTCTGGTGTAGACAATGACAAAATAAGTAGGCATGTGACTTTATTGAAAATTCTGTTTTGTTACATAAGACGCTCTAAGAACAAGAAGTAAAAGTTATTTTTGGCATGGCTCATAAGAACATACGTGTTGATAGAGAAATTGTCTTTGGTTGCAAACACATTTCCATCCTCCTGGGTGTGGGCATTATGGTATGACTCACAGCTTTTGAGGAAACAGTATGTGAAGTTCTTATCTAGCAGGGGTCTGATCCTGGCATTTTGTTGGGATGATATTCTGATAGTCTTCCCTTTAAGCTGTGTTACTACTGTATTGTGTCTTCGTTTCTATACGTATTTATGTGTCAGCACAATGGTAAAAACCTCTTTTTGTTGAAAATACTAAGATAGAAAATATGTGGATTCTTTAGGTTTAAAAAGAATGGACAGATGGATGGAAATAATGTAAGTGTCCTGGATAAAGGGCTGTTGGGGCCTCCTGCTGAAATGACATTGTTCATAGACATGATGGCCAAATGACAACCTAGAAATAGGTCCTGAAAAATATCCATGCTTCTCCTTTTGAAAAATGATCTGTGGCCAGTGTAACTTGTGGGCTAAGGTCCTAGCTGTTAAGGATTATAAATGGTATAGGGCAGGTCTCAGTAAGCTTTTCTGTGGAGGGCCAGGTGCTGTACGTTTGACGTTCTGAACCATACGGGTCCTGTCATATCCCCTTAGCTATAGTGCTGTAGTGTGAACCTAGTCCCAGACAGCAATGAAAAATGGATGAGCCTGGCTCTGTTTCCAGTGAGACTTTATTTATAAAAACAGACAGCTGGCAGGAATGGGCCACAGGCTGCTGTGTGTCTTTTCCTGCTCTAAAATGTTACCCATTATCTAGGACGCCCCAGCTTTTATTGCATCTGCCTTACGTGCACCCTGCTTCATTTGTCTTTTGTCATTAACAAAAAGAGCAATAAACACAAATGTGATTTTCCTGGATCCTAATTTCAAATCCAAAGATGGATTCAGTTAGCTAGCAGGTGGTGTAACTGCTGTTCATTGATTTTTTTTTAACCAATTGCAAACATAATGAGTTTATTTGCATTTATCTATGGACCACATGTAAATCCAAATGATGCCACTAGAATTTATCATTTTCTCTCTATCTACCAAACACTTGAGATTATTACCAGGAGATATTTCTAAGAACAATGAAATATTTTCCTTCTGTGTAATATTTCCTATTGAGTTGAGATATTTTGTATTGGCATCAGGAAGTGTGCTGATATACTGAGTGTGATTTGAGCTCAACTCCACAGTGACACACTTCCTCAGCAAGGCCGCACCTCCTAATAGTGACACTCTCTGAGCTTTGGGGGGCCAACCACATTCAAACTACCACACTACCCTGAGTCACATGGTCTGACATTGCACGGTCATGACAGGACCAATGCAAATGTCCACTGCAGGGGCATGAGTAAACTGAAGAAAGGCTTGTGAAGGCCGAGTGGAAAAAGGAAGTCTTTTGAGGACAACTTCATCCCTCTGCATCGTCTACTTTTCCATTCTTGTTTTTCTAAAACTTAAGGCAAACAAGCAAGGGATGGGTTTGTTTGTGTAAATACACTGTGGGGATTTCCATAACTTCGGTATTTTAACTGAGAAAGCAGTATGTGGTTCACATGGTGCCTTCCCTCTACAAATATTTATGGTCATTTACATATGCAAGGAAGAGAACAAGCTACACAGGACACTGAGCCCACTTCAAAGCCCTCCTACAAGATTAGGATGCCAGTTTAGGCATTTAAGGGGAAGTGATCTCTCAGAGGCTACAGCTGCCTGCTATAGAGGTGATCAGTAAATCGGTTCTGGGTGATCCTGTGGATTCAGAACACTGGATAAAACTCCTTGCTAGGAAAAGTTAAATTTCTATTTCTTTTAAAAATGTACATCTCTTTCTTGGGTGTTGAAAAAAGAATTTAATGTTTCTTAAGTACCTTCATGGTATTCTTTGTGGTTAAATCGGATTTTAAAGTTGGGTGTTATAAAGGGAGGGGTCTTGCTCGTGTGATTGTTCAGAGTGGAAAGGTGAGACCAAAAGTGGTCCAATGACTTTCTTCAGAATTTAAGTATAAAGCTGGAACTCAATTCTTAGCATTAGTAGGTGGCATTGTGTGTTGCCAGTTCCTCCATTTTTAGCTAGAATGATTTGGGGTCAGTGGGAGTGAGCGGAATCAGGAACTGGCAGATTTTTCTCACTCTGGTTGTGTCTTTGCATAGAACTCACAAAAGTCACATTTCCTATAGGGATAGCCTGGAAAGATTCCAGATTTCATTTTCTTCTTCATGTATGAAAAAAAAAAAATCTCTGTGCGTTAAGTACACATCCCTGCATGTGAGTGGGCCTGCTAGCTGTTAGTCTCAGGGAGACCACAGTGTAGATGTTATTGCAACACAGTTGTCACTGCAGGAGAATTCCTTTTATTTCTCATCCAACTTACTTTTTAAAAAATAGCCTAAGTTCAATAAGGATAGGCGGCCGCTCTGTCGATATTCACATTATCACCTTTGATTTGTTACCAAGGGACCCGTCACCAGCCACACTGCCAGGCAAGTCCAGCGCAGCATGAGTGACCTTTCCTGTCTCCTGTTCCCCATAGCAGGAGTGGCGGATCTGCTCAGAGGACATTCCAGGCATAGCTTCCTGATCATTGCCAGACCTGCCTGGAGTAAAGCTTCAATCTGGGATTTTCTTTTCCTGGTTGCACATTTTTTTTAATTTATTTATTTATTAAGGATTTCTGCCTCCTCCCCGCAACCGCTTCCCATTTCCCTCTCCCTCCCTCGATCAAGTCCCCCTCCCTCATCTGCTCAAAGACATAGCGGACAATGAGGAATACTGAGAACTCAAGAACAATCGCAGTGGGTTTTTGATCCTACTGCACGTACTGGCTTTGGGGGAGCCTAGGCAGTTTGGATGCTCACTTTACTAGACCTGGATGGAGGTGGGCGGTCCTTGGGCTTCCCACAAGTCAGGGAACCCTGGTTGCACATTTGATCATAGAGAAGAGAAATCAGAGAGTTGATGGGGAAATGTCAGAGGTTGACATTTCTACTTCGACACTTGGCAGCATATTGAGTGACCCTTTGTGGGGAACTTTATGTATTCATATGGCAAGAGCCTGGAGTAGAAGCTCAACAGCCCCAAATAGAACCCTCCAATCACTCGGGAACCTGTAAAATTATGAAATATCTGTCTATAGCCTGAACTGAACTGACCATGCAAACAATATGTATTCTTTGGTGTGATGCATAGTATTATGCTTTCAAATATATTTGTTGACTCAATAAAACAATCATTTTTATGACATTTTTAATTATCTTTCTTTAGTTGTGAAGTAATATTTGGATAGTATATCTTTGGTGTTCAGAAACATCAAAACATCAAAATGTTCATGTATTTGAACACTTGATGCTCAACTGCTTGACATTGTCGTGAAGGCTGTGCAAATTTTAGAAGGTAGCAGGTCCTAGCTGAAGGGAGTGGCTCGCTGGGAGAAAACCTTATGAGTTATAGCCAGTGGCCAATGCTACCTCCTCCTCTTCTTTTTCTTCCTCCTCCTCTTCTTCTTATAGGTTCACCAGAATGTCAAGAGTACAAGTCATACATTTCCACAAAATACTGTCATGCCTTTTCCTCTATGGTGAACTGTATCTTCAAGCATGAGGCAAAAATAAACCCTCTGCCCCTTTTGTTGCTTCCTGACATGTATCTGGTCATAGAAATGAGAAAAAAACTTACCCAGATAACAAATTAATTTTTCCCATAACTAATTTTATTTATGTCATGTTGGAGAAGCACCTGTGAGGTAAGGCCCTGGGCTTAACCTCCTGCTGCTATCAGTATACAGTAGCTAGACCTTTTATTCTCTAGAATATGGCCTGTTCCGTCTGTGACAGAAACACCCTAGGTGCCATGTAATTGCCATCTAGAAATTAGAGAGCAATATTAAAATCTCAATCAGGGTATGTGTGTTCTTAAAGGGGGTGCATGCTGGGGGACAGTGCTAATTTGCAATGAGAAAGGACAGGTCACTTCTACAAACTAGAATAGTTAGGGTCTAATGGTTCGAGCTCTTCAAGGACCTCTGTCTAGATGTCCTCATCTCAAGGTCAGAGTCTAGTTTTCCCTGAACCAGGTTCCTGACCTCAGCACATCAAATTTGTCTCAGTTTGAAGTCTAAGTTTCTCTTGAGTTTGTTCAGTGTGATTTAAAAAAAAAAAAAAAAAAAAAAAAAAAAAAAAAAAAAAAACAAGAACTTTGGCATAGTTTTCTCCACCTTCCCATCAAAAGAGAAAATTGCCCAACCATCTCTTTGGTGAGCTCTAGGTAATATATAACCCATCAGTGTGGTTACACATTGAGCTCAAATGGCCAGTCTTTTCTACTTGTAATTTCATCAGGCTTGGATGTCTGTCTGTCTGCTGAGTCCTCACCTGGAAGGTGCTGGTTAAAGGAGTAATGAGTCATTTCTTATAGAAGGATGTGGTGGTTTGCATCTGTGTCCACCACTTCTGCTTGTTTACTGATTTAGTCAAATGGCTTGATTATCTTCTGTATTCTAGGAACTATTGATTTAGTCAAAATATATTTATCTCTGTACTCTAGGAAGTATGCTAGACATAAGAGATGGAGTGTTCTTTCTACTTTCTAGAATATTCTGACTGATAAACTTAAAGTCATGTCTTCTTCAGTGGTGGTGGATTAAGCAAACATACTAGCCAGACGCTTGTGTCACCTTGGCCAAATACCAAAAGAAACATTTAATACAGGGAATTCGTTTTTTGGCTCACAGTTTAAGAAGGCTGAACCTATTATCTGTGCCAAGCACTGTGGCCATGGCAGCATGTTCTGGGCTGTTCTTGATGTCTTGGTAGACAACAAGCAGAGAAGGGGACCAGGAAGAGAACAGCACAAGATACAGCCAAGACTTCCTCAGTGGCCTTCCTCCAACTATGTCCCACCTCCCCGTACACCAGCATGTTATGAATCTAGTCAAACAAAAGAAAGTTGTTTGCCCCAAGTTGTAATGTCCACAGAATAACTTCTGAGCTTAGAGATTTCATTTGAAAATATGAATGATTTATCAAAAGCCTGGCTATTTGGAAACTGATAATTAAATAATCAAAAAACACTTCAGGTATACACCTTAAAATTATCCTAAAATCAGAGGTCTGAGGGAAAACTGTTGAAAACAAGAATAGACATTATTCTCCCTTGTCAGGTCACTTTCTTTCTTTTTTATTTTTAATGAGCTCTGCATATTTCTCTGCTCCCCTCCTTGCTCTCCCCTCCCCTTCTACCCTCTCCCAAGGTCCCCATGCTCCCAATTTACTCAGGAGATCTTATCTTTTTCTACTTTCCATGTAGATTACATCTATGTATGTCTCTCTTAGGGTCCTCATTGTTGTCTAGGTTCTCTGGGATTGTGGTTTGTGGGCTGGTTTTCTTTGCTTTGTTTTAAAACCACTTATGAGTAAGTACCTGTGATAATTGTCTTTCTAGGTCTGGGTTACCTCACTCAGAATGATGTTTTCTAGCTCCATCCATTTGCCTGCAAAAATTCAAAATGTTGTTATTTTTTTCTGCTGTGTAGTACTCCATTGTGTAAATGTACCACATTTTCCTTGTCCATTCTTCAGTCTAGGGGCATTTTGGTTGTTTCCAAGTTCTGGCTATGACAAACAGTGCTGCTATTAACATAGCTGAGCCCATATTGTTGTGGCACAATTGAGCATCCTTTGGATATAGACCCAAAAGTGGTATTCCTGGGTCTTGAGGAAGGTTGTTTCCTAATTTTCTGAGAAACCGCCACACTGACATCCAAAGGGGCTGTACCGGCTTGCATTCCCACCAGCAATGCAGAAGTGTTCCCTTCTTTCTCTAATTAAAAAGTGTGAGTTGTCCTTGTCTTTTCCTTCATCCACATGCGCTCTCGAGGGTAGCTCTTCTATGTGCTGTGTCTTAGTTACCACTTTTTCCTGATGTTCAGGGATTTCCTGGCCCCAGGCCCATATTTTCATCTGGGAACATTCTTCCCAGAATCCTTCAGTGGTGTTTCATACTCATCATATTTTAAAAAGGAATCTTGTGGCTGGAGAGATGACTCAGCAGTTAATAGCACTGGCTGTTCTTCCAAAGGATCAGAATCTATTCCCAGCATAGACACGGTTGGCAAACAACTCTCTGTCACTCACAGTACCAGGGTGTCTGACACCCTCTTCTGACCTCTTGTGGGCACAGGGAATGTATATGGTGCTTAGATATACATTCAGGCAAAACACCAATACACATAAAAGTAGATAAATAAATAAGGAACTCTCAGACTGCGGAGATGGCAACGTTGGTGAGGTGCTCGCCCTACAGGGACATGTCACGTGTTCGAATCTCTAGCACTCATGTGAAAAACACCAGCTACAGCAATGTGTGTCTTTAGCCTTAACTCGGACAGGGAGGAAACAGGTAGTTCCCCCAAGCTTGTTGACCAGCCAGTTTAGCCAGTTGATGACCACTCTCAGAGACCCTGTCTCAAATAAAGGTGGGAGGACAGAGAAGGGAGGACACCAAACCTCAACCTCTGGCCTCTCTATGCGCATGGGCCTAAGTGCCTCCATATACACACATACACAAAAAAGAAAAGAAAATAGGAATTCTGCTGTGATACTCAGCTAGAGTACATGGTCTTTTCTTATCCACCCCTTCCATTCTGTCTAAATGGACAACAGATTATACGGCCGCCTCCCAGGACAAAGGCATGAAAGGTGAAGACCCGCTGCAGAGAAATAGTTCTGTGAGAACACGCGTCCCCATGTAGTGCTTGGAAATGGATTTCTTTTTCATGTGTGACTGAACTTCTGGTTCTCTGGTCACCCAAAGTCCCCACTTGATTGATATACAACGTTGCCATTTTCAAGGTAAAAAGTGTTCAAATATCAGTGATTTTCTTCAGTTCAGTAGTTTATGTGGTTTGAAAGGGAAATACAAACACTGATACAAATATTAAAGGTAATAGGTATCTAAGAAGCAACAGAGAACAAGTCTAGGGAATTTGCTCTGTAAGCTGTATTTTGGCGTAAATTTCCAAAGCTCTGAGGTCTGCAATCCTTCATCCTGTTACACAGTCTTTTACATGTTGAAGATTTGAGTTCCCATGAGGCATCTGAGACACTCTCTAAGACACAGTAGTTTTTGAAGTATACTTTGCTAAGTATAGGAACATGTACAGCACCTCATTCAACTAGGAAATATTCTAATGTTATATTACGCTTCAAGTGAATCAGTAGGATGTGGTTACTAAAAAGGAAAATAGAAATAGAACATTTTTAAGTTTTTACTGACTTTAGGAGGAAAAATAATATTTCTTCTTAATTCTAAAAGTTGATTTATTCCACATCAGGCTTTTTGGCCTTTCGCATTTTGGCTTCAGTTAACAAAATCTTTAAATAGACCATTACATACCCCGCTTTGCAGAAAATGGAATGGTTTCAATTATTACATGGCTTTTTTAGCTCCCAAGCAGAACATGTTCTAGCTGAAGATGCTGCCCTGTTCCTCGCTGTATGTTAGATGAGGTGCTGAGCTTACCAAATCATCGATGGGCATTCTTTGCCAACAGGCATATGTTGTTGGTATCTCCTAAACGTGAGGAAATTGCCTTCCACAACTGTTTTGCATTCCAGTAAATACACAGCGGAACGGATTTGAGCCGTGTGAGCCATATGGTCTGTTTTGCACTAGAGTCTACTTACATCTTGAAAAAGCTGCAGGGAGGGTTGATAAGCAAGTAGGTACGGCTGTGTTCCAGGGAAAATGTCAAAGAGAAGCCAACGTTATGTGTTGTGACTCCCGGTTTTGCTGGAATTCCATATCATTTTATCTCTGGCCGGTTTTTGTTATCTGCTTTACCTTGGTGTTCATTAACTCTAAATTGTTTGGTATATTACTTTAAACATTATAGATACTGAACTGTTTCACATCTCATCTATGGAAAAGTGGACATCACTAGGCAATAATTTAGAGGTTCCTATAGATGCGTTCAACTGAAAAAAGACTACAGGAAGTAAATAATTAGTAAGACTTAAAGTAAGCTTAATATAATCTCAAAACTAACCAACAATAGAATTTAGTCATTATGACTGATTAAAACTGCATGATGAACCTTTGCTATTCTTTCCTCAGAGAAGAGTGCTTTAATTTTCTTCTTTGGGGATGGAGAATGTCCTTGGGGAAGGGGAGGTGGCTCGGTGGGGAGGAGTACTTACTGTGAAAGCAGAAGGACCTGAGTTCAAATCTCCGGCACCCAGGTTGAAAATAAAAATCTGAGTATGGCTATGCATGCCTGTATTCCCAGTGTTGGGGAGCAGAGACAGGAATCCTGGGATCTCACTGGTCGGCCAGCCTAGCCTTAGAGAGAGAATCTGTCTTAAAGGAATGAGGCGGAGATGAATAGAGACAGACCATTTCCTTGGCCTCTGTGCGTGTATGCGAGGGGGGGAAAGGGGGAGAGAGAGAGAGAGAGAGAGAGAGAGAGAGAGAGAGAGAGAGAAGACTGAAAGGTGGACTTATACACTGTGAATGCATGTGATGTGGTTGGCAGGACAGTGTGTGACTAGTTGTAAGAGGCAAACATTCCTTCACCTCATTGTGACAGCAATTATGCCAGAGCTCTGAGCCAGAGCTGTTGATGCAGTCCATAGCCACCCCATAGTTTCTGACCTACAGAAACAGGGGTACAGGAAACCGCGCTTAGCGAAAGTGCTGAGCTAAACAAATTCCAGGAGCCAGCCCTAGCCAGGCCTCCAGGGAGAATGCTTCCGAAAAATTCTGCCATTTTTTTCCTTTCCTGCAAGAGAGTTGTCTTAAAGGGCACAGCCCTTTGAAGAGGAGATAGTGACTTGTGGAATTTAGGGTTCTCAGGACATGCAGAGTCAGCATGGGGTGGTGGCCCCAGGTTGGGGTCAGGTCCTAATTGCCACTGTCCAGAGAGGGAGAGAAGAATAGTTTGTACATTTGACTTTGGAAGCCTGAGGGGGACCTCTGCTTCCCGTCATTCAAAAACACCTTTTCTTCTTTCTTTCAAATAAAACTTTTGATTTGAATTCTCAAGGAAGGAAGGAAGGAAGGAAGGAAGGAAGGAAGAAAGGTAAAGTAAAGGTTTATTATTTTAAGTCATTTACTTTAAGGAGATAATGTGATGTGAGAACTAAGTCAGCAATATGAAAGCTGTGATGGTGGAGAGTGTCCCTCCTACATGTTTTCTCTTTCTGTAAGCTAACTGTCCACTGGTTTAGCCATCTCCTTTGCTGTGCAAAGACATTCTAGTTCCATGAATTCCCAGTTCTCAGTGGCTGACATTACCTCCTGAGCAGCAAGATCCTGTTCAGAAGGTCTTTGGCCATGTCAGTTCCCCGAATGGCTTCCCCTACTTTTTCCTGTCACTGTTTCCAAATTTCAGGTCTCATGGAGGCCTTCCTTTAATTCATTTGGAGATGAATTTTTTATACAGAATATGAGACAGGAATCCAGCATCATCATTCTACTTGTGGACATTTTTCCCAGACCTTTTTTTGATGAAAAAGAATGAATAGAAAGGAACAATGTTGGGATAGTTTCATTTTCTATTCTGGTACCCATGGGTAATCAATTGAAATGAATTGCAGCTATGCCCACTTATACCCAGTTAGCCTTTGAGCACTTGAAAACTGAAAACACATTTGTTCTTGGTTCTGAGTTGTATCTTGTCCTAGATTGCACTTATATGAGGTGCCTGTTTCTTGGATGAATACAAAAACAAATCAGGGGCTCTGTGACTTTTGCTTTTGGAAAGTGTTTGCAATAATAATAGTGATGAAGAAGAAGAAGATGATGATGATAAAGAGAACCATATAGGAGTCATTGACTAAAACATATCTCCTAGCATGAGTTTATGGCTTGTAAAGAATTTTCAGCTCAAGGAGGCTGTTGAGAGATGGGGAGCTGGCGAGGAGATAGCCCATGGGGGGAGATTAAACCCGCCAGCATTGCCTTACAATTACAGATGTATTGGTCCCACCCACTTATGGTGGGTTAGGCTCCCATATCAGGTTTTTTGTTTTTAAATCACTCTGTGAAGCTTTGGGGAAATACATCTTAAGTATCATGGCTTTCTGCTCAGCAGTGTACCTCTGTCGTAGATGAACTTTCTCTAAGTTGTCTGGCAGAGCAGAAATCCTGTTCTCAATAGAATAATTTTACAAGCTATGGTCTCCACTAGTAATTCTGTCTCCTTTCGGCTGCCAAAGTTCTCAAGAGAGTTGACTCCACAAGCTGTTTTCCATGCTTCCTTCACATGGACACTGTTAACCCTTCAGCAGTCACGTCTAAACATGCAGAAGCTACCAAAGATGTCCTTAGACGTCACCATTGACCCTACAATGTCAAATTCCGTCACTCCCTCAAAGTTATTCCTTAACAATGATGCTTTTCTTCCCTTGAACCTTTGCTCCTTGGCTTTCTTTGCACATTCCCACTCTCCTCCAAGACAACTCTTTATTTTGCTTTCTCTTCTCACCTCCAAATACTCTTTATTCAGATCCTCTTCTTGTTCATTTTATTATTACTGTGGATGGTGGTTGCCTTGTTAGTGGTATGCATGCTGCATTGTTCTGATAATTACAACCATTTCTGAAAGACATTTTTTTTGCATAAATGATCTGAGCTAGATTCAAGTTTTCCAACCTTATGTCAGTGCATGATTTAATTCATTGTATCTTTGGGAAAATATTAGCCACTGGATCAAAATAAAGACAAAATTGACTGTTGTAAGATGATGAAGAGTTTTTGTTACTTATGTGTCTAAGGTGATTAAGAAAGCTTTTTAACTGAAGTAGTTCCCCACTCCCTTGGGACTGCTGTTACATGGGACAGGAAGGAGTGGGGTTTCTCATGTAAACAAGCACCATATCCTACTGACTTTGTACCCTGCCTCAGTCAGAGTAACCAAATTACTCTGCGATGAAACACAGCTTCAAAATATCAATGGTTAGCAATAGCAAAGATTTCTTTCTCACTTGCTCCCTAACCTCTGGGAACTGCCTGTGTCTGTTCCAAGCCATCTGGATCCTAGGGCTCAGGCTCACAAAGAGCCTCTTTGGATCATAGTTAGTTTGTGACCTCTAAAAAGCAGTTTGACAAATGTCATGTCCTCACCTCTTCTCTTTGTTCTAAATAAGCTACATAAAGAAGCCTAGTATTAGCGGGATGGACAGTAATTTTCTTCCCATGATGAGAAGCGCGGTAAGCCTAACAGAAATAGCACAGGGATGTGTAATTGCTCTACAGAAATCATCAGTGAACATTTTGAATAACGCAACTCAGCATGCCTTTTTTTTCCGTAATAACATTTGAAAATGGAATATTTCTTAAATCACTGACGAATTGCATTTGCTTATTGGAATTTTTCTTTTTAGAAATATAAAAATATAGGTGCATTGGTAGCATGTTAAATTTAATGAAAATGTGATGGGTTTCATATAAAAATGGATTCACCCACTATTGCCAAATGTGTGGGTTGTTTCATATTAAATGTTGATATAGACTGAAAGACCAAATGGATTTAAAGCCTGTGTGTCTCAGCTGTTAGGAGTAACTCAAACCTCCCTTGGCTTACTTATTTTGATAAGGACAGTTAAACACAGATATAGAAGCATTTGAAAAAAAAGACAAGTGAGAAATTTATAAAGGGAAAAAACAGAAAAATTAGCGCTGGAATACAATAGAAATATGAGAAATAAGCTATGCCTAAAAGTGGTACCACAAATCAATAGAGGACAGCAGCATTATATATATATTTATATCATACATATTCACATTATATATGTATGTATATGTGTGTATATAAGTATATGTGTGTATATATTATATATATATATGTATACACATTTATATATGTTGTTTGAGGACTGAGTCACTACATGGACAGAAGCACAATCCCTGCCTCATCCTAAGTCTTGTGACAATGAGACTCCAGATGGGTTAAAGATCCAAATAGAAAAGATGAAAAAAATGTACATTGTTAAATAGAAAACACTATCCTGAGTGAGGTAAGCCAGACCCAAAAAGAGGAACATGGGATGTACTCACTCATATTTGGTTTCTAGTCATAAATAAAGGACAGTGAGCTTATAATTCATGATCCTAGAGAAGCTAAATAAGAAGGTGAATCCAAAGACAAACATATAGGCATCCTCCTGAATATTAACCTTCATCAGGCAATGAAAGGAGACAGAGACAGAGACCCACATTGGAGCACCGGACAGAAATCTCAAGGTCCAAATCAGGAGCAGAAGGAGAGGGAGCACGAGCAAGGAACTCAGGACCGCGATGAATACACCCACACACTGAGACAATGGGGATGTTCTATTGGGAACTCACCAAGACCAGCTGGCCTGGGTCTGAAAAAGCCTGGGATAAAACCGGACTTGCTGAACATAGCAGACAATGAGGAATACTGAGAACTCAAGAACAATGGCAGTGGGTTTTTGATCCTACTGCACGTACTGGCTTTGGGGGAGCCTAGGCAGTTTGGATGCTCACCTTACTAGACCTGGATGGAGGTGGGCGGTCCTTGGGCTTCCCACAGGTCAGGGAACCCTGATTGCTCTTCGAGCAGATGAGGGAGGGGGACTTGATTGGAGGAGGGAAATGGGAGGCGGTGGCGGTGAGGAGGCAGAAATCCTTAATAAATTAATAAATTTTTTAAAAAAACAAACAACAACAACAACAAAAAAAGAATGTAAAAATTAAGTTTTCAAAATAAAACACAATCCACGCCTACTGGAATAGTAAGATTCTAAGCACTCAAAAATAGCCTAAGCTTCCACATACAGTTTAATCTCCTCTGCTAAACTCATCTGCTGCATCTGTCCCAGGAGACTCCAATTGACACTACCAAAGTCAGTGGTTGTGGTGATGAAGTCATGCTCACACACAAAGTGCCTAGTACATGTTGCCGTATCCAGGATCACGTGACAATCAACCCACATGTTGCTGTATCCAGGGTCATGTGACAATCAACCCACTAGATATGGAAACAGATATGACTATGGGCTTGCGTGGATGGATAAAATCATACTAAGCTAGTTTCAGCCCAGTCACCCATTGGTCGTGGTTCACTTCTTTGCATTTATAAATATATATTATATAAAATTCTATCTAGGCAGGTTCTATACTTGGTAGCTATTGAAAAATTTCATGTGTTCTTAAAAGTAAAAAAATTATTAATTCCTTGCAATTGAAGAAAGAGCAGGGATGTGTTCCTGCTCGAATACTTACTCTATGTTGTTCTTTTGCTATCCATATCGATTAAAGAAGGAATAATAAGTATACACAATACAGACACAGAGAGAGCCCAAGTCCGTCATTTGTCCCTACGACTGTGTTCCTCACCCAGGCTGTATGCTAGCCTGGAATCCCTGCTTTCTTCTTCATTTTGCTGGCTGATCTCTTCCTACTCAAGCTACAGATTAAATGTCTGGCTTCCTCCCTTCCCAGACTCTCCCTGCTAAAATGCCTTTTCATTCTGTGGCATCGTAATTATTTCCTTTATGAGCTATGTCATAACTTATAACTGTTAATGGTTTTCCTTCCATGTTACAAGATGCCTTGCTTCATCAAGTGTTCCTAGTTTCATTTCTGTTACTGTATTAAACACCAGGACCAAAAGCAACCTGAAAGGAGAGAGCTTATTTAATCTGCAGCTTTTAGTCCCATCATCAAAGGAAGCCAGGACAGGAGCTTGGAGCAGTAGCCATGGAGGAAGGTCGCTTGCTGGCTTGGTTTTTCAGGCTTGCTCAGCTAACTCTCTTATACAGCCCAGTCCTACCCCTCCTACCACATCAATTAACAATTAAGAACATGCCCCCATGGACATGCCAGAAGGCCAAGCATATGGAGGTAATTCCTCAATTGAGTTCCCTCTGCCCAAGTGACTGTGGATTGTATCAAACTGATAGCTGAAGCTAACTATGACAGCAAGACAGGGCCTGGATCTGTCTTACATCAGCAGCCAGTGCCACTCAGAACAGACATCAAATCCTTATATAACTGAAAAAATAAATGAGCATGAATGGGTATTAAGATACTTTCAAAGAAGGTAATCACAAAAATGATTTCATGGTAACATATCTACAACAAGTAGATATGAAAGCTCAGATATAGTTATAGCATCCTGTTGGTTATTAGGTCATAAGCCCAGAGACTGCATTGTCTCCCAACAAGGTGTCTGTTATGCATTAAGTTTTCATTTAGATATTTTTGACTGACTGAATCAATTAATTCTAATGTGAAATCCTAGGCTCTGAACCAATTCTACAAAGAATTCTCCTCCCCGCCCCCAGAAAAATTAGGATGAAGTAGAAGAAACAGTAATTATAGGAGATTTAAAACCAGCATGCTACAAGAGTGATGTAATGTATACATACTTTCTGTTATTTCTTTTTTAACAAGGGACCTGTTGGTTTACCCGGAGAAGTAGGAATAACTGGAAACGTGGGTGAAAAGGTAATTCCTTTGTTATTTTATTTTGTATTAAGAACTCCCAGCTAACTTCAACCTTATTTTATGTTAACTGATTAGAACGCATTCACTGTCCTGGTAGGGGACTAGAGGGTGGAGAGTTAGAGACACTAATCACTTTTCTGTGTGTCCACACACCTACAGCAGAACATCAGAGTCCCAGAGACCCTTGGTGAACACACAGAGGCTGCTTGGACACAAATAGAGTGCCTCTGGCACCAGGGACCATCCAGCCAGGTGCCCACAGGCTCAAATGGCAGCAACAGCTGAAGGAGGGTCCTGCTTTCCTGTATGGCTGGTCCTGTGCGCTGGCAATTCTTCAGCCTAATAGTGGTCACAGCAGCTACACAACCCAGTAAAAAGCCCGATGGAGTCAGCCTGCAAATAGTCTGTCTGAGCTGCTATAGCTTATCTGCTCTAGAAAGAACACTACTCAATACCCTAACCCCCATTCGCAATACCAAGTAAACTGCAGAAGGAGCATCTTCATTCTCTGCTCCTCAGCAAGGAGGAACTACTTATTCGTTTTGCTTTCTCTCTGAGTATTTGGTTTTGCCCTGTGCTTTTCTTATTGTGTTTACTTACCCTTAGTATCTTTTCTTCTGTGGTCAATACATACGTTTTTTCTCTTTCCATTGTCACTTAATCTGTCTTTTCACTCACTGCCCACCTTCATTTTATTACTTAATCATTAATAATGTTAACTTGAATAGCTCTTCAATCCTCATCTTAGTCTATAAGTATCTTAACTCCTTTTTTTTTCCTCTCCTTAAGGGAATATAGTTGACATTTCTAGTTGGTTTTTTGTTGGGTTTAAATATCTGGATTGTTTTTGTATTGTTCTGTTGTCATCTACTTCCTCTCCGCTGAGTAGTGGTGAAGTTTGAGAGCTCAAGATAAAGTTACCCACTAAGAAGACTTTAACATAATATCAGAAGGGATATCCCAACAAAGGCAAAAATATTTACATAGAAACACAAGACAAATGGAAAGACAAGGCAATATGACTCCCACAAAAGCTAACAGCTCCTCAATAACTGAATCCAAAAATAATGTAGTGGTTGAAATGCTGCGCAAAGCTTTCAAAAGTTGTTTACTTTTGAGAGTGACCAGTGACCTCAAAGGGGAGTCAAACAAACAGACAATGAGGGAAGACAGTCAATTCAGGATTTAGAGTAGAGATTTAGTAGTAAGGATGACAAATGTAGTAGATAAATAGATTCGGGGGGAATTCAGGAACTTTGGTAATAAAGGACACCATAAAGCAAAATTTTAAGCTATGAAAAGCACAACCATTAAATTAGAGTAAGCAGGAAAAAACGTTCCACAGATTGAAAGTATGAATAAGGAATGATTGCATTCAGGCAGCAAAGGAAAGAAAAGCAGTCATGACCGTGAATGACCATGGCTTTCAAAAGCTTTGGGACACGGTCATGAGGGGAAAACAAAGATTCTCAAAGTAGATAAAGAGCTGAACTATGCACATCAGGCATAGTTCTTTGCTCAAGCTGTACAAAAAAAAATTATTCCAAATATAGGGAAAGATATGTGCATCCAAGAGACATTTAGAATCTCAAATACACATAAAAGAGAACGAAATTATAGCATTTGCAAGTAGTGACTGGAAATGGAGATCATCGTGTTAAGAGAAATAAGCCAGGCCGGGCAGTGGTGGCACACGCCTTTAATCCCAGCACTCAGGAGGCAGAGGCAGGCGGATCTCTGTGAGTTCGAGGCCAGCCTGGTCTACAAGAGCTAGTTCCAGGACAGGAATCAAAAACTATGGAGAAATCCTGTCTCGAAAAATCCAGAGAGAGAGAGAGAGAGAGAGAGAGAGAGAGAGAGAGAGAGAGAGAAATAAGCCAGGTTTGAAAGGATAACCAAAGCATGGTTTCTCTCAAGTGTGGAATTTAGTAGGAGTAGAAGGGAGCCCACCAGGGATGTAGGAGGAAAAGGGGAAGGAAACACAAGAAACAGTAAGAAAGTTAGAGCATGTGGCCATGGTATGCTATATGCATTTTGGAAATGTAGTGATAAAAATTATTACTTTGTACAAAGAACATATGCTGGTAAAAGGAATATGTATTCAAAAATATAACACATTACCTCTAATGAATCTCCTAAAGATGTTTAAGTATGAGTAATTAAGTATTTGTTTCTAATTTGTAAAGGGTAGGGTACCCTGCTGGCTGCAAAGATGCAATCTGAAAAGCAAGTACGAAGTGGGCCGTGCAGAAGTATGATCAGAAAAACCAATCCATAATTCTTCCAGTTTTGAACCAGAAAACTAAGCTTCCAAATTACTCTCTCTTTCCTCGAACTCATTTACTAAACATCTGTCCCTGTGTTCAGTCTCACGCTCATGCACCTCCTCTAACATATTCTCTCCCATCCCAGGCTTTTGTTCACAGACAAACCGCTGGGCTCTATTACATAATTTCCCCTCCTCTTAGGAAGCCATCTACATCTCTCTAGCCCTTCCTGTGTGAGAGCTATTCACAGTATACAGTTCAGTTTTCCTCTAATTATTTCACCTCTGCTAATAACCAATCTATAGTTATTTGAGAGGAGAATGCAAGTTTAACTTTGTATGCAATATAAGTTCTTAATATATGCTTCATGATTTTATTAGTAACATAACAACATACAGAAATAATTCTACTTGAATTGTCATTTTTCATTCTGATATTGTCAATGGGTTGAGGTTTTGAGAATGCAAGGAATTTTAATGTAACTACATTTAGTCTTAATTTTCTAGTGAAGGCTTGATTCCCACGACCCTCCAGAATGAGATCTGCAGTTCTGCACTAGCTCCACAGACCAGGGAAATAATTTCATCAATTGTTCTATAGATAAAGCTCATTTTTTCAGTATGCTTGATGTTTTCAGGAATTTCATGCTCTGTAATCAATAAAAGTCAAAAGAATTCTCATTTGTAAAATTTTAGCAAGTTACATGCTTCTTACAAGAGCTTCTTTATCCATATTTTCTATCTTCATTTAAATAAGATTGCAAACAAGAGAACTATTGTATTAGAAGATTCATAGCTGTGAATTTAAACATGAAAACTTTGTAAGTTTCAAAGATATTAAAAATGAAGATGAAGTATGCATAGAAGTTATGGCTCTGGTGGCTTCTGTTTCTAACCTCAGATCAATCATTGACATAACTCAATGGTTTTTTTTTTCCTTTATTGTTTTAAAAGGGGGAGCGTGGAAGTCCAGGCCCAGTTGGTCCCCAGGGGGAAAAGGGAATCATGGTAAGAGTTCAATGATGTAAAATCTCTGTTTGCAACAACCTACATTAAGAACCCACCTTGACCAGAATTAAAGTGAAAATGCTATTTGGTAATAAATTTCCATTGAAATTTCCTTTTCAACTGTATTCTATCCTAAAATGATGTTCTGTGGTATCAAATCCATGAAAAAGCATAAAAGTAAAATTGTTTAGTAAAAGTATTCTATAGTTGTGGGAGAATAATTAAATGACTATAATTAGCCATACTGGATTAAAAAAATTTAATTAATTTTCTGCATGCTCTTGTGCAAATAAAGTTCCTATTGCATATGCCCTCAACCTCTCTTCCACCACCTTTGACTATGAGGGGTATTTTTTAGCACTTTACAGATTAAGCACCAAAAATTTATCTTATTTTCTTATATCGTCAAGATAATGACAACCAGTAAATTTTATATCTGGGTTGTATTTGTAGTTTATTAAATAGCCTGTAAGTATTATATGACGTTAAAGGGACGACTGTGATCCATTTTAGAACTTCCCCTTTCAGAAAATATATGTCTGGTGGCACATAACATCACCTACAAATTCATTCTCCCTCTCACGCTTTACTTTTAATTTCTACACCATCAGAAGAGCACCATGAGATTATTTTTAGTGGTATTATAATTGGGACAGGTAGTAAACTAACATCTGCATTAAGTCAACCAAGTTCAAGAATCTTTACCCCCCTAAGGCACCTTCCAAATCAGCATTAGTGCCATAATCCATGTGTTCTTTCTAAAAGTTGAGGGACTAATTTTCATCCACCTTTCTTGGCTGTGGAATTCTCTACCTTCTCTTACGAGTCTGTAATTCGTAATATGCATCACAGAGCATAGCTACCATGGCCCACAGAAAGAGGAAGATGTCTTCCTGGTGCTGCAACACACAGTGCCACCTAGTGACCTTCTTTTCCAAGCAAGGACCTAACAAATGGATGTGCAACTTCCATATAAAAACACCTTTAATTTTTGTGGTCCTCCTGTAGACTATTTCCTGGGCTTCAATGTGGGTAGGAAAGAATGATCTCATCAAGCTGTTGTTTTTGTTACCATTTTTAGTTTGCTAATTTTTTTCTTAAAGTAAAATAATTGATTTTATGTCTTTCATATTTCATTTAAATCATAGGGCTACCCAGGTCCTCCTGGGGCTCCAGGACCCATGGGCCCACTGGGATTACCTGTAAGTATAGAATAAACTCTGTGATCCTTTCTTGAATGTCTACTTTAACTTAAATCCGTTGCTTTTACTGTGCTCTCTTTGGGGTCTCATGTAAAATCAGTCATGTATCAGGTAATGGAGATGCTTGTCACCCAAACTGTATGAGCATTCTGAAACATTCCTCAATATCTTGAATTTCCTTACCCCTGCTATGTATAGTAACCAATTTCAGTCTCTAACCTGAACTAATGTACATATATATATATGTATATGTATAATATATATATAATATATATAATCTTCCTTTTGTAAGAAAATAGAATCAGTAACCAAAATACAGCTGAGATCTGAGGAATTAACAAAACACAAGCATATGTTTTTCAACATTTTTTTAAAAATGCAAATATTCACAAACAGTTGAAATTCATAGGAAATGTGCCTTTGGTAAGTAAAACTTGGGCTTTAAATATATCCCATCTGTTGTTTTCAGAAAGATAATTAAATCTTGCCCCTAAAGAGGGAACGTTTGCTTGTCATGGTTTGACAATGTTAGCATGAGTCTGAAGAAGTTCAGCCTCAGTGGTGTCAGGGTGGAAGTTCCCCTTACAAAAATTAGTTATATTATGTTTCATGATGCTTCCTTTCGTAAAAGCAATCTTGTTTTCTGTATGTTCCTAGACATATTGACTTCTAAAACAAGACTAGAACACAGTTGTCAATGTCTTCATTCATATAAAAGAATGAGTAAATTTAAGATCCTGAAATTTGATCCATTTTTATCTACCCAGAGGTCATAACGAAACAGAAAACATGGACTGTTAAATGAAAAATCTCAGTGCCAGGAGCAGAATGTCTTTCTATGAGTGTTTGGTCAGGGAGGCCCCAAAGACACCCAGAACAACCCAGGGTGCCACCATTGCTCTTGTTACTCACCATGACAACAAGGAAAGACCGGAGAATGGAAGACACCATGCTTTAGGGCTGCAGGGCATAGATCAATCTCAAATGGACCAGAAAAGTCCCTGCTGGCTAGCTGTGCGGATTGCTGGTGGAGAAAAGAATTGAAGGTCTTGACCAACTCTAGGCTCTGCAAACTGTACCCACTGGTGCAATAGTGGTATGGTGGTTATGGGGAA
Organism: Microtus oregoni; assembly: GCF_018167655.1. Classification (NCBI taxonomy): domain Eukaryota; kingdom Metazoa; phylum Chordata; class Mammalia; order Rodentia; family Cricetidae; genus Microtus; species Microtus oregoni. The sequence goes on along the minus strand of NW_024543059.1, from coordinate 60,976,255 downwards.
CCAACTGCTTTGTGATTGCAGCTGAGGCCTGCTACACAGGAGGGATTTCATGTCTGATACTGTAAACCAGGTCAAAAGCCCACAGCTATGAAGAGCACATGGGGAACATACTATTTTTGTTTGGCTAAATGATCGCATTGTCAAGAACTGCCTTCTACACATTTATATTTGTGCTATTTTCTAATAAATCTTTATAGGAGACTTAATAAAACAGTAAACTTGACTTTAATATGGCAACTTAACTTTCATTATAAACTACTTTTGAGATACGAATTTAAAATCATTTATGGCATTTTTCATGGGCTAAGAAAATATATAAATTTTACACATGGGGTTCTAATTGATATCTTTAATAATAACAAAGAAATCGTAACAGTAATAGCCATTGCCTCTTTGGTGGACCATGCACAGCAGGCTGGGTTGACTGGCTGAGTGGACATCTCCTTCCTCTGTTGCTCATGTGCATTCCTTCTGGGCACTATTTGTCCAATGAATATTAAACCCTTCCAATACATCTCACACAGAACTGACATTTTTCCAAAAAGTGGAATATTTAAAAGCAGAACATTAGGAGGAGCACATGGTATTGATTGTTTAAAATTTATTTGTAGGGAGGCTAATGAATATCATTTTTAAAATCCATCATTAAAAATGCATTGTAGAAGAAAGGTATAACTACTGCTCTGGTAAAGGTGCTGTGAGTTTGTTGTTTGAGATGTTTCATCTTCAACATGTAGGGTCTTGTTGGGGCGAGAGGAGCACCTGGGAGCCCGGGTCCTAAAGGACAAAGGGTAAGTACCACAAAAGTATGGTAACCTCAAGAGAGTCACCTCGTATTGATGTGTTCGACAAAGCCAGCTCTACACCTTCTAGAAGCATGCTAACATTTGTCAGGTTTTTGCTGTTTTTATGCTGTTAAGTGGACTACCTATAGTAACTAATGTATATATTAACACACCCACACATACACAGGCACACTATTGATCCAGTCTATTGATGTAAGTAGGAAAAATGTCTGGCTCAAGATCTCAGGCCCACTCTCTGATGCCACCCCAAAAGCTAAAGGAATCAATTCCTCTAGCACACCTGCCATTACTTTCTATGACAGGACCCTGAAGGGAAACCCCACTCTTAAATATCTATATTCTGAGCCCATACAGTGATCATAATGCTTATTTGTTCTTCCTATTTATATGGAGATTTGTACTGTTCCCGAATGGTCATATAAATACCATTGCTAAGACTCTTCCTAGGAGATTCTGCCTGCTGACAACCCACCATAACCCACCATATATCTACCCAACCTTTGCTGATTTCTTACAGTTTATATAACACTTAACTAGTACCCCAAAGGATTCTATGTAAACTATCCCTCAGGTTTCAGACCACAGTGGACTTTCCAAATTTGTGGCTTATGGTCTAGAAACTGTTAAATACCATGGAGTACTAAAACCCACCAAGGGGAAGGAAAAATAAGTCAAGGAGGCCACGATGCCAACATCTAAGTAAGCTGAACGTAATAGCATCATGAAAACTTTTGTAACATCCTGTAGGATGATTGTATAACCGTGCCTATTACATAGCTGCAAAAGATAGCAAGATAACCATTAAGAGGTAGTCATAAATACTAAACTATTACATAAATACCCTTTATGTTGGCCGGGCTGTGGTGGCGCACGCCTTTAATCCCAGCACTCGGGAGGCAGAGGCAGGCGGATCTCTGTGAGTTCGAGTCCAGCCTGGTCTACAAAGGGAGTTCCAGGACAGGCTCCAAAGCTACAGAGAAACCCTGTCTCGAAAAACCAAAAGAAAAAAAGAAAAAAAATACCCTTTATGTTTAAAACATTGCTCATATTAACCTTCTGCTAGCTGGTATGTTTAGCGAGAGAATAGTTGAGTGCAGAGAAGTCATTTATCACCAAAGCACTTCATGCAATTCGGGAAATTATTTCTTCTGTATAGATGATGATGTAAGCTAACACATCCACTACTCTAGTCCTAGATGATGGTGGCTTGGCCTAACGGGCAATGAGGCATCAGCACAGCCTGTATCTTTGCCTTTCATATACACAATTGACCCTTTGAGATAAGTAATAAAAATGAACCCCTAATATCTGCCCAGCAATGCCTTCTGTGTCCAGCTGCCCAACAGGAGAAGTGATAGAGGCAAAAAGACCTCACCTACTCACCCGGGCTTGAACTAAGTCTTTGATCAAGAGATCCCTAGTTCAGCACTCTCTAGAGCAGAGGTATGGAGAGGCAGGCACTGAAGACTGAGATGGACTGCAGGGACAACTATGATGGGAATATGTACGAGCTTAAGCCTTTCTCTGGAAAATTGAAACCTATATGGTCATTAACACTCTGCTAATTGGCCCCTTCAAGGAACTGCCTGTCACCTTAAGGTAAAGTGGCCTTTGGTAGTTTGTTTTAAAGCTCAGTGTTAGGCAACAGCTAAAACATCTCACGTGATAGACTTAGAAAAAAGTTTATATCAGAAACCTTTCCCTTAAGAGCCATGCTAGTGTTAATCTTGTTCAGCGGATCATTTGGTTCCAGCTGTGTAGAGCAAGGGCCAGGAAGAAGACTGCACAGCATCAGCATCATTATTTAGGCATGTGAGTTAAAATTTAATAGGGGTCATACCAGATCCACATCCTGCTTCAGGACCACATAAATACATTGAGTCCATCTGTCCTGCGGATGCAGCTATTTCCTTCACCCATGGACACTCAACCTATCATAATTTATCTCAGAGGTCATAGAAATGGGTTTAGGATTCTAATAAAAGTCTTCCTAAGTAAATGAAGTATTAATATATGATAACATTTTAGTTGACTGTGGTTTCTCCTTTTAATTTTAATATTGGTATGAAATAGCAGGCCCAACGCCTAATGCATCACTCATGAGCCTGGATAACTGTTTAATACGCTTACGTACATTTCAAATGTGAAATGTGCTTTTCTTTAATGGAGTTGAAGTACTCAATTCTCACTCTGGCCTTAACAAACCCTCTCCTGGCTCTCCGTGGCCAACTTTGACATTCCTAATGGCACGGGGGAAAGTGTGGGCATTTTTTTCCTGTAGCATGCTTTCACCCAGAACATACTCATGAGAGACCCATGAGACACTTTCAAGCTGTTAGGTTTTTAATATCATGCTGGGTTTTGTACCTGTTATAACAGTGTGTATCTAATTCTTTGGGGCCCTGTTCTAAAGTTTATTTTGTCTTAGGAGTCCGATAGAGAGTGTGCATTAGCCAGCGGGATGTGTCTACCACCAGGATGTGTCTAAAGGCTGTCAAGCTATGCCTTTAGACCATTAACTCACTCTTACCTGAAGCATAGAGAGCCCCAGTCTTCCTTAGAACAGTGTTTTCAAAACCTTACGTGGCGGCCTTTGGCTTTATGACCTTAATGTGATCTCCTGACTTAGACTTTTTTTTTACACTATACATGATTCTCTTTATCACTGTGAGCACAGACACATCTCTTGGTAAATGAAACAATAAGTGTGAAACAGGGGGCAGCAGTAGTTCAATAGTGAACTGCCTGTTTATGCTAGAGGCTCCGAGTTCAGCACCAGGATCATAATAATAACAATGATAATCCCGGTGAATCATTGCATAAGAGTATTTTACTGTAAAGCAGTATATAAATGAGTAGTTGCGTATGATTTCACTTTAACAGGAAGAGTGGAGCAACAGGTCCTTGTGGGCGTGAGTGCTCCCTCCAAACCCTTGAGTGGCCTGGAGGTAGAAGAAACCCAGGAATTTAGTCTGGAGAGGTCTGTTGTAGCAAACAGCTTTTGATAATAACGTTCTGGACCTTGGTGGGATATAGGAAAAGTCATGGGGCCCCCAACACGGGTCCCCTCCTATCAGCACTTGACAGGGAACGGTTATATAATCATTAACTGCCTTGCTTTCTCGACACACCTCTGCATCCACCAACCCAGCCTGGCCAAGCTAACACTCACCATCCTTTATATCCTTTATGCATCTTCTCATTCTGTCCATCTGTCTGTCCTTCTCACAAGCCCACGAGACTGACGCTGCTCTTTCAGATGGTGTCTCCACTGCTGGGACAAATGTACCAGGTCTGCCTCCCTGTGGACTCCTCTTCTCGGTCCTTCGGTTACTTATTCTTCGTGCAATTTAACTGCGCATTTCATAGGTTCCATAATGAAGAAGCTCGTGGGTCTGTATCCACACGGCCATCTCTTTTCTACAGTAGGTGTTCGTGTGGAGGGCACAGAATTAACTCCCCTGCAAAGCCCTTCAGATAGCTATGCTTTAGAAAGCATGACTTGTCGCTACAGGAGAGCAGTTGGGGCTTCTCTACAGTTAGTTATTGAGTAAATATTGGAAAGATTTGCCTTTAAATAGACTTTCTCTACCCATCCTGTGCCCCTGCCAGCTTCTAGTAACTTCTCTTCAGTAGGCAGTGGCGAGTGCAGTGTCCTGAATGCCCCTTTTCTAAAGATGTAAAGAGAGAATTGCAATTCCACAATAATGGAACTCAAGGAGACGGTTAAGGCAAACAACCCAGCCACTTATAAGCAAACTTTAGCATCATTTTAAGAATAAATCCCAGAGGACTACTGAGAAATAAAAAAATAAACAAAATGAGCAAACCTTAGGTTATAGAAATCCCAGCAAGTCTTGTAGATAGTCTTGTTTTCATCTAAGCTGCTATATGGCATAAAATCTTTAAATCATGAACTTGATTAATATTTTAAAAAGAATCTTTCAACTGAAAATGGGTTATTTTCTTCTATCTGTAGGGACCCAGAGGACCAGATGGCCTTCTAGGGGATCAAGGAGGACATGGTGCCAAGGTACTTGCTGATTCTCCATTTCATGTGCAGTTATATTTTTCAAAAACAATTATGACCTGTATATCTAAATAATGGTGTTCATAATTTTTGCTGCATACCAGTCATAGTTTTTAATAATGAGCTACATACTTGATGATGCCTTTATTTCTGTGTGGTACCATATGTAAGACCATGACTCAAATTCTGACCAATCCATCTCACATTGATATTCTGTTAGGGTGAAAAAGGAAATCAAGGCAAAAGAGGGCCTCAGGGTCTTTCCGTGAGTAATAAACCATTTCTCCTTAAGTATGAATGTTTTTTAACTCCCTACCTTTTACATTTTTTCTTGTGCTACTTTGAGAAAGAGCTATGTGACCTAAGAATTTTTCCTCCACGTGTAGGGCAAGACTGGAAGCCCAGGCGAAAGGGGAGCTCAAGGAAACCCAGTAAGTTTTTGCCTTTGATGTGTCGCTGTCATTAATCTTTGAGCCAATGTGATAACTGTCACTTGTACTTCATTTTCATCGTGACAAATATTTCTCTGAAACTCCTTTGAAAATGAAATGGTAAGACGCATAATTGCAGCAGGGAGTAATAGAGAATACGAGAAGCTTCTATGACCTCTCACCTAGTTTTGTTCTTACTCATCTTGAGTGCTGTTTTGTCCGTTGGAGTGTAGAGCCACACACATCTTGCTTTCTTGTTATACTGCTTCAAGAGTTTCCGGTATTTTATAAATATGTTAGTTTATTTCCCTGCCTTCTAACATCTTACCAGAATTACACAGCTTTTCCCCTGAGAATCAATCATTTCTGTCATCATGAAAGAGGAGAGAAATATTGAAAAATGCATATGTAAACATATACACGTAATAATTACATAAATTAGCACACAACTGTGTTAAGTATTTTAATTGCTTTCATTCTGAATCATAATGTTAATGACTCCTTGATTTTTCATATGAATGTATATTATGGCTTAAATTTAAAAAAACTGATAACTTAAATGGATTATAGCTGAGGAATCAGAAAAGGCCAGGACGTATGCAGTTCAGCTAGTGGTGGTTGTCACAGGTGACAACTTTGCCTCTTCCTATTTGGAATCTGCTGCCCCCTGCCTGTTGTTTTCCATAACAGCGATGTATTTGACAATGATCAATTCTAAAATACTGGAGACTGAAAAGGGAGAAAATAAATGAAGGTTCTGAAAAAGAGCTGTGTTTGGCCTCATGTCATTAACTGGAGGCATTCCGAAAGAACACCCCTGTGTCTCCATACTCATCGGGCCGGGGTTTATGATCCTTTCAGTGTGATGAGACACATCTGTAGATTTTGACCACTTTGCTATATTGCAGGCAAGGCTGAGCTCAAGTCCATTCCTTTAACTTTAAAAATATGAGGCACACTGAAATAGAATTACTGTATATTGTTAAACTTCCTTAGAACTTTTATGCATTTCCAGCTTAGACAAATGGTATATCTCCTTAACCCTGTGAATGGTACTAGGATTAATTTACAACTGTCTTACAGCACACACAGCCCGTAGGCTCCTGGAAGGGTAAAGCTACCTCAACAGACGTCACAGCTATGAGAAGAAAACAACGAGCTTATAGTAGCTGTGGCGGTCTATGATATCTTTGCCTCCACTGACTTAGTTGAACTGGAATTGTAGAAAAGCAGGGAATGTTTCATTAGAAAAGCTAAATAAGCCCCAAAGATTTATATGATCTTTCAGTCTCTAATCCTTTAGATACTGTCAAAAGTAGGCAATACTCTATAACACAAGGATACATTAGAGATCAGACAACCTTTCTTGCATGCTCCTAAAAACAGCCCAACCTTGGCTTAATAGGTTGGCTGTTTAGCGTTTATTTTCTTCACCTGTGAGATGAAGAGACTGAGAAGATCTGTAGAAGAATCTTCCTCTAAATTCCCCTGCTCTTCCTCCTCCTCTCTCTCCTTCCTTCCCCATCCTTAGTCTTCCTTCTTTTTCTTTGTGGTAGAGATTGATCCAGGGTCTCAGTACATGCTCTATCACTCATCTACCCCTACCCCCAAGAACCCAAACTGTCAAGATGGTACCAGCAAATACTAAGTGACCCCAACAATATGTAGTACCCTAATAACTCTGAAAACTGGGAAGGGTGTATTTGTCTATGAACCATCACTGTTCCCATCCACCTGTAGGTCTGTCCCAAAAGTCAAAATCAGAAAGAAAGGCCGATAGTTTCGTGGGATCATGGAGCCTGGGTGGCTATTTTTTGATTATCTAAATCATAAAAATTGTAACATTTCATATATTACTGAGTTTTTAATGTTAGCATTTATCAAACCATAAATAGGTGTGGAAAAATCTCAAGTCTTGTATGTCTCTGATTTTCCCCTTTGATTCTTTCTAATTTTCTTTCATGTAGTTTAAAATTCTATTATAATTTTGTTCAATTTTGATTATTGCTTTCTGGGCAATACTGTTTTGGAAATAGCCTAATTTGATATGAGCATCACTCTTGCTAGTCCTTCATAGGCTTGCCATTTACCTGATGTGTTCTTATCACCAATTTTATTTTAACCCATTTGCATCTTGATATTGAACTTGAACATCTTCTAGTTGGATCTTGTATTTTATTCTGATAATCTCTGCCTTTTAATTACAGTATTTGGCCCACTTCTCTTTAGTCTAATTGTTACGACTAGACTTAGGTCTATTTTGTGCTTTGTTTTTCTTTGTTTTGTTCAATGTCTTCTGTCTTAAAAATTATATCTTACTATTGACTTTTAATTTGTACTCATTATTAATTTAAGTAGTTATTCTAGGTAATGATCAACAAACTTTTCCTATAAAATGCCAGAAAAAAAACCATTATGTTACACAATATATGCATAGAAACGTATTGTCATATAGAACAATTTATTAGCATGTCTTTATACTGTGGTTATTTTATGTATTACACCCATGGGTATTATGAATTCCTCATTGTAAACAAAGCTTTTGTCTGGATACTAATAAAATTTCATTTGCTTTAATATAAATTGGTGATATACATGAGAGTCGGTATGAGGAGATAGGCTTTCTGACCATCTTCCCATTTACAATTTTCAATGATCTTCTTTCCTTCCTGGAGGTTTGAATGTCTAAATGCTGCCATTTTCCTAGAGCCTAGAAAATGTCTTTTACGTTTCTTTTAGGAAAATATGCTAATGGTGATTTATTCTAGTTTTGATTTGTGAAATGTTTTTATTTTACTATTAATCTTAAAGATAGTTATCATTGGATTTAAAACTCTAGATTTAATCCTTCACCATAAAGAGGCCATTATTGGGAGAGAGGGGGTCTTCAGGGGAGAATCCTCATGTGTCCCTGTTGTTATGGCTCCTGAGTCAGATATGTTGTTGGTCAAATACTGGTTCTGTCACATAGTGCCTGATTTAACATTTTATAAATTATCCAACCTTTTTTAACCTCAGTTTATCAACATTTAAAAATAAAGTCATAGGTTGTGAGGAATTCCTGCTCTTCCACAGGATCTGAGTTTTATTACCAGCATCCACATTGGATAGCTTACAACCTCCTGTAATTTCAGCTCCCATGGATCCAGTGCCCTCTTCTGGTCTCTGCCAGCACCTGCACATTAATGTTACACACACAGACACACAGACACACAGACACACACTACTGCCACTACTACTAGTAAAAGTAATGATAATAAAAACAAAATTTGAAAAATCAATCTTTTGTGATTATAAGAACTGTGGTTATTATTGCATACTTAGTACAAACTCCCAATAAATAACCACAATAGTCTTTGTTATTCTCGTGGTCATTTGTTCTCATGATTACTGAGTTGAAGTCATGGAGTAGCGATTTCTGCTATAAAGTCATATGTTATTAATAACATCTGAAAAGCCTTAAACCAATTTGTTCTTTTCCTCTTAATCCTCAATAAAAATTGTGAACATGAAAATTGTATTCTTGTTCTGTGAAACAACCTTGATGCAGAATCCCCATTAATGGAAATACTACATTGGTTCTGTATCCAAACACGCTTGAAACAAAGAAAACTGAATTTCCATCACACATTTCAGTTGGCAGAATGGACAGAGCAAGGCCTTTGTATTGATCCTGTGTATTGATTTAGGAGCCTGAAGTGAAAAAAGAACATACGATTTTCAAAACTGAAATGGAGCTTTAGCCACAATAAAGAAATAAATGAATAAATAAATGAAAATTTAAAATTAAAAAACCAGTTTTATGTCCTCTTAGGCAGAACTAAAATATAACCCATCAGTTGCACTTCTGGCACATACCCAAAGTGATGGAAAGCCACGGCTCAGATACTGCATACCCATGTTCACAGTAGCAAGTCCACAATAGTCAAAAGATGGAGTGACCTTAGTGTTCCCTAACAGATGAAGAAACAAAAGGTGGTTTATGCATCCATAGAAATACCATTCAACTCTAATAGAGGTGTTTTGACCCATGCTACAAGGAGGAACCCTGAAGCCGTTCTACCCATTAAATAAACCAGACACAGAAGAACAGTTATCATATGGTCTCACTTACAAAAATTACCTAGACAGCCAAATTTGGAGACAAAACTAGTCACAGGGAACCGGGAAAGAGACAATAGGAATAAATGAGTTGTTAGCAAGATTTAACTGGGAGGATGGAAGGATAAAAAGGTTCTGAAGATGGATGCTAGGAACGGTTGATAAACATTGTGGATCTACTTAATGCTAAATCAATTATATTCTGTGGTTATGGTAAACCTTATATATATTTTATGACAAAAAGGGAAAATTAAGGATTACATAGAAAAGAACCTACAGGCAAAGGCAAGGTGTGTAAATTAGCTAAAACTAGTTTTCAGATGCCATCTCTTCTACAAGTTTCTCTTTTGTTTGTCCAGGGCTCACAAGGGCTCCCTGGCAGCCCGGGAGACAGGGGGCCTGCCGGAGAACCAGTAAGTTGATTTTTGCTCTTCTAATTGTGGCTTTTTTTATGAGGTACATTTGCTTTCCATGACTGTTAGTCCGCAGTGCTGTGAGTGGCCTGCTTTAGAAACAGTGTTAACCTTAGATAGCAAAGACAGACTCTACAGAATGGATGTTTTACTGTATCCACTCTGCAGGATATAGATAAACACATATATGCGTGTATATATTATATGTGTGTGTGTGTGTGTGTGTTGTCATCACTGTGTTTATGGCTTCATGCAGTCAAATTTGGTACTTTTCTCTGTGACTGTTAAAAGGGCCTTATTTATGCTTTTGAAAAAAAGGAAACTGTCTTAGTGACTCTCAGGAATGCTTTGTCTAGCTGGCCTGCTGTTCTTATGACTGTCGCATTGCCACACACACACACACACACACACACACACACACACGCAGTCACCGGCTCCATAATGAAGGCCCTGTAGTGAAGCCAGTCTCTGTATCTGATTGGCCCAGATATGAAAATATGACAGAAACGCTCCTACATCAACAATAGAAAAACACATGCAAAAAGCGTAGGTATGCTTCAGTTCTGGAGTTTCCATGGAAAGAGCATTGTGCAAAGGAAGGACTGAGAGCAGCTCCTTTCTTGCAGCTTAGTCTTTATTACCAATGACGTCATTCTTCAGGGTAGTCATGCAGATGTAAGATGCTGTAACGTGTTTCTGAGATCCATAATACAATGAAGCCTTTTCAGCCACCGGACTGATCTTATCACCAGGTAACACAAAGGTCTACAGGTGGTCTTTGTGTAATTAATTTGGATAGGAACAAGTGGAAAAAGTTACCCAAGAATAAAAGGTTCACCCTTAAACTACAACATAAGCTCACTGAACAGTAAGGGTTTACAATATGCATAATTCTTGCCTGATAAATATCTAAGATGTGGCGTTGATTTCCTATAACTAAACCTTTGATTTGCTCTCTGTTTCATGTGCTGTCCCATCACTAATGTTTATTTGACCTGAAATACTACAGTCCTTCTTTACTCTGCTTCCTGAACTATCTGAACACTCCATAGACTCCTTGAAGCTGGGAACTATTTCTTTTACCCTTTCGTCTCCTTTCCTGATGCGATGCCCAAATAGTTCATTTGCCCAATGTGTGTTTGTTAAACTTAATAAACAAAGACCATGCCCAAAGATATCATTGACATCGTCAGTAGCATTGCTCTGTGGAAACGGAATGAAGACTGACGGGGTTTTATTAGGTAAGTGTGTCAATCAAGCCGTGCTCACAGTGGAGCCGAAAACCCTATGATTTAAGTAAGGAAAGAGTTGTTACTTAAAATTTATACAAGGAAAGATTTGTTAACAAAATGACTTCATGGCACTTTAAATGTCAATGTGACGGTCACAGTGTCATGGAACTGGCAAATAAAATATAAAACAATTTATGATGCATGTAATAGATTTTGTGTCACATATTTGAACTACTAGTTCATTATAGAAATGAACAAAATAGAGAATGGCACAAAAATAAATGTATTTTATATTTTGACAATAATATAATAAGATCTATAATCTCTCTATAGCCAAAATTTAAAACTTTTTCTTCATTGTAAGGCAAGCATGTCTATTAAATAGGTCACCGTTCTTTGAGTCAGTGAACAAATAGTTATTAAGAATCTACTCTTGCCAGGCAGTGGTGGCACACGCCTTTAGTCCCAGCACTTAGGGAGACAGAGGCAGGCAGATCTTTGTGATTTCAAGGTCAGCCCGGTCTACAGAGTGAGTTCCAGGACAAATAGAGATACACAAAGAAACCCTGTCTTGAAAACCATGGAAAGGGAAAAAAAATAAAAAGAATCTGCTCTTGGTGTTTAACAGTAAGTATGAAGTTTCCAGTCTAGTGATAGAAGAAAGTATTAATTAAATGATTGTATATGTAAATAGATAATTATAAATTGAGATAAATACCAGAAAGCACAGCCATAACTCAATATCCCTGGGGAAGCAGTTCAGTGCACTGCTCAGAGACAGTCTGTGGATTCGCAAAACCCTCATAGAAAATGAAATAGTGTCTTCTTGTCACCTATTTCCTCAAATGTACTTTCAACTCTGGGATATTTATAACACCCAATAAAATATAAACATGTAAATAATTGCTACAGTAAATTGTTTAAGGAATGTTGTGAAGAAAAAGTCTGTGCATGTTCATTATAGACATTTTTAAAGAATGTCTTCTGTCTGTGCTGGATTTAATTACAGGGCAAAACAGATAGAGAAGACTAACTATGTAGGAGTTCAGATCTAGAGAATCAATGATAAATAAACTGTCATAATCTAGAGGCTCAAGAAAGCTTCCGTGAGCAGAGCCATGTGATATGAAGGGAGAGTAATAGTTATTTGAGCCAAAATGAGGAAATAGTTCCAGACCATTGGACAGAAAGCAGTTACAACACAAAAAGACCACACACAGAGTCCTATGAGCCCATTCCAAGGGATTTGTACAGTTAGCTTAAGAATAAATGGACGGCACCAGGAAGAAGGAGCAATGATGAGATTATTGTCTTATAAATCTTATCAAACCATGTAGTAGAAGGAGTCAAGAGCCAAGATCCAGATAAGATGCAGCCAACAGTCTATGATAAGCAAGCAAGAAAGAAGTGGAAAGAGGGGAAAGATTCCAAATATGTTAAAAGCAGTAGGAGATACAGAGCCTGTTTTGAAGTATGATTCCTGAGTGTCCGGCTTCTTGCATTAAAAATCATTTATTGAAGCAAGAAAGCAATGAACCATTTGGGTTGGAGAACTGAAGACTACAAATTGAGTGATGAGTTTGAGATGCCTTTGAGAAATGTTACGTTGGCTGTGGGACTCAGATCAGAGGAATTCACTAAAGTTATTAATTTGAGAGCTGAGGCTGAAGAGATGACTCAGAGCTCATGAGCACTTGCTGCTCTCGGAGAGGACCCAAGTCTGTTTCCCAGAAATCACATGGTGGCCCTCCATCACCTGTAACTGCAACTCCAGGGCATCCTATGCCTCTTCCAATCTCCAACAGTACCAGACATGCATGTGGTTCACATACATACATGTAGGCCTGCATTCACACAAACAAAGACACTATTGTTTGGAGACATACATACCGTTCCATGAAGATAGTAGAAAAGAGAGAAAAGAAAATGTCTTTCAAGAGACATGTTTGGACCAGCGAGATGACTTGGTGATAAAGCAGCGTTAGCTGGCAGCTAAGCTTGGCCACCTGAGTCTGATCCCCAGGCCACATGGTGGAAGGAGAGAGAGAGAAACTAGTCCTGTATTCTACCCTCTGATGTCCATCTGTGCTTGGTGGCTAGTGCATCCCCACACCATGCATAAACAGTCAGTGAATAAATAGTAAAAAGAATAAAGAGAATTGGGCTTCAGTTGGTCTCAGTTGGTGTTCTTTTTATTCTACAGAGGGGAACGTTTTATTCTGCAGAATATAAAATGTTCCAAGTAACTGAGCATGAAAGATGGGTTTTATAGACCACCTTTATAGATGGGCTGAAAAAATCAGAAACAAAGAGCTAAGGAGGCCTGAGAGCTTCCAAGTCACTGTCATGGTAAAGTGAGGGGAGGCAGATAGTCACAGGAAACATGCAACACCCAGACATTGCTAAGTGCACACACACAGACCGAAAGAAATGAAGCTGGCACAACAGTAACTGCTTATAAATCAACTGCCTCTAAACAGTGGCCATACTGTGGGTGACGGTTTCCAAGCTGTGACAGAAATGTTGACTATGTTGAGACAAAAACCACCTGACACACAAACCCAACATACTAGCTAACCCTTCAAGAAAGGTTTAGTGCCCATCTTCCTTTGATTCCGTTTTTTGATCATTCTAGTCCTCTTTAGCCTTTGGTTAACTCTGTGTTGGCAAATGAGTGTAGGGACAAGGTCTATTGTAAATTTAATGCAAATGTCCAGGAACCAGGACATTTTCTATAAGCAAAGTAAATTTCCGTAGATACCAAGAGAAAAAAACCAAACCTTCATTCAACAACATAATACACATTCTTTTGAATCTCACATAAAACATTCCCCAATATTGACCACACTGTGAGCTAAAATATACATCTTAATGAATTTCAAAGAATAAACATATTCTGATTCTGCTCACAGATCATAGCAGAATTAAGTTAAAAATTAAAAATAGAGACATGTTGAAAAATCTCAAAATTTCAGGATATTTAAAAATGTACTTCTAAATAATATAGTGTTAAAAGAGGAAATCTTATTACAACAACATGGCTCAGCAGGTAAAGAGGGCCAGGGCCAAGCCTGATGACCTTAGTTCAGCCCCTGGAACTCACAGTACAAAGGGAGAGCCAACTCCTAATTGTTCGCTAGCCTCTGCAAGCACACTGTGGTGCACACATATCCATAAACACGCATAAACATACACACACACAAATAACAGCAATAATGACAAAATAAAACTAGAAGAAAACTTTCAAATATCTTAACTAACTTAAAGTGAAAATGCAACCTAAAAACTTCAAGACTAAAAGGAAATTTGTAACATAAATTAAAATATATATATATATATTAGAGGGGCTAGAGAGATGGCTCAACAGTTGAGAGCACTGTCTGCTCTTCCAGAAAACTTGAGTTCAATTCCCAGCACCCACATGACAGTTCACAACTGTCTGTAACTTCAGTCCCAGAAACATGATACCCTCACACAAGCATACATGCAGGCAAAGCACCAATGTGCATAAAATAAAAAAAGTAAATGAATCATTTCTTTAAAAGAATAAAATAAATATTAAAAAGATAAATGGTTCCAAATAAATAATCTAAGCTTCAAATTAGAAATAAGAAAATTAAATATAGAGTAAGAATAATAAAGTAAATAATAAAAACAAAAGTCAAAACTAATTTTAAAAATCAATTAACCTATAAAAAGGAAGAAAAATTTCTTACTTCACAGGCAGAGAATAATAAAAAGACACAGATACAAGATACAAGAGAGAGGCCTTCACTACCGATCACATGCAAATTAAAAGGATGAGTAGCTCCTATATCCACAAACTCTGTAACTTAGAAATAATTAACCAGCTACTTAAAAGACTATTGTAACAAAATTCACTTAAAATCTGATGATTTAAACAAGTCTGTGTTGGTGAGCCACTTAAATAAATAACCAATAACTTTCCAAAACAGAAAGCAGTAGCCCTGGGTACTGATCTCCTTGACAACATCTAATAAACATTTAACAAACAAATGATGGGAATTCTCTATAGCCTGAGATGCAAGCTGGAAGACTTCTTCCTGGATTCTTCCAAGAGGCCAGAATTATCCCAGGATCAACAGACACGTACATTACAAAAAAAGAAAAGCACAGACCAGTGTCACTCGGGAACATAAATACAGAGTCCTCAGCACAAAGACAGATCTCATCTAACACCATGTATTGTATATCATGATCAAGTAGGATTTATTCCAGATATGCAAAGGGACTTTAGCATCCATTACTTTCATACTCTGAAGAAGGGACTAGAAACATGGCTCAGAGGTTAAGAGCACTCGCTGCTCTTTAAGAGGTCCTGAGTTCAATTCCCAGCAACCACATAGTGGCTCGTAACCAACTACAATGAGATCTGGTACCCTCTTCTGGCATGTAGGCATACATACCAGCAGCATATTGTATACTAGATAGATAGATAGATAGATAGATAGATAGATAGATAGATAGAGCTTTTTAAAAATAGTCCAAAAAAGAAAATACAGTGTTATAAATACATTCAGGAAAATTATTTGACAAATCCCCATTCATGGTAGAAAATGAAATATAAACTCTTAGAAAACTTGGAGTAGAATGGAAAATCTCTGATCTTAGTGAAGAACATGTATTAGGCAGAAACCTAAAATTCAGAAGTATGGATATATTTCTTTGCATTCATTTATTTGACAAAAAAAGAAGAAAGAAAAGAAATGAGCCAGCAAGTTAAAATATTCCTAGGTAATCATAAATTCATGCTGCCAAATGAAAGAAGCCAAACTAAAAAGCCTTATGGCATCTGAAAAAGGCCAGACTATAGAGACAGAGGGGGAAATCACATATTTTTTCCTTAAAGTACTTTTGTTTGACATATGTTTGCTGGGGCTGTTAAGTAGATATATGACTGCCGTGCATGTTAAATCAGGTGCATTGTGAAAGCCCTCAGCACATGGTTCTGGCTTCACTCTGTTGCTGTGATAGAACGCTCTAGCCAGAAGCACCTTAGAGGAGGAAAGAGTTTATTTCAACTTACAGGATGTGGTCTAATATTGAGGGAAAACAGGGCAGGACCTGGACACAGAAACCATGGAGAAATGCTGTTAGCTGACTCCATGGCAGATTTATGCTCGTCTCGCATCCTTGAAGAGCCTTGGACCACCTGCCTAGGGAATGGTGCCTCCCACAGTAGACTGAGCTCACCCATATCAACTAATAACCCAGACAGCCGCTCATAAACAAGCTCACATCTAAAGATAACCAGGAGAGCACCATATTTGATAATTATTGGGTATTTGATAAATATCTGTTAAATGAGTGAGTGAATTAAGAGGTAAAATGTAATAGCCCCACTTACTCTATTTTTTTTATTGATTTTTATTGAGCTCTACATTTTTCTCTGCTCCCCTCCCTGCCTCTTCCCTCCCCTTCAACCCTCCCCCAAGGTCCCCATGCTCCCAATTTACTCAGGAGATCTTGTCTTTTTCTACTTCCCATGTAGATTAGATCTATGTAAGTCTCTCTTAGGGTCCTCATTGTTGTCTAAGTTCTCTGGGATTGTGATTTGTAGGCTGGTTTTCTTTGCTTTATGTTTAAAAACCACTTATGAGTAAGTACATGTGATAATTGTCTTCCTGTGTCTGGATTACCTCACTCAAAATGATGTTTTCTAACTCCATCCATTTTCCTGCAAAATTCAAGATGTTATTAATTTTTCTGCTGTGTAGTACTACATTGTGTAAGTGTACCACATTTTCCTTATCCATTCTTCAGTCAAGGGGCATTTAGGTTGTTCCCAGGTTCTGGTTATGACAAACAATGCTGCTATGAACATAGTTGAGCACATGTCCTTGTGGCATGACTGAGCATCCTTTGGATATATACCCAAAAGTGGTATTACTGGGTCTTGAGGAAGGTTGCTTCCTAATTTTCTGAGAAATTGCCACACTGACATCCAAAGGGGCTGTACCAGGTTGCATTCCCACCAGCAATGTAGAAGTGTTCCCTTTACCCCACAGCCTCTCCAACATAAATTGTCATCATTGTTTTTGATCTTGGCCATTCTTACAGGTGTAAAATGGAATATCACTTACTCTATTTTTATTTTGACTACAGGCATAGTTTGACATCTTTCATGAGACAATACAGATGAATTAACTAAAGTTATAACTTTATTTATAAAGAGAGTAAAGTAATCAGCCAGTCAAATGGTGTTTATTAAAATGAAACTGAGATGCATGATTTATGCAAAAGCAAACTTTGATTCTCATGTCTTCAATCTACACAGGGACCTCGAGGACCACCTGGTAATGCTGGACTTCCCGGAGAGATGGGTGTGGAGGTAATGTTTTGTGATTCATGCCAATCTTTGATTTAATATGTTTACAAAGCAAAGTGAATTAGATATATGAAGCATATGTCATGAATAATAATTTCACAGCATTTTCTTTTATATCTAGAAAATACACCCTGACTTAAATGGCAGAAACAATGTGTAGAGATAATTTCATACATACAAAGCTCTCCTCTAAGAATTAGTTCACTGAAATGATTGAACAAAAAGTGAAAAAAAATTTCCCTTCACTCATGAGAACTGATTTAATAGCTCTCCATTCTAGGAGACGACGCCCTTTAGAGAATGGGGAGTTTTGAAGTCACCCTATGTACGATAGCATTTGGAATAATAAACCACATTGATTATAATTATGCAAGCCAATCACTTCATTTCTGTTTCTTACTCTAGTAGTCAAACTGCATACATTACCCCCACTTCCCTGGCATCTGTGAAAGTTCTAACGTCTATCTATCTATCTATCTATCTATCTATCTATCTATCTATCTATCTATCTACTATCTCTGTCTATCATCTATCTATCTGTCTGTCTCTCTCTATATATATATATATATATATATATATATATGTCTATCACCTATCTATCTACATCTGTCTGTCTATCTCTGTCTATTACCTGTCTATCTAGCTATCTAGCTAACTATTATCTATCTATCTATCTATCTATCTCTATCCTCTCTCTCTCTCTCTCTCTCTCTCTCTCTCTCTCTCTCTAGCTATCATCTATCTATCCCTATCTTCTCATTAGCCTTTTGCAGACTCATATAACTTCCCTGGTTTTGCTGTAAGTCAGGTTTCTCTTCTTACATCACTTATTGAAGTCTGGACATGTTTTATGAATCCACCTCGGTAGCCCACTAACATCTCAGAGGCAAAAATCTGTATGCTCTTATGCTTCTTTTTTCTAGACATGAAACTCACTGCTTTTCTAATCTGCTTTTATGAGACAGAGTCACCCTAAGCTACTCCTGCTTTGCCCTCTCATTATCTTTTCTCTTTGAATAGCCAGAGCTGCCTTATGTGTATCCTTCCCTCTTTAGGTCTCCCACAAAAGGGGATTCCTCCACCTTTATGCCTTGCCTCTTGCAGCTCCCCTCAGACCCTCTGCTGCTCATCGCCAGTTTATCTTTATTGTATCATTCTTCAGATTCCTTAAGAGTTCCATAACCTTTCCAATAAATATCCACTTCTTTATTTGAAATTTATTATAAAAATCACTCAGCACCAGATGATGGTGGCGCACGCCTTTAATCCCAGTACTTGGGAGGCAGAGGCAGGCAGATCTCTATGAGTTCAAGGCCATCCTGATCTACAGAGTTAGTTCCAGGATAGCTAGAACTGGTACAGAGGAATCCTGTCTCAATAAAACAAAACAAAACAAATACACATCAAAATTAACCAATTTTAAAACAAACATGTTCTATATGGTCTACTTCTTGCAGATCTATTCTTTATTAATTACTCTTTATAAGATTTTATTCTGCTCCTGGCTTGGAGACCTAGTTCCCCTTCCTTGACTATGCCATGCCTCTCACTGTGCACTTAACTGGAGATGCAAAAATGCATTTAAGGTCACCGATTCCTTTATAAGCTAATAATCTGTTTCAGAGTACAGTTAACATCAGTAATCATTATACTGCAATGGATTAGGGTCAGTAATGCAGATATTGACAGGAAGGTAAAGGAGAAAGCAATTGCTGCTTTACCCTACCCGGGGGAGGAGAAAAATAAGACATGTCTATTGAAACATAAAAAATGAGATTGACTTGGAGAGATAAGTATACAAGGGACATAACCTAAACACAATAAAGGCAATATTCAGTAAGCCAATAATCAACATCAGATTAAATGGGGAAAAACTCAAAGTGATGCCACTAAAATCAGGAATAAGACAAGACTGACCACTCATTCAATATCTATTCAATATAGTACTTGAAGTTCTAGCTAGAGCGATAAAACAACTAAGGGAGATAAAGGAATACAAATTGGAAAAGAATAAGTCAAAGTATTGATATTTGCAGATAATAAGATAGTGTACATATGTGACTCCAAAAAATATCTATCAGGGAACTCCTACAGTGGATAAACATCTTCAGCGAAGTGACTGAATAAAAGATTGACTCAAAACACCAATAGCCCTTCTATATACAAATGATGAACAGGTAGAGAAAGAAATCAGGGAAACAACTTTCACAATCACCTCAAATAACATAAAATATCTTGGTATAACTGTAACCAAGCAAGTGAAAGATCTGTATGACAAGAACTTTAAATCTTTGGCGAGAGAAATTAGAGAGGATGTCAGAAGATGGAAAGATCTCCTATTCTCGTGGATCAGTAGGCTTAACATAGTAAAAATGGTCATCTTACCAAAAGCAATCTACAGATTCAACACAATCCCCATCAAAATCTCAACACAATTCTTTACATACCCAGAAAGAACAATATTTGACTTCATATGGAAAAATAAAAAGCCCAGAATAACTAAAACAATCTGTATAATAAAAGAACTTCTGGAGCTACCACCACACCTGACCCAAAGCTGTACTACAGAGCTATAGTAATAAAAACCACATTGTTCCGCATAAAGCAGACAGATTGATAAATGGGATCAAAACAAAGAGCCAGACGTAAATCCAAACACCTATGACAAGTGACATGTATGCTTGAGAGAACATAGAGTAAGAAGAACACTCCTCCACTGCTGGTGGGAGTACAAACTTGTACAGTCACTTTGGAAATCAATACGGTGGTTTCTTAGAAAATTTGGAACTCATCTACCTCAAGACCCAATGATACCACTCTTGGGCAGAACCTGGAAACAAACTAGATGTTCCTCAACCTAAGAAGTGATAAAGAAAATGCAGTCCATGTGTACCAGGTACTACCACTCAGATGTTAGAAAACAATTACACCATGAAATTTGCAGGCAAATGAATAGAACTAGAAAAAAAAATTATCCTAAGTGAGGTAACCCAGACTCAGAAATACAGGCATGGTATATATTCACTTGTAAGTAGATATTAGCTGTAAAGTATAGGATATGTATGCTACAATCCGCAGACACATAGAGTAACAAGGAGGAATCAAGGGAGAACCCTTGGATCTCCCAGAGTGGTCAAGGACACCACAGGAAAACCCACAGAAACAACTAACCAGGGCTCATAGGGGTTCACAGAGATTCAATTGACTGCCAGGGAGCCTGCATGGGACTGACTTATGCCCTCTGCATAGATGTAACAGTTGTGTAGCTTGGTCCTCTTATGGGACTCCTAAGAGTGGGAGCAGGTGCTGTCTCTGACTCTTTTGCTGGCTTTTGGGACCCTATCCCTCATACTGGGTTGCCTGGTCCAGCCTTAATATGAGAGGAGTGGCCAGTGTTCCTACAACTTCATATGCCATGGTTGGTTGATATCTAGAAGAAGTTTGACCTCTTCTGAATAGAGACAGCAGGTGTGGATAGAGGAAGGCAGAAAGGAACAACTGGGAGGAGAGGAGGGAGGGAGGGATGTAAAAAAAAGTAATAATAATTTTTTAAATCATTTCAATTTTTAAAAAAAGAAAAAGAAGAAATTAAACTAATAAGAAAGAAGCTTTAGTGATAGGAGAAAGGGCACTAGAGATGCAAGAGTCCCAGGAAGAAGGATGGTCTTAGGGAGAGCCTAAGAATATGGAGCTGTGTGAAATATTTGATGTTTCGTGCCACAAGAGAACGGTAACTAATTAGAGGAGAACCTTGAAAGGTCTCATGTACTCTCTTAAAAAGCTTGAACTTTCTGTCTTGGCCTATTATAAGATTATATAAACAAGACAGTGGTGAAATCAGAACCATATTTTGGAAAAAATTAATCCTAACAGCTGAACGAGAAATGTTTTTCAGCAAATACAAGTAAGGACAGATCTACCTATGAAGAGGTCGTTGAAGGCAGTCACGGTGGCACAGCTTGAGAAACAGTGAGGTCCAAGGCAGCTTGAGTTGTGCTGTGAGTCCCTGTCTGAAAGAAAGGAAGGAAGAGAGGGGGAGGGATGGAAGGAGGGAGGGGATAGAAGGAGGAGAGGAGAAGGTAAGGAGGGAGGGGAGGGGAGGAGGGGAAAGGGGAGGAGGAGGCCAGTAAACCGAAGTGATAGACACATACAGATACTTGTTACAGAAATTTCACAGCTTCTTTATATATGGAAGCAATCAGAAAGAGGAATCAAACCATCCTGATATTTCTAGGTGATGTGACAGATGTGGCCATACTTCTTCCTGAGTCCGGAAGAAGGCTGTGAGGGAGCAAAGGCCACAGTCCGCTTGTCCAACCAAGGCTAAAACTTCTGAAGAGCAGAGCTGGCTTAGATTTGACTAAATATAACGCTGATGGTCATACTGTGCCTCATCCCCAGCCTAAAGCATGCACGGGGTACTGAACTTCAGAGCTTTCAAGAGATTGAGTCTGTTGTGATAAGGATGCGAAGTGGCACTGAGAGTCTGAGAAAAAAGCGATGCCTTTGAGGAGTGGTGGGAGGCAGTGGGAGAGCGCCCGCTAGCAAGAGGAAAAGGAGCTGAGCTGCGCGCAGGCGCTCTGCAGAGGACCCAGGAGGACCCTGCCTCTGATGAAGCCTGACCATTGAAGTGCCCTGAGCCACTAGCAGCATTTTCAAACTCTGCTGCCTCCACAGACCTGCACAGTTTCATAAGGCGGGTCCAGTCATTCTCTAAAATTCACAACTGAAGAGACTAAGGCGCTAGCTAGGAGTAATCTCAATCTCAGATCAAAGCATGGGTGCTCTGCCTTCACATTCTGGGCTGTGGAAGTAAATACCAAGGAACCAGAAAACAAAAGGCCTAATTTCTTCTAAGCAGTGGGACTGGACTTTTTTCTTTTACTTTCCTTTCATTTCCTTTTTTTTTTTTTTTTTTTTTTTTTTTTGTAACAGGTATTCTCTGTGTAGCCTTGGCTATCCTGGAACTCACTTTGTAGACCAGACTGGTCTCTAACTCAGAGATCTGCCTGCCTCCTCCTCCTGAGTGCTGGGATTAAAGGCATGCACCACCACCGCCTGGCCAGGAACTGGACTTTCATTATCTGCTCACCTCTTCTATTGTGTACCTACTTTTTATTTTATTTCACTTTGAGAAATGGTAAATGTGGGTTGCAGAGGTTTTATGAAAAAGAAAAATTGAACCTCCTCCCATCTAAAATACTATTAAATAATGTGAACAATATTTTAATTTCTAATAATCATAAAAAGTCTGATGCGCACAACAGAAATATTGAAGAATTTCTGGAAAGAAACAGAGAAGAGCAGAAAAAAAGGGGGGGGAGGCCCACAGTTTCACCCTAAGCTAAAGACCTATTGGCCTTTGTTAGTTTCAGGGGGAAGGGGAGACAGTTTCTCTAAGAATTTTGCCCTTGGCCAGTCGACCTCTCTCCAGCAGAAGACCACACATCCAAAATGTGTGGCAGAACTAGTTATCTCTAAGGATTTCTCTTTAAAAATGTGTAGGTCAGGGTGGGGGGTGAATTGGGAAAACATTGGGAAAGACGGGTGAATATGATCAACACGTACACTAAACTCTCAGTGAACCAGTAAGATGGATGGACAGGGAAACTGGAGAAAGAGGCCTGGGAAGCATTTGGAGGATGCGGAGAACACACTTCTACTGCCGGGCGACACACACAACACAGCAGCCGCTGCTCAAGTTTCAGAGACAAAGATTGCGAGAAATGATATGTTTTCAAGGTCTAAATAATCAAAAAGGTCGCCCAACGAAGCTAGGCTCACCAATAAAGACTGGAAAAATAATTCAGTACATCTGTATCTCCTTTTCAGTGTGACAACCTCATCATCAATTCAAATAGTGGATTTTATTTTTAATAATGAAAAGATTAATTGATCTTAAAAAAGCGGGTTTCAGTGGGCGCAGTAGGAAGGAATGTGATAATCAAAAGCACAACTTTGAAGCCAGGGATGGATAACTCGAAATTGTAGGAAGTAGATTATTTCACATCTTCTAATGTCTCAAAGATGAAAACTTGGGGGAGAAATGTTCTTTATTGTCCTGGTTTCAAGCAAAGCTCTTCTTGACATTTGAACTGTTAAAGAATCCCAGAAAATACCTGTCTTAAGCATTGAAGTGTGTGGAGGCAGGGAAAGCCCTTTTTTGCACACAGACTCTAACCTTTAAGCTGAAACCCAAACCACTTTCTTATGGGATTGGTCCAGCCTTTATAACATGTCAAATCATTCTCTTTTAGGGACTTCCAGGCACTGAGGGAGAATCTGGCCTGCAAGGTGAACCAGGCGCTAAGGTAACTGCCCTGAAGTGTACGAGAGAGGGACATCTCTAACCTAACACCCACACTTGCCCCTGGTTGAATGAACACCATTCTTTTGGAGGGTACAAGGTAGAGACAGGGTCTCACTGTGTTGTCCTCGCTGTCCTGGAACTTACTACGTAGAGCAGGCTGGCCTTGAACTCACAGAGATCCACCGTCTGCCTCCAGAGTGCTGGGATTAAAGGTGTGCACCGCCAGGCCTGGTGACAAACACCGTGGTGAAGGCAGATAAAGGCCATCACAGCTGAACTACTTTGGATGATGCCCCTTATAATATGTATTCCTGTGATGCCGAGGCTGCCCTTTGTCTCTTCAGGGAGATATTGGACCTTCCGGCAGCACCGGAGCAACTGGGGAGCCAGGGTCACGTGTGAGTACCTACAACAAACAAATTTAATGTACTGACCCGCTTGTTTGGGGAGACTCAAAATTTAACTACCCTAGATACATCAAAAAGATGATTATTCAAATTACTACAAAATGTATCATGAATCTCAGAACTATACACAAAACCCTATTTGCATTCTAAGTTTGGCATTTAGAATCCTAAGTGACTTTTCTAAAAACCTGATGTGTTCTGAAGATCCTTGCCAAAAATGTGTGGTCACATGGTTATTGCTTACCATTGCATGAAGAGGAAATTCACAAATCTTTGATCAACACTTCAGGACATTTTCTAGCCTAACAGGCAGATGAAAGACTAAAATGTGATGTGATTTTTTTTCCAAATAACCCATAAAAGTATTTTATTTGCATGTATTATGTGATGTGTTTTTTAAAGCCACCCCAGGGCCATATGAAACTAATGGGATACAAGGCAATTTTTAGGAGCAGCTGTAATTTGATATCTTAGAAAGGTTATGATAATATAGACAGGCATTACGACATGATAAGTTGTTTTTCTCCCATATAATGATGTTCAAGGTAATTTTTTAAAGTCTTTGTTCACTAACAGATAAAGTAGAGATATTTATTTTTGTATTTGATTTGTTGACTTGGATTTTCCTTTTGGGGTGGGCAGTAGGGGTCAGCTTCATTCAGGGGTCATTAATAGGAACGA
Source organism: Microtus oregoni (assembly GCF_018167655.1). Classification (NCBI taxonomy): domain Eukaryota; kingdom Metazoa; phylum Chordata; class Mammalia; order Rodentia; family Cricetidae; genus Microtus; species Microtus oregoni. Next base: position 60,951,495 of record NW_024543059.1, on the reverse strand, counting down.
TGTTGTGCTATTAGTTAGTACTAAATTAATCACTTAGTTCTAAACAGCAACTCTGCCTTTACAACTTCATAAGGTATGGTCTGTGTTTTTGCAAGTTTCGTATCTAAAAGGTGGTTTATTGAGGTCACTTGGCCATAATCTTTGCATCTCTGAAGGGAGAAAATTCAGAAACTAAAAGTCTGGTAAAATGATTATGACTGAATTTTGTTATATTAGCTATGCAACTTTGTTATATCAAGGCACTGCATTTCATGCGATGGCAGTGTTTGCATTCTTGATGTCAGAAGCACATTCTAGCTATATTTATTTCCAGACACCTGATTAAATGTATTAGTATTCTAGAAACACATTGTATGTGAATTTACAACCATGACTATCTTAGGTACCTCCAAAGCTCTTCCAGGCAGATCAAATCATTTTATTATACTGTTGGGACTCCTTTAGAGATAATGATTGAAGTAGAAACAAACAACTACAAATTAGTTACTTCCTACACCTTCTAGGAACAAAATGTAAAATAAGGTCAGTGCGAGAGCCAAAAATAAATCTTGCTTTTTCTGCTACAAAACAAAACAGGGAGAACCAGGAGCTCCTGGAGAAGAAGGTCTCCAAGGAAAAGATGGATCAAAGGTAATATATACCTCCCAAGTCCTGGTATTATGGTAGGTTTCAGTCGATGCTGGAGATCAACCCCCCACCAGGCAGGCATTGCATGTGCTGGACAAACACTGCAGCAGCTGAGCTACATCCCAGCCCTAAGCTATCACTTTAAATATCATGCTTGATTACTACTGCATGTCAAATAAACATATACTTATTACATGACATAATTATTTCACCGCGTTCTTAAAAATAAATCCTTTTCATTGGATTCCAGGGGGCTCCAGGAGGAAGCGGACTTCCTGGAGAGGATGGAGACAAAGGAGAGATGGGCTCACCAGGAACAACGGGGCCCTGGGGTAGAGCAGGTCAAATGGGTCTTCCAGTAAGTACTGCTGGGTCCACTTAACTCAGTGCCACGTGTACAGATAAACACATGGTCTCATGTCAAACACACCACACATACAAAGACATGCACGGGCATATGCACACACACACACACTTTCACCTTTATATCTACAGGGTGGCTGGAGATGTCAAACCGTGTCTTAAATGAATGACTAAACAAGGTATTACTTGTTCTCAGATACAAAAGGGGAAAGACACTTTTACATAAACAGCTGAATTTCTGTCATAAAGCTTTTGATGGGGAGAATCTTCTGTTGTCTCGAACTTTGTGTGTGTGAATATTCTGCATCTTTGTTCATAGAGCCCAAGTTCTTGTTATAGAATAACAACTTGGCCCCCATGTTAAGATTCTTTGTAAGCAAGATACACTACCAATACCAGCTCCTAAATTACATTGTTTTAAGGGAAATTCTAAATTTTATAGTTAAAAAAATTTCTCGCCTTGAGACAAATGTCAAATGTGAATAATGAGGGCAGTTGCAAAGGATGCTTGTGACACTCTTCCATGTGAGTGTTCCAGTCTTCGGGGTAGCTGTTCAGTTAAAGCTTTACGGTTGCCTTTTATCTGACATGTTTAAGCAAGGGGGGGGGGGTGGTATTTCATATTTACAGCTCTAAAGTTTCTTGACTTTAGAGACTCTTCTTTCCTTGGTAGAAGAATCCCAATGAATATATATATATATTTTCTTTCCAAATAATATGTGATAGCCCAAGCATATTTCAAACTGAAATCTAAAGAATGAGGGTAAAGAGGCCGGAGAGATGGCTCAGCAGTTAATAGCTCTTGCTGCTCTTGAAGAGGACCCGGGCTTGGTTCCTCGCACCCACATGGAAATTCATAGCCATTCTCTGTAACTCCAGTTCCAGGGGATTCGATGTTCTCTTCTAACCTTTGCAGGCCCCAAGCATGAACCTGATGTGCATACATATATGCAGGCAAAACACTTGTGTACATAAATTGATTAACTAATTAATTAAAGAAAAAAGAATGTGGATAAAGCAGAAACATCACTGTGTTTAAATATTAGTACATGGAAATTGCTCCTTCCATTGTAAACATCATGGTAAATTGCCTATTTCTCCTCTGCCCTGACATCTAAACAAAGCACACACAATGCCTTAAGGCTCCTCCCTGAGTTTACCCAATGTGAACTCACCCACTTCTCTCGTAGAATCCTCCTAACAATCTATATATGTGACCAGTCCTCATTGCACCAGACAGAAATCCAGTCTCACAGCACTGGAAGAGATGCAGAGTTGACAGCAATTCCTTTATTCTCTGCTTTCGGCATCCCCTAAACTCCCTGAAAGGCTCACTTTGTGTCCTGGGTTTTTACCTTCCTAGGGTTCTCATTGGTTTCCATCATTTTTAGAGAATTGACTTTTTTTCCCCATTAGCATCAGGGCTAGACCCATAAAGAAGCAAACTAGCCGGTGGCAAGGAATTGTGATTCCTGCTCATTCTTGACAAACGGACGTTCTTCAGTGCTGGGCATGTGGCATAGAGAGAAGGTATCTCTTTGTTAAGCGTGCACAGGTGGCTTTTCTCTCCAGCATGTGTACACACACACACTCATATAGTGTGTTTGTCCATATGTATACATGTATATATGTGTGTTTATATATGTATATACACATATATAAAGATTATATGTATATATCTCCAGTAACTGACACTTCAGCATGGATTCCTAAAACAACTAGCTTGAAGATAGAACGAGAAGAGAAGACTCCAAGTGCCCCACAGCACAGCATCCGCAGGACTCTGAGGTTGATGCCATGTGACAGCTGGGGGTGGGGAGAGCAGAGATGGAACAGAGGCTCCACACAGAGCATGGAAAATGATAAACACAGATCCCATCTGCGTCCTAATGTCTCCCAGGACCAATCCTGCCCAGAACACATCTTTGTTACTTTTTTCTTTTAGCAACAACACATGTGTGTTTCTTTTTTATTCTTTTTGTTGTTCTCTTTGGAATTTTAAATGCCTTTCAGATTATAAACTCAATAAAAAATACCGTGGCAGATTTTTTTCAAAAGAATTTTATGATCCAAGGAACTATTGCTTAATCAGGCAGCCTGATGTTGGTTTTATTTTGCACTTTTAAAATTGTTCCTTAGGCAATGTCACAAAGATGCTACCTTGATTTCTACAAAATAAACAAGGAAACGAATGAAAGAAAAATCGCTTTTTTATTTTTTCAAAAAGAGAACCTTTTCATCGTGGAAGACTGAAAATGAGATCTGTGTTGAGGAAACAAATGAGGAAAACATCAATTGACGAATTCAAAATCCAAGCTGTTGCTTCTCTGGGCAGAAGACAAAACATGCATATTTTATGCATGAATTCTATCCTAAAATGCTCGGTCGCCTGAATGCATATCTCTGCTAGAAAGGAAACATCTGTCTAACTTATGTTTGGTCATCCACAGCTGAAGAGTCTACCACAGTGGTATCTCAGCTCTAAACACATGTGCAGCTATGAATTCCAAAGTGGAGCATATTCAAATGAGGTTATGTTGTTTTTTTTTCCGTTAGTGCAAAATTCAGTTAGACTTAAATATGCTTTTTTGATCTGTTTAACTTAGAATGAGCATTTCCTTGGAATACTGATTCATTAGGAATTTGTGGTTGGTGGTATTAAGGGACATTCAGGGATAAAGGATATCTTATTCTTACCACCTGAGTGTTTTCTGTGGGGTTAAGGTTTTGTTTTGAATTGTTTTATCCTAAGTATCTTAGATATAGAAATCCTACCCTGCCCACTGTTTTCAAACCACTGAAGCGCTGCATCACTGGGAAAGCGAGTCTCTGTCTTATACTTTACAGTAGAGAGGGGAGGGCCAGGATACACCAAGCTTAGGGTGGGAAGAGGGGATTTGAGAGTTGAGTTTGAGTCCATATAGTTTGAGATGTTTATTAGAAATTCAAAAAGAGATGTCATTGGGTAGATTGATCAGGACAGGAATCATGAGCATACAGGTGGCATTTAGCAGCATTTAACAGCATGAGGATTGGTGAGACCACCTAAGAGGGTAAAAGAGAAGAGACCTCTGCAGTATTAAAACGTTACACAGAGGACGGGACCGCTTTATCTGAGATGTAAGTGGAAAATCAGGGAAACATGTTGCAATGAAAACAGAGGCTTTAAAAGGTTCTCAGTATTTAAAAAAAAAGTATTTCAAATAAAATAATCAATGGCTTTGACCCTACAGAGGTCAATTTCAGTGGTGGGAACAAAAACCCAACTGGAGAGAGATGAGAGATTGGATCCGTGATTGGAAGAATGAGCACAACTTTCAAAAAGCTTTGCTATAAGAGCAGGGAACCAGGAAAAATGGTTCTGTTCAGAAGTAAATAAACGAATGTGTGATGAATGAGTGGATGAATGGATGAATAAGGAGGCACAGAAGCTTGAGGAGCTTTAAACCTATATGAATGGAGTTGGGGATGCCCCATTGAGGAGAAACCCTGATAGCACAGTGAGTGGGCTCTCTCAGAAGGATGGGTGTTGGGTAAATTGAGTAGGCCTGGGATCCAGAGCAGAAGGAGGAGCTGGCCTCACCTGCCTCACCCAGGGAAAGGACCCTTCTTTCTCTGCCAGAGAAAGGAGGCAGAAGCTGTGTGTGAATAAACAGGAGATGTAGGTGAGGTTTGGGAAGATAACTTCACCTCCTAATTTGATCACCAGTGTATCTTAATGAACTGTGAGACAAGATTGTTAACTTGAAAATGAGGTGAGATTGGAGGTTTAAAAATAGAGATAAGTGTGCAATTTATCTCCAGAGAAAAGACTCAGTTTTAGAGTTTGCTATCCAAGTCAACACCTTCATTTTACTCATGCACTGCAGACCCACAAATTATGAGTGTTTCTGTAAGCAAGTGATGGCTGAACTGAAATGTTGTTGGCAGGTAACATCACCACTTGTCGGCAGGTCTGTAGGTATGTGAACCTACTCCATCTAAAATACTGACACACCTAGATGGTGTACGAATTCCCTCACACCAGTACTATACCAAAAAGTTACCATCTTAAAGCATTGTAAACGTGAGTCACATAAAATTTAGCACAGAAAAATAGCCACCCCAGTAGATGACACAAAGAACATTTAGTAAAACTTAATATTAACACTTTCACTGTTAATGCTTAATGGAGAAATACCAAAAAATGAGCTAAGATTGAAACTTCTCCTTTCTTACCATATGACTCAGATTAATATTGATAATAATATTTATATAAAATAAATAGAAGTACTTGTATAACAAAACAATATAGATAATTTATAAATTATAATTAGTAAAGATTTATCATGATGTCAAATGAAGCATTAATATTGCCAACACCAATTACTTACAAAACTATTTCCAAATAGAATTTTGATTATAATCAGCAACCAAACTAAGCTCCTTGGACTAGGTCTTAACATAATATCAGTAAAATTTTGTATATTTTTATAATCTGAGAACAACACAACCTAAATAGAACCTAGAAGACTTAAATATATGAACAAAGATTTAACATTCATGAGCAGGAAGACCTCTTATTGTGAAATCATTTCTTTTCTAAGTCAGTTTACATTTATTATAATGTCAGTGGAAAATCACTGTGGGATATTTTGTATGACTTGATTTATAAAAACCAACTCAAAGTTTGTACTGAAGATTAAAGAACCAATATTAAGAAAGCTTTAGAAAGACAGTTTGGGATGCATGGAAAGTGAGCCAAATGAGACAGTATATCTACATGACATCAGAGCATTATTAAGGTGACCATGATATGGTTAATTTTATAGAGTTTACTGTATCAATAGAAAATATCGTAGAAAAGGATTGGAGGCTTTGGAACTTGATCATTTTATTACATATTATGTATTAATAAGGAAAAACACATACAGTAAACTGTAGTATTATAACCAATTGTCCATATAGGAAAAAAAATCTCTTACACACACACACACACACATACACACACACACTAGCTAAATACAAGCCAACAATTCCACGTGAGAAGAAAAAATTTCAAAAAAAAACTCTTGGCAAGATCATGCACAGATATACGTATTGCAACATTATCAAGGAGAAGGAAATTTATATAGGAAATGTGGTTAAACTGTGGTTTGACCATAATATGGAATCCTGTAGGGTAAAAAATGTGAACAGATGAAAGATACAATGGATAATGGCAAAAGCAAAAAGAATCAGAATGCCGGAAGAGTCAGAAGACATCAAGGACAACACCGCTCAAAGTTTAAAGATGCAGAATAATGACATACGGCATGAGGATCAGGAGGAATGCCATCATATGTGAAGAAATGCCTGGGAATAGCAGAGAGTCCCAGACAATGATCGTACTGCCCACCCTCTGTAAAAAGTGTATATGTATGTATGTATGTATGTATGTATATATATATATGTATGTATATATATAGAGAGAGACATATGTGTGTGATTATATATATAAAGACATATATAAATATATATCTATAATTGTGCAGGTGTTACTGCATAATGCTCAAAGGGCAGAAGTTCGTGAAAAGTACCTTTATTGAGCCCTTCATTATAAACCAGTATTTTCCAAGCATTATGTGCACTGTAATCTCACTGGGTCTTAAGAACCCTTTCAAGAGTTTTTTTTTGTTTTTTATTTTTGTTTGTTTTGGTTTTTTATCCTTTTTATTTAAGGAGTAAATAGAGTCCTGCTTTTTTTTTAAAAAAAAAACTTTTTAAATGTCGGCATTTATCTCAAAGAATCACTGGTCTGGTTCGAGGCCTCTGCTGCACCGTCGTCGCTGGGCCTTCACCTGGACTCTTCCTGGGCATCCTGCTGCTGCCCTGTGTTGTGGAGATCCGCAGTCCCGGGTCCATAGGACTGACTGCATGACACGTCTGTGTGTAAAAATGTGTGGAGAAAGAAGCTTACTATGTGAATCACAGTGTCACACTGCAGCTTCCATGATGAGATTGTTTTTTCCTTCCTTTTTTTTTTCCTTCTTAAATTTTATTTATTTATTTATTTATTTTGGTGGAGAAGGGACATGGGTGGGATCGGGAGGCATGATGTGAAAGACACAAAGAATAAATAAAGAAAAAATTTAAGTTATTTGCAAATATGCGTGTTTGTGTAGGAATGCACATATGGGTACCCAAAGGACTAGGATCATCTGGAACTGGAGTCAGGGAATTGTGTAGGTCACCTTGGGTCCTCTGCAAGAGCACCAATCCTTCTTAATGGCTGAACCATCTCTCTAACCCCCAGACACCCTTAAGAAATTAAACAATTCGTGTGCAGCTATGTGGCAGTTAAGAGCCTGAACCAGAAAAGTCCAATAGTTAAAACTCTATTAGTTTTATATAGTTAAAGCAGGTGAACCAGCTTCTCTTGGAAACGTTATGTATTTATCTGCAATAAAAAGTCCTCTACACGGTGCAGCTATCATTTCTACCTCTGGATGCAGCTGTAATACAGCAGTAGAACGTGGCTCAGTGAGTGAGGCCAGCATAACGTTTGCTGGGAAGTGTAGGGCGTGAGTCACTTCCTAGGGTATCTGTTTGTTCATTCAGCAAATATTTATCAAGGGCCTGCACAGCACAGTGGTAAACCACCGCTTGTTTCTTGTCCGCATAAGTCTGCCAAGCTTAGGGGGACACAAATGTGAAATTTCCATTTCCATTTCCAGCTACTGAAAAGCTGTAATTATTACCCATTTTAGGACTGGCAGCCTGCCTCACTATAGATTACACTTATTCATTGTTGATACAAAACTCCACCTAGCGCCTCGCTCTTGCTTTTAAAAACTCCCTTTTACAAACTAAACAAGCATCAGATGATATTAAAATGTCATTTTCGATGACTGTGTCTGTCTCTTTTCCTTGCTGCCTTTCCTTCTTCCTTTATTCTTTTCCTCTCCTTCTTTATCTCCTTAATATTCTCCACTTCAGTGATATTTTGAGACTTTCCTTGACCATGTAGTAGATATATTTTATAACCTTCTTCTTTCATCAAAATGCTGAGCTAAATGCAGCTCACTGAAATGTTAATTGGAATGCATTTGGGTAGACTCTCATTACACTCTTATTAACTTAAGTGAGTCTATTCTGGGAAACTTCCTTCCTAAAGAACAGTTTAACGTTTATGTTGACCCATGTGTGTGCATAAAGTTAATAGCTTGTAACAACTTGGCCTTTTAATTGCTGCAACATTTGAAAAAATAAATACAGAAATAATAGTGTTGAAAAAATAGCCTCCTTTATATTCAGTGTTTATTTCAATGATTATCTGATCAAAAGTATTCAAACCCTAAACTTGTTTTCTTTAAACATTTATTTCTTTTTTATATCAAATGATTAGGGGCCAGATGGAATTGTGGGAGCCCCAGGACAAAGAGGTCGGCCAGGGAAAAAGGTAATTTTTAAAATGATCCTTTTGCATGAGCTTTCTCTCTTCTCATGTCTGGAGGTCTACAGAGAAATGTAATAGTTGTATTTGCATTTGACATAAGGCGATGCAGACTTATAAATGTCATATCAAAGCATACAGCAATCAGCACTGCCCTAGAAGAGTGAACTGAGTCCTGTGAGCTGTCATGAACGCCCCAAGCATCCTGACTGATCACAGGTTGAGTGTCCATAATAGAGCAAGCTGGTTCTTGTTTCGGGAAAGGGGGAGAAAACGCTAAACCTGCGGCTTGTGAGCACCTCTCAAGCTGTGACCCTAGAGAAGGGTGTTGTGTGAAGGGCTTGTGGGTGTGGCACCAGATAGAAGGCATACAAGTTTCTGAAGAGCATGAAGCGCTGTAAGAAATGACAGGGACTCTTGCAGGCACACTGTGAGCAGGTGAGGGACGACCCTGTATGGCCAGAACCCTGCGCTTTCTTCTTTCCTGCCTGCAGTAGGCCTCTGCGATGCTGAAGCTCTCTATAAAAATGGAAATCTCATGATGAGATTACAATAAGCACTTGCCAAAGGGAGACAGATGTATGTAACAAAAGAAGACCCATCCTGCTTGGTTAATTTAAAAAAAAAAAAGAAGACATCTTAGTTGCTTTTCAAAGTTGTTATTGTTTTTCAAATAACATGTGATAGTAGTTTCTTTAGGCCAGCTGTGATTGCATACATCTGTAATTAATTCCAGCAGTCAGGCAGCAGAAACAAGGTCAGGATCAACCTGGTCCACGTAGTAAGCTCAAGGTCGCAGTGAGACCCTGACTCACGAATCAAGACAAACAATAGCGATAGCAGTAACCAATAGAATGCCGCTTTCTACCTACCCTCTGGAGGCATTCAAGCATATGATGTAATTAAATTAATTAATACATTTCTTTTCAGTCATGCTAATGTCATCCACAGGGTGATAAAGGACAAACAGGACCCGTGGGAGAAGTTGGAAGCCGAGGCGCCCCTGGAAAAGCTGGAGAGAGTGGCCCTAAGGGCGCCAGAGGAACAAGAGGTGCTGTGGTCAGTATTTGATTTCTTTTCAGCATCGAGTCACTGTGGATGGAAAAGAACGGTATCCACGCTCTTAAAGCGTCATCCTTGATTGACTTTACAGAGGATGCAAAGGTTCCATTGAAAATAATCTACCTCTGCGGGATGGCGGGAGTCGCGGGCATTCCATGGTATTAAACAGCTTAGTGGGTTTTGGACATGCAAAAGGAAAAGGAAAATTGAAAATGGAAATAAAATATGAAATGAGGTTTTAAAAATCTGATTTTAGCTCCAAAGTAGGAAAGTTTATACACTGAGCCCTTCCAATCAGGATTTAATATCTGTCTGAAGCTGTTGTCATGTTGGCAAATGGTTACGAAACTTAAGTGAACTTGAAACGTGTTTCCATTCACTGCTAGGACCCACCCGGTTTTAACTTGAGATTATCTTCCTAAACAGCTGGAAGAAATCTGCCCCACAGCTATTTATATCGCTTCTTTGCGTGAACTTTGCCTGACACAGGGCGCTGAAGCATGCCACTTCTGAACCGACACAGCAAACCTGGGCTGCTGGTGTGTGCCTGAGCTGCTCAGGACATGACAATGTGAAAGAAAGATTCAAAAGACAATCTTCCACCCCATAAACTTATCTGTAATGTGTAGGTGCGTTGACTGCATCTCCATCTAAACGCTCAATGCCAGCCCTGTCACCAAGGCGAAGGGACCATTGCATAATCTGTTTGCTTTCTCAGGAAAATTTGCCATGGCTTACTGACACCTTAGCACCCATGCCTTACGTGTTATGTCACTATTTCTCTGCCTTTCGCCTATGTTTTAAAAGCATTATATAATGTGATTAATTTTTAATAAACATAAGAATTATTGCAGCCCCAAATAGTGCCCTTAATGTAAGCTTCTACTTTGAAATTTTTCCTGTAAGATTATTCACCTTCAAGTTTTTTTAAATATACTTTCAATTAAAATGTAACTATCACTTCCTCTCTCCTCGCCCTCACTGTGTCCCCTCCCTCCCATCTCTCCCATGTCCCAGCTCCCTCTCAGATTTATGAATGTCTTTTCTTTGATTATTATTGTTACATATAACTCTAGATGCACAAACATACACAAATAGCCTGCTGAGTCGATTTTCCAAAGCTCCAGATCCCACTATTCAGATTTTATATTAATGATTTAGTGTTTGATAATATGATAAATGAGTATATATATATACATAATTTTTACTTTCATATTTAAATTCCTCTTGTTATAACTATGTAATATGCTTACTTTTCTCTGAAAAACTCCTTATATATATACATATATATATAAATATATAAATATGTATATATATGTATATATATATATACACACATACATATTTCCTATGTCTGTTCGGTGAGTATCTTGCTAATTTGTAACCATTACTCATAAATCTGAAGTGATGATATGATTTGTCAAACATGTTGTAAAATAAATTATAAATGATTCCATTTTGTCAATTACCTATTAATTTTGTGACTTTTGATGAATAGACAATTTTAATGCCAAAGTTGTCAATATTTTCTTTATATTTTCTGGATTTTATACTTCATTAGAAATTCTATCTCCAGCCGGGCAGTGGTGGCACATGGCTTTAATCCCAGCGCTCGGGAGGCAGAGGCAGGTGGATCTCTGTGAGTTTGAGGCCAGCCTTGTCTACAAAGTTCCAGGACAGGCACCAAAACTACAGAGAAACTCTGTCTCTAAAAACAAAAAACAAAAAAAAAGGAAAGTAATTTTATCTCCAACAAAAGTATAAAAAAAACTATCCATATTCTCATCCTAAAATATTTATAACATTGTTTTTAATTCTTGAAGCTGTGTGGAGATTTTTTTCTTTCTTAGTTATGGGAGATACATGTTTGTCTTCCCCCACTTACTGTTTTCTTAATTCTGTTATTGAACACTCAATGTATTTTGCACTTTAGGGTAAGGCTGCTTTTACTGTAACTAAACCCAAATACTCCGTGGTCTCATACAGTCAGTCTATTTCTGGACATAGCAGCCTGTTCTGTCTGTCAGGCTGCTGTGTCCATTGAGGTCCCTCAGAGACGCCTGGCTCTGATGCCCATCTTCTTGTGAACTTTATCTTCAGCTCCTCAGCCCCTCCCACTACCTGGCCTTCCTACGCGAAGCAGGGGGTATCTTTCCACTTACTCGTTGCTCTCATATTTCTGTTTATCTTTCTAACTTTTTACGTTGACTGGAACTTGGAGTGAGGACTGCAGCTCTTGGATGAGAAGCTGAAAAGGTCCCTAGTGAGAACACTCCTGAGGTCTCGTGGTGGAGTCTCATTTCCAAAACAGACTTTCCTCCTTTAGAGAAATGTCCTTTCTTTCTTAAATGATAGCTTCAACTAGGAGAGTAAAATTTGCTATAGTCTACAACATTTGCTTATATCAGAGTTTCAGTTATTGCATTCTGGTCTTTGCTGCATTTTGAGTTTGTGAGCAGGAAGACAGGTGTGGAATTTACCGTCATTCTTTCACGAGTAGATACTGAGTTCTTCCACCCCTTTGTTGCTGTCTCGTGGTTTTCCTGTTTTCCCCTGTCCATTTCTCCTCCTTTTGATTCTTATTAACACACTGGGTTGGGAAAATTCCCTTGCCACATTTACACTAACAGTCCCCCGGCTCTTCTGTGCCTTCCCTTCCCTTACTGGGGTGAAGCTCAGGTGATTTCACACATGACAGTGGTTGTCAGATCATTGTATCTGTGAGTGCTGCCTGTTTCTCCTAAGCAGATGTTAGTGTCACAGGAGAAGACTCACAGAAGGCTAAAGAAACACCCAAAAGACAGGCTTAACAGAAAGAAATATAACCGAGGGACACATCCATCCAAAGAGAAATCACAGCAAGAAACACATAGAATATTAGAAAATAAGCCACTTGGACACCTCCAAAACCTCAGGGCCCCTCAAACACTGAACCCGAAGATAATGAAATAGCTGGGACATCAGAGAAAACTTAGAACCTTCTACAAATGTTCAGTGGCCACAGGGAGGCCCCTTTGTTCTTCTTTTAGTGAATACATTTTAGTCTACCTTTTCCTGTCTGGCACTGGCAAAATTCCTCTTGTTTTTATGTTGGTGTTTTCCCAGCATCCACTTAGAAACAGCCTGTAAGTCCAGATTTGTTTTTCTTCTCATGAAGAGTTGTGCTGAAGAATTCTAAATTCAAGTAGATTCCTTTTTAAAGTCTCTTGCTCCTTCCTAATTGTGTCTCATCCTGCTCAGAGAATGTAATCTGGGCTTCCTGCCTTGAAGAACTTGGTTAAAATTTTGTTTGAAGCCATTAGGTACTCGATATTTGTAAAGCTGTGTGCTCTCTGTGGGTGTGTGACCACAAATCCCACCTATTTCTATCATATGAAGCCGATTCACCGAGCTTCTCACATCCTTGGCCCTCTCTTCCTCTCCCGGTGATGTCTAAAAAAGTCGCTAAACCCTTGCACCATAACATCTGTGTATCAACAGATACGCTCTTAGGTACATTGAGGAGCATGGGATTTCCATTACACTGCACGTGTTTTATTTCTTCTAATAGCTGCTCCCATTTATCCACCCTTCGAGCCAGCAGCGGCTTTCAGTCATGCCCGCTGTCTGGACACAGTTGCCACGCTGCCTCGTTTAACCTCTAAGGAAAAGCTGCTGCTGTCTGGTACCCAGAACAAGCAAGGAAACAGGAAAAGCTTCCGACTCCTCCAAATCAGTCAAGTTGACTCCACCCGGCCCTTTCAATCTCTTAATTTTAGAGTTTGAAACTTCTCTGAAACCGTTTGCACACCAGAAATGACTTTCTGCCTTGCATAATTTTGACCTCAAATCACAAAATTTTGGCTCAGAAACTATGTTTATCTTCCAGAATTCATTCAATTAAACAAATTTCTTTCCACTCTCCCCTTCTCTTTCTCATGTCATTCGTTCATCTTAATCTAATATAATCTTCTTTAAAAGCCTTAACAATTTTTCTTGTGTTTCTTTTAGTTAGTGCTGTGACTGAATCAATACATTCCAGTAGAAAAATCTCTATAACGTATCATGTCTGAATTAATATTTAAATTGACTTTGCATAGTTCTTTCTCAAACTGAAATGTGTTCCAATCCAAATCTCCCTAAAAGTCCTGATTCATGGTTAATAATTGTAGCATGAACCTTTTTTTAGAAATATATCAAGCTGTATTGTACGTGAGATACAGTGGAGCAGCTTGGTCAGGTGTGACGCCACACACAGATCCTCTCCGCTCCTTAGCACAGTGCATGGCAAACCACATACCTACTCTGTGCCATCATTTCCGTCCTCCTCTTTGTTCTGAGACCCAAACAGGAGAATCCTGTGTGATAATGAGAGAATTAGGCCATTTTTACTATCACTACTTTTATATGTTTTGCACCTGTCTGAGTCATCTTTTGAATAGATTAGGAGCGTTTCCTGATCAGTCTTTAATTTATATCGCTTGTTCATCTGTAAAATACTGATAACAATAATCCTATTATGGTTATGATATACACGCTGCCAGTATTTCGAACCTGTCAACTTTGGCCCGTATTAAAGCCATGCTCCAGGAAGCATCTGGAAGCATCTATGAGGATAGAGCTGTTCTGAATCCCAAAGTCACAATATCAAACACTATCAGGTTCCACTTTCTGATATCCAGTGACCACAAACTTTGACAGACACGAACTGCATTTTCAAGAACCTTCTAGGGGCCAGCAGTATTCCAATAAGTGAGCATGGTTTTTAATAGGCACATACCAGAAATGAACCAGAGACATTGCTTGTAGGACTTCTGCGGGAAGAAACAGACGAAAATTTGGGGTGTCATATTTCTGTTTTCCCAATTACACTAGGTAGAAAATCTAATGATAAAGGCTTCAATAATAGTCATAGATGTTTAACACTTCACTTGTTTATTTTCTCTCTCATATTTATTTTGATTTTTAGGGTCCATTAGGATTGATGGGATCTGATGGAGAACCAGGAATACCAGGATACAGAGTAAACATTTCTAATTTTAAATATATGCATATGTGTATTTGTTCAAGACAAGAAAGCATTTTAGTTTATATCCCAAACGTGCAAATTAAGATTCACTTTTCTTTATTAAATCTTTATTATAAAAAGCATGCAAATGAAAAGCATCATTCACTGAGATTAGACCCAAGGTCTACACATCTCAATAAAGTTCTGTACAGTTAGAATAGATATTGTGGAGATTCACGCTGGATTTTACACCTTCACTACATATATATGTGTCTATGCACTTATCCACCACCAAAAAAATGAAAGTTCTAATAAGTTTAAGAAAATAAATTAAACCCTGTTGTTTATAAAGAATGTTTGTTTTCTTGAGAAAGCATTGTGGTATATTTAATTCTCAAGCTCCAATAAAGTGTGTCTTACTTTTCTTCTCAGAACACTGAAATGTGAGATAGCTTGGACTTGATAGCATTAGATAGTACATGACCGTGTGGTCTGGGGACTGTCTCTTTATTTGCTCCTCTTCTTATAGGGCCATCAAGGTCCACCAGGACCCTCTGGATTGCCAGGACCTAAAGGAGAAAAGGTATGTGTGTTTGTGTGCATGTGTGTTGTCCTTTTAATTTCAAAGTTACGTAGTAAATCTATGATTTCTTCCTAAATGAATGCATGGAAATATTGCAAGAGATAGAAGAACCACTTTTTAAGTTTTTGGAAAATTTGCAAAATCTAAGAGGATATAAATACCAAGAAACTAAAATTCAAGGAAATTATTAAAATATCTTCCATGGGTTAAAGATTGAGGTGAGAGAGTGTATGTGAAAGTGATACACAGTTTCATAAAATCAAAATTATTTATTGAAAGAAGATGTGATATGCTGGATGAAATGACCATAGCACATAAATATTAGCTTAGGTTTAAATTTCCTACTGAGTTAGGAATAACTCAAGCATTATTCGGTTTATGATTTAACTGAAGGTCTGCCTGTTCTGAGAATTCCTAGGATGCATTCTCTGTGATTAAAGCAGATTAAGACTTTCAAGAACCATATTCTGTACTAGGCTTTCTTTTTTTGACCTACCAGGTCCCAAATCATGATATGGAGGTTTCTTTTTAAGTTTTGAATGCTCGGCCTGGCTTAGGCTCATTTCCAGCTGTCTCTTTAAACTGAAATTGACCTGTTTGTCTTTATCTACCTTTTGCCTCAAGGCTTTTTACTTTTATTTCTGTATAATCTACTCTGTATCTGCTGATTATTGCCTGTCTCACTGGTCCCAGGTAGCTCCTCTTTCTGTCTCATTTTCTTCTCCCTTGCTCAAGCCTAGATTTCTCCTCCTATTTATTCCTTCTGCCTGCTAGCCTTGCCAATCCCTCTTTGACCCAGCTATTGGCCATTCAACTTTTTATTAGACCAATCAGGTGCCTTAGGCAGGCAAGATGAAACAGCAACACACCTTTTCATAATTAAACAAATGGAGCATAAACAAATGTAATACACCTTTACATAGTTAAAGTGATATTCCCCAGCATAAACAAATGTGACACATCTTTATGTAGTTAAATATTGCACATCATAAACAGATGTAACACATCTTTACATAGTTTAATATTCCCCAACAATATACAAACTGTAGAACAAATGATATATAGAGCTGTATATAAAATATGATAAATTTAAATTCTTAGCTATAAAGTTTCCACTTAAAATCACATTAGACAATAACAGAGTATTTGGAATAGACTTCCTTAATTGATTTGTTTTAGTAAACAATTGTTTTCATTTTAGGGCTACCCAGGCGAAGACAGCAAAGTCCTAGGACCTCCTGGGCCTCGAGGTGAACCAGTAGGTCTTTTCTAAAATTATTTTGGTACCTCAGGATAAAATGCAATCAGAAGCTTTCAATGTCAATCATATCTTTTCAAAGTTCTAACTGGTCAGTTTTATAACTTGACTTTATAGTAAAGCAATACTTATCTCCATACTATCTAAATAATGTGACAATCTTAGATATGAAAAACTATGCTAGTCAAGAATCTTAACCAAGATGTATGTTTAAGAAAATTAATTGTGAAATCCATCAACATTGAATGCATGACAAATTTTTACAGAGATTGTCCAAAACAAATATACTTTAGACTGTTTAAGGCAAATATTTCTTTAATTATCAAGATCAGATTTGTTTATGAAGTATTTTTATAAAATATGATCTATATATGTTTATAATAAGTTACCCACAGTTGCCAAGTGATTTGCTAGCTTTTAAAACCAGTCAGAGTCAATTGCTTTTCAAGACTGTGGACCTATAGTCTTCAAATCCAACATATTAAAGACAAACTGTAACCACTGTTTTCGGAAAGTAGCTACTAGTGTTGTTTTGATATCCGAATAACCAATTCTGTGACCATTTGAGGCTAAAATAATAGGTGAAGAATGTATGTAAATGCAAGTGGATGGGTAATATTTACTTCACAGAAATAAGCATATTAGTTATAGTTTCCATTTTCCACATAATGTAGCTCAAAATAAAGGCTACTGGAAAGCATAGGATCAAAATGTATAGTCCAAATATTTTGATATGGCTCCATGGTTACAGTTTCCATTGATATTTGACTGTAGAAAATAATATAGAAAAATCTAGAATGTTTCAAATTGGGACATTTCATATAGAGGTAATCTCTCTGGGCAAATATTTAGGTGTCTTTTATGAAATAGGTTTTTCTTTTATGAAATAGGTTTTAATCTGTCTAAACCACTTAGAGAAGCAGCTCTCAACTCACGGGTCATGACCCCTTTGGGATGTGGGCTGACCCTTTCATGGGGGTTGCATATCTGATACCCTATATATCAGATATTTGTATTACAATTCATAACAATAGCAATATTACAGCTATAAAAGTAATAACTAAAATGACTTTATGGTTGGGGGTCACTACAACATGAGGAACTGTACTAAAGGATCATAGCATTAGGAAGGACTTAGCAGGCAATATTTGGAAATAATATAAAAATTGCCCAACAAACAGAAAAAAATTGCTAAGCAGAGAATAGTAGTATTTATTTTCTCAGGTTTGGGAATGTCAATCAAAGACTGTCTTCTAATATGTAATAAATACCTGTACATTAGAAGTAAAACTAGTTGTGGTAGGATTTCCCAGTAGACATGAGACAGGCACGGGGCTTAAACCAGATTCTCAGAATAAGATAGGGT
Source organism: Microtus oregoni (assembly GCF_018167655.1). Classification (NCBI taxonomy): domain Eukaryota; kingdom Metazoa; phylum Chordata; class Mammalia; order Rodentia; family Cricetidae; genus Microtus; species Microtus oregoni. The sequence goes on along the minus strand of NW_024543059.1, from coordinate 60,933,835 downwards.
CAGAGCTTCTCTTTGCCGTGTGCCTTCCAACTATTCATCTAGAAGTAAGGTGATCTTATCTATCAGTAGCATGTGATAATCAATCTATAATAGTTTTTGCTTTTCCAATGTACCTCAATTTAAGTTTCTGTTCTGATAGGAAGTTCTAGTATGTAATAGCTAATGCTCCATGTAAATTTTAAAGATTATAGTTTGAACAGTTTATCAAAACATTCATATGACAAGTATTTAAAAAAACAAGTCTTATTTTGTTAGGTTAGTTGAAGAAGACTGCAGAGTAAATGGAATTAAGTCTTGCATAAATTTCAATCCATTTAACATTAAGAAAACTACAAGATTTATAATATATTATACTCATAAAATTCATGGTTTTATTAAACATCTTTCTTCAATATTTTTCATAGCAGAATCATCATGAGACTTTATTCATATAATTTTCTGTTTAGCAGTGAACTTCATATTAATTATATCCGTGTTATAATTAATTATAGGTATAACTGGATATAAAATTTTGAAATCATATGGCAACTGTGTATAAATTAAGTTAATTGATCAAGGTTTAATTCTGTAGCATGTTTGATATCTCTTGAAATTCGATCATTTTCAGTTACATAGCAGACTCAAAAAACTTACTATACATTAATCCTTTTATTTTTGACAAAAGAATAAACCACCTTAATTGTAGCATCCACACTCAGGAATTACAGTCAGGAAAGTGATTTTCGTTGCGTGTGCTCTCTGCAGGGCCCAATGGGGGAACAAGGAGACAGAGGAGAGCATGGTGACGAAGGCTATAAGGTAATCACTGGAAGCTTCACACACACCTTGCTTCTAAATTTGAGTAGAATTTCCCTGAAACTGTTTTCAGTTTTCAAACAAATGCAAACACCATGAAATAATCAGCCATGCATTCTGTTTGGTTCCAGAGGACACCGAGCTCTTTTTGCTTCCTATCGCTGACTTTTCACAATTGCCTTTTCCTCACCATAGTGATGTCAGCTGGAGTTATCACCAGGGAGGCGTTCCCTTTCTACCCTACTTAAACAGATCTAGAACTCTTTTGCCTGCCCTACCTAAAGGAGATCTATAGCTATTGCTTTTCTATGCAGTCTCGTTTCTATCATGGTACTGACATGTTATATTCACAAATATGGCCGTTGTCAGTGTTTACCAAGATATCCCAGAGTGTGAAGTGAAACATCCAGGAACTGGTTTATCATTGATGAGAACTGTTCCTTGACTTCATAAAGTCCGAAGAGGCAGTGGCTACGTGGTCACTGTGGAAAGGTCTCCCTACTATGACAAGTCAGGGAGGCGGCAAAGTTGTGGCTGATCATGATCAACCTGAGCTTTGTAGTTGACTCAGATTCTCGTGAGATCTTTAATAAAGTGCCTTAGTTAGGGTGTCTATTGCTCTGAAGAGACACTAGGATCACGGCAACTCTTACAAATAAAACTTTAATTAAGATAGTAGTTTACAGTTTTAGAAATTCAGTCCATTTTCATCATGATGGGGAACATGGCAGCAACCAGGTGGATGTGGTGCTGGCTACATCTTGACCAGAAGGCAGCAGGAAGTTGACTGATAGTCACACTGAGGGAAGGTTAAACAAGAGAGACCTCAGAGCCTGCCCCCACAGTGACATACTTCCTCCAACTGAACCACACCTCCTAATAGTGTCACTCTCTTTGGGGGGGCATTTTCTTTCAAACCACCACATGTAGCCACATCTATAAAGTCTCTTTTTCCAAATAATACCACATGTACAGGGTTCAAAGATTAGGTACCATCCTAACCCACCATCCAATCCTCTGTGTTAGCTCACATTTTAAAAAAACAAGACCAAAAGCTATATTTATCCAGCATAATATACCAGAATCATCAAACTATCCCTCTACTATATGTACTATCCTATTTCAAGTAAGACTTTATATTTAAATTAGGCTCTAGAATACTATGCTTCCATTTAAGTGAGAACTGTCTAGGTCACATGACTGAGTTTACTTGAATTAATAGAATCTCTTCTATTCCTAGGGCCATATGGGTGTGCCAGGACTCCGAGGTGCCACTGGACAACAAGGGCCCCCAGTATGTTGTGCAAGTATTCTATCATTCCAGCAATCAAAGAAAATCACATTCATATAGCTCATTTTTTATTTGCCTTACATGGTGTTTCTCTCTTGGCTCCTATTAAAGGGTGAACCTGGCAACCAGGGTAAACAAGGACTGAAGGGAGAGAAAGGAGCTGAAGTAAGTGAGACTTGTTGGCTTTGGAAAGTGGGCACACCAGAGAATGCTGTTTATTATCCTTCAAATCGTCATTTGCTCTCCTGAATGGAGATTACTGTAAGCCTGGGGGTGGGGGACTATCAAAAAGTGTGCTAAACCATAACTGAGCAGTTCATATCTTTTGACTAAAATCTGCATTGCACTTTACCAATCCTGGCCTTGTAAAAATCATCTAAGGATATCCCCTAAGGTAGTCTGTTACGGAGCTTTCCAATGGCAGTACCAGCACTGTACACTGAAAACTATCAGTCAAATAGACCCAGGTGTAGAAAACTATTGAAGACGTGTTCAAGAAGGGTAATAAAAACTGTTCATAACAATCACAATAGGTATAGGGATCTCCATAATGAGGGTCTAGTGTCAGAAAGAAATTGGGTTTGATTCTGAATATATTGGCCAGGAGCAGGGTGAGGATCAGTGGACAGAAAATTACCAAGAACAGTCTTTGGAGTAAGGGACAGTCCAGATAAGCAGGCTAGCAGCAGTCCTGGTGTAAGCAGGCCGAAAGTGATCAGACATCACGTGGAGGGGGGCAGCAAGGGATGCCATATCCAGAGGGATCAGAGACCCTGGGCAGGGCAGGCCCAGTGGGAGGAGCCTGATGGAAATTTGTCCAGGCAAAGAACCTATCTGAGATGATAAGGGTAGATTGAGCCATTTGGTTATGGCGCATAGACTCAACTACTGATAAAGGAGGTTGTTTTCCATAAAGCAAATCAATTATTTGTTATCAATCAAATGACAACTCTGTTGGTTCACTAAAATTAAACTTCTCCCAGACACACCAGGCCTCAAACACACAGCAGGAGACCTTACACCCTCAGTCCATGATCGCCCTGCTTCTCACGGCATTCTGACTTCACGTGCTACTGTCTCAAGGTTAAAGCATCTTTTTTCGAGTGGTAGTGCTTGAACTCAGGGCCTTTGAGACTCTAAGAAAGTGCTCTGTTGCTAAGCTACCCTCCTGGCTCCTTAAAATTCAATGTTTAAGAAAATGTATTGTAGCTTAACTTTAAATTTCATAGGGATGGGTAGAGAGACAATAGCGAGTTTATGCTTCTTCTCATTTATAAAGGTGTCTTCACTCTGATTGGTGCTTCTGATTGGAAGAGTCAAGCAGTAAGATGATGCTGGATCAGATCTAGTGAATACAAGTTCAGTAGTTGTTCAGTCACATAGATGCCTTTTAAAATATTCAGGGAGAGGAGCAGAGAAAAATATAGAACTCAATAAAAATAAATAAAAAAGAAAAATAAAAAAAATATATATTGGATTTTTCTTTTTTTCAGGATATGTATGTAGTAACATCGCATCGGATCCTCTAATTAAAAAGAATTAAGAGTTAGGGATATAGCTCAGTCAGTAAATTACTGACCTTGTAAGCATGGGGACCTGCATTGGATTCCCCAGAACCCATATTTTAAAAGTCAAGGCATGTGTGTAAAATATGCTGAGAAGGGGAGACAGGGGGATCCCTTAGCAAGTGGCAGATCAGTGGGAAGGGGCATTTCACATCCATGAAGGACCAGCTCCATGCGATCAAATGCCCTCTTCTGGCACCATGGGCACCAGTGCTTATGTGCACATGCCTCCACCCAGAAAATTTAAAAATAGAATACACATATGTATAATATTAAAATGAAATTAATCTGTTTTTTTAAAGTGAGCAGAGCCGGAGGAACAATGCCCAAAGTTATCCTCTAGCTTCCACATGTATGTGCTCATACAAATAACATGCACTTGTACACATGTATGCACTCATATATACACAGACACACACATAAAATAAACAAGGATTGATGAATAGTGAAAGCATTAAAAACTGGCTGGATGAGGAAAAAGTAAGGCAGAGAAACATGATAGCCTTCACTTTCGCTTAGCGTTTTAATGTATATAATGGAAAAAGTTGTGGAACAAGCTCTAAGCTCACAGAACAGTGCTACATGCTACCCAAGATCACAGAGGCTGGTCTAGGTTTTATCCTAAAGTGCCTAAAGCTTTCTAATTAAAACTTTCATATTTATCAGGTTTCCTTTTTCTCTTTTGACATATCTCGTGCAAAAGAGACTTTCTGGTTCTTATTGGTAACTGTTAAAATTATAACAATGAAAATCAAATTCTCTTATGGGACAACTGTCTTTCCAGTGAGCTGGGGAGCTGTCTTTATGTGTTGAAGCCAAAAGGAGCTGAGACCATGCCCTGATTTCTGCGTGATCCAAGGAAACCAGTTGCTCTCTGCGGGGGTGTGCTGGCACATGCAAACCAAACGCACAATTTAGGGCCTCTTGGAGTTTATACGAGCATTAATTGCTACAAGAACAGCCACTGATTGTGTATTAATCATTAAGGATTTCTCTGGTGGCCAGATGAGTCCTGTCCAATTGTTGTCATCTTGTTTTTGCAAAGCTTTATTTTTTTTTAGATTTGGAAAAGGCCCCTTAAAAACTCATCTGGACAGGGATCTTGTTTGCAAAATGAAGAAGTTTAAATCCCAGAGAGATTATGCATTGCCTAAGATCACAGAACTCGTTAGCAGAAGAGCCAGAATTGACTTAATTTCCTGAGTCTCATAGTATACAAAAGCTTTTGCTCTGGAATCTTTTGTTAATTATAAGTTTTTAATAAATGAATGTACAGTTAATCCTAAACAATGGATTCCTTCACGGGCCGTGTGAGAGTGGGTTCCCCTAGAAAGAAGTGAGAACAGAGAACTCCTATCCTGCAAAGATCCCTGTGAGGCAAACACAAGAAAGCTCGCGTGGGTCTCAAAGCCGAGGATACGAGCCAAAGTCCTCTTTTCCTCTCAACACAAAGCTCATGGATGTTAGTGAATTGCAGTTTCCTTGGTTAGAAAAGAAGAGAGGGAGGATAGTTGCATAAAGCCCTGAATTTGTGTCTGTTCCTAACGTTAACAGCTCAAAGAAAGATGGAGGGGCCGAGTGCTGTGATAGCTATCCTTGTGACATCTTTAAAACATCAAAGTCAAAAAACAAAAAACAAGATTTAAATTAATAGAGAGCCTTAAAAAGTCCTTTGTCATGAGAACTAGATCACCTTCTCTACTCTGAGAACTAGTGGAGTGCCCATGAATGGAAGGCTTCCAGAATGGTTCTATATTCCACGTTTTTCAATGCAATCCAAGCAAAGGGAAAACCTGTACCCTGAAAAGACCTCCCAAAGAATCATTTACTTTCTATTTAAGGACATTCCATCCATGGATTTATGAAGGATTATTATTCATATAAAATGAGTAAGTTAAGTCTGATGTCACAGAATACATCTACTTTTATTATATTTGAGTTTGGAGGGTTGGTCAGAGGGTGACTTTCCCTTCTTATGGTAATAACCTGATTATTTACCTGACAAGGGCTTACACAGTAGTGTGCTTCCTTCACCTTAGACCCTCTGTAAGTTCTTCCTGGACAGGCTACTCTGCGAGAGAGGAATATTTAATAGTGCTCAACTCTTAGTTGAGTTGTGGAACTAGTGATGCTAGTTTTGAGACATTTTAATATACACATTCTCAAAATAAAATATAACCGAGGGCAAGAATCCCTTCGGCCAGGCTTCTATAGCTAAGTACCATGGGATACGTAGCTTATAAATAGTCCAAGGTCAGGATGGCAGCACGGTCAGGTTCTAGTGCGGGTGCAGCTCTGTGTTACAGTATGCCAACTGCTCTCCGTATCCTCACTAAGAGAGGGGACTGGCAAGTTCTCTGGGGTCTCCTATAAAAGAGCACTAACCCCCTTCAAGGACTTCCCTCTCAAAACCTCATCACCCCCCCCCCAGAGGAGCAACCTTTATGCTTCATCATTAAGGTCAGAATGTCAATGTGTGAATTTAGAGAGCACACATTTAGTTCATAGCAAGAGCAATGTTCTGCATGCATTGAAACCTCCACTACAAGACCACATTGTCCACATTGTCTTTTTAACTTTCCTACTTTCTTTCCATTATGACAGTAACTATAAGAAGCAATCTTTCCTAGTCTAAATGATCCAAGATAGAGGCCAGAATCTTGGTACTGGTTAAATAATTACTTGTCAATGGATGAGTATTGCCACAACAACGCTTCTATCATTAGTAAAAATGACCTTTTAAAATGTCTCTCATAGTCATAAAGTGCCTTGAGTGTCATGCTATTAATAACTGCTTTCAATGCCCATCCAAGTCTAAAGAACATTCTAGTTGTGAAAAGCCTGAAGATGCTGAATCTTCTTATTTATATTTTTACATTGAATGTTTGAAATGAAATATGCTAGAATTAAAGCTTTATTTGAATTCTTTATAAAAAGAACTTACTATCTGTCCTCAATGTCCATCCCACGTAGTGGTAGGCAGCCAAGTGATGGGAATCTAAGTGGTTAACTGCCTCTAACTCCTCTAAACTACTCGGACATGCTGCATTTGATGCACAGTGTTTTCCACTTGCCTTTTTTCTCAAAGACTGCAGTACCATTCTGGGCTGCCATGGTCAGTAAAGATAGCGAGAGGGTGGCTTTATTCTTCAGAGCACCCTTCACACATCCACCAAAATTCATGCCATCCTTTGTGGCCCCCAACTGCTATAATGCTCCTGGGCTGACCCCGCCTGGGGTCAGAATAATTGGCAGACGTTATCTGAGCCATGCTTGCAGAAGTAGCTTTCTGAGTCTTGGGATTACTTAGTGCACAACACCAAGCCCAGCTAAACAAATATTAAGCCCACCTTCAAAAGTGTAGAATTTGGAATGGGTATTGGTGTTAGCCTTGAGAACTTACCATCCCAGACTAAAACAGTTCTGTCTGGGGGAACTTCACATGGTCTCTGAGAAGCCTGTCTGGTAATGACATGATTCTGTTCCTTATGTGTACGCCAGATCGGTGTTTTCCACGCTTTTCAGCTGAAAATAATTTGGGGCTCTCATCAGAACAATGGAATGGTCTGCAAGAGTAGTATCGCTAACTATCCGGGCGGACCAGTGACTGCTGAATCAATTAGGACCTAAAACATCTCACACATGGAGAAACAAACAGTCCTTGAAAAATAAACACCTGGTTTTTTTTAATTATTATTATTTGCAAATGTGTTCTTTGTGCTTCCATGGGAGCGTGGTACATTTTGTCTATTGGGTCACATCCATCGGCACACAGTAAGTGTCTTGTGACCAGGAACCTTGCCTCTGAATTCCTAGCATGTAACAAATGCCATGAAACATGATACTCAATAAATACCTACTGAATTTAGCCACTTTTAAAAGGAGGCATAGACGCTGCCTGAAAGCAAGGACATTTACAAAACAGTGCCTTTTTAGAACTATGATCTGAATTTTTAAATCTGAACTCAGAGCAAAAAGGAAATCCATAAGATTCTCCCATTTTCCATGATGGAAGTGACCTCCCAGGAGAGCTAAGCGGCCAGGCCAGTGATAGATAGCTAGTTATGTGTGCTTCTGGGCCATCCCGGCCTCAGCATTCTTTTCCATGGCTCATTTAAGTCAGTTTATTTCTATCTATTAACAACTGTACTTTCCATTTTCAGGGTCCTAAGGGGAAAAAAGGAGTTCCTGGTCCTTCTGGGAAACCTGGCATCCCCGTAAGTAACAGAGCTCTTTAATCTTCCTTGTTTTTCTGAAAAGAATTGACAGCTTTAGCAAGTAGAGTAGTCCGGGGCCAGTTATGTCATGTTGGATAAATCAGACTGTCTTGAAAAGAGTTCAAACCCATGCTGGAACACAGAGGGAACAAAATATGACCGCTAACTCAAACCCAAACTTGCTGTTTAAATCTAAGTCCCTGCAAGCGAAGGATGCTATTTCCCCGTGTTATGGAGCCCTCCCTGTGGACACTTTCTTCTCTCTCTTGGTGAACCACTGTAAACAGGGGACTTGGAAACAGGACCCAGTGAGTGGTAACAAAGGCCAGAGTCAAGTATAGTTAAGAAGACATGAGCTGGGTTTTAATCGGAGAGCTCAGCTTCTTGTTCTCCTGGGTATTAGAGCAGAAAGTCGTGGGGAGAAAAGCAGTCCTTTGTCTCGGGATAAAAATTTATTTTACCTGAGCATCAGTGTCTTTCTCTAGCTGGGTTGGTACGTATGGACTGAAGAGTTAGCAAAGAGGCTTCTGATGCTGCCCAGCCAAGACTTACATACCTGCTTCCGCCAGCCTGCATTGGGACAAAGGGAGAAAAAAAGGATAAGTTGTAAGGATATTCATGTTGAAGACCCTACAAATAAAACTCAGTTGTTTAGGGTTGGACAGTAGCGGTAAATGCCTTTAATCCCAGCACTTGAGAGGCAGAGGCAGGCAGATCTCTGTGAGTTCGAGGCCAATCTGGTCTAAAGAGCAAGTTCCAAGACAGTCAGAGATACACAGAGAAACCCTGTCTTGGAAAAAAAAAACCTATCAATCAGTCAATCATTCAGTTCAAGAGTGGAACAAGATATTCAGGTCTATCATCAGTCATATGATTATCTGAATTAAAGGGAAACAAAGAGCATGATAATCTTTATTCTTGGGGAAAGCAGGATGCAAGGAGTGTCAGGAGAGACTAATGCCTGAATCTTGAGCTCTCTGGGGTCCATCTCTCATCCTTCCTGCAAGCTAGAGAAAGATGAACTGACACAGTGAGAAATATCAGGGAATCACACTGAGGCCCAAGAAGTTACACAATAAGTTGTTGATTTGCTTTCAGTTTTGTTTAGGGAAAGTTTTCTAGGGTTCTTGGACTGAGTCCATTGTCTGAGAGATGTGAAGTAAATGGTCTACTGTGGAGGTGTAGCCCTAGATCTGTTTTGGGGACATTTTAAGGCATCTCTCTTAAAAACACAAATACTAAATCATTAAAAAGAAATAGAGAAAATTCTATCTTAGGGCAAGGTCCAGAAATATATAACCTTTTCTACAGCAGGAAATGTCATCTGCCCAGTATGTCTCTGTAATCACAATAATTTTTAATTACCAAGGGACTTCCAGGTCTTCCCGGGCCAAAAGGCTTGCAAGGATACCATGGAGCAGACGGCATGTCAGGAAACCCTGGGAAGCCTGGGAACCTGGGCAAACAAGGACTTCCTGTGAGTAGTGCAAATGCACCCATCCTCCTGATTTCTTGTGCATTGATGTCTTCTTAAGGAACATGGGGATGGGATTATCTTTCTCAGGTTTAGTCAATCATTTCTCTTGTTATTTTGGAATTGTACCAATTATTTCCAAATATGCCAGAAAGTAAATTCTTGTGGATATTTTATACCTAGTAATCCATAGTAGTAATTTATATATTTTTGTACATGTAAAAGTTTAAAAGTAAAAAAAAAAAACTATAAAGAAGCTCCATTTTGTAACTCCATAACCAGGCTATATTTTGTGTTCATCAAATGTTCTCAGCCTTCTTTGGAACATTTCGGTCTTGGCGGTACCTCAAGTAGGTTCTGCCCAGAATAATTTTCCCTTTGCTTTTACAGCCCTAGTATTTTCAAGAATTGCATGACTATTTCCTGTGCTCTTTTAAGGGTGACATGCTGATACAAAGTTATCAAATTTTAAATGTAAAGTTATATCTTATTTTATCAGAAAATTTTAAACCATGTATTTTAAAGACTTATTCTTAATAATGTGCATGTGTGTATCTGTGCATGAGTATATATGATCATGAGTGCAGGTACCTGAAGAAGCCAGAAGAGGGCATCAGATCTTCTGGAGTTGAAATTACAGGAGGTTGTGAGCTGCCTGATGCAGCTGCTGGGATCTGAACTCCAGTTGTCTAGAAGAGCCGCACTCTTAACTGCTAAGCCATCTCTCCCACTCCCAGAACGATAGTTTTGTCTTTGCTCGGCCTTCCTCTCTTTTTCTTTCGACAGTGTCCACCTAATCCAGTTCTGTTGTCATCTCAGGTCATATTTTCATTTAAAACATTAGAAGAATTAACTGTCTTCTTCCAACAGCCCAGTAAAATTGAGCTTGTTAATTTTCCATTATTTGGATATGACTATCCATGGATTTGTTTCTCATTTCTTAAGTAATAAATCAATCCTAGTTGTTTATTCGAATCTGGCAAGGCAGTGCGCATAAACCCAAGCCCATGTTAATATTCTTCTTTCACAACGGTGAGTTGCCTCATATATTTAAAAGTAAAAAAAAGTAAAACTATTATTTATCCAATCTAAGTATTTGAGAAATATATATGTGCTAAGGTTATAGATGTGAAGATGAATGCTTTTAAGGAGTTCTTTAAACACCATTTCTATTCATTTTGGAGGAAACATGTTAGAACATCAGGTTAAGGCCTAGATAAGTGTGACATCCAAGGTGAATATTTAATTAAAATAAATATTTTATAAACTTTTGACAGTAGTTACCTAGTTAAAGAGGATATTCTTTGTCCTCCTTTTCACCCTCTTCTTCTTCCTTCTTTTCATTTTTCCTCTCTTCTTCTAATATGATCTTACCATGCAGCCTGGATTGCCCTCACACTCAACCAGCGTCTTGCTTCAGTCTCCCAGGAGCTGGGATATAATGAGGCATTATAGGCATATGACACCACACCCGTCACACAAGAGGACTTTCATCTGAGAGCCCAGTCTAAAAGAGAACTTGCATGCTGTGCCTTCAGCTTGCCCTGGGAAGGCTGGGGTTTGCTTTCTTTGGTACTCAGTCCCATGGTAATGGACCAGAGGTCCCTGGGAACAAGCTTTGGAGATGAGTCATAGAATACACCTCTCACTATATTGTGGGGCTTTCTTCCAGGAGGATCTGCTTTCCCTCAGGGGATTCTGGTCTGGGAACTGGCTCTGAATCTGAGAACAGACTGAGACTCTTAGTTCAATATGTATCCAATGTAAGACCTATAAGTTTTCCAGTTTAACATCAACACATCCTAGGAAGCCATGATATATTTAGTTGATTCTGTGGATTCCTATGTTAAGTTAAACATTTCCACAGAGTTGTACAGACCAAACAGTTCTGATTTTATATGCTGGGTCTCCGTGGAATAGCTGCGTCTACCTCTCCTCTGATAATAGACTACTGTCCTGGGTTCTAGGGCATTCCAAAACTCCCTTTCAAACACAGACACAACTCCAGTGCCTTTCTGGGCCCTTTCAGTGCGACAGTGGCTAATGCCAATTACATATAACAAATGCATCTTCACACTTCTGTCTACATAAGCCTCTCAACCCATCTATACAATATAGTAGAGAAACTGTAGCATTCGACCTCATTGACTGTAAGGTCACAATTGAATCTGGGCTTCGAATTGCCAATCCACCAACTACTAACACTGCTCTTGGGTGTCTGCATGTCCTTATTCATGTTCTACTTACTAGATAATTTTATTGTATAAATGAGAACAACCTATTTGAAAATTGTAGTCTAATACAGCTAACAATTTTTTCAGCTAATTTTCTATTGTGATTCTATCGGATTTTCAGGTAGATGACATCCTCAAACAATGGCGAACTTACCTCATACTCATTTCTTTTCAAAGCTCTATGGTGCCCCTTGTGCCATATTTAGAAGCATCAGGAATGGCAGGAAATTGCTGCTCTCATGGAGATTATGAATCCTACATTAATCCACTTGGAGCACCTCCATCTTCAGCCCATCCCCTGTCCTGCAGTTTCCTTTCCCTTCCCCTTTCCTAGATTCCATGGATATCATAGTCTTCTTCTGCTGATCCAAACGTTACCTGTCTTTGCCTGTTGTTCATGTGGCAATAATAGCGAACTTAATAATCAAGCACATATGTATTTAATCTGTGCTCTAGCATATTGCTGTCTATAGCTTCCCTCTAACATAAGAGGTGGAATGTATAGCAAGAATGTTTGTTTCTATAGGACTCTACCCTCCAGCGCCTCTGCATAGTGCCTCAAATTTTGACTATTAGGTGTTATGCTCTTACTTTCTGCTTTCATTCTCTTTCTTTCTTACACTTTTAATGCAATTATCCAATCACCAATATTTTCAGTATCCTTTCCAATAAACCTCCTGACTTTGTAAGGCAGCCTGCTGAGCTCTTAAATGATAGCAGATATACTATGATGTAAGATACCCATGTACTTTACTCCTTTTTATAAGATCTATTCAGTGTGGTACTGGAGAATCTACCAGACACAGTAAGGTTCCAGCCAAGACAGTAACAAGAAACAAAAGCCATTCCGATGATAATGGAAGAAAAAACTGTCTTTCTTTGCACATAACACAATTATCCATGTAGAAAATCCAGAATCCATTAAAGAAATTAGTTTAGCCATGTTGCAAGGTGGATGACCCATACACAAAACTGAACTTAGACACTTGTGTGTTGTTTAATGACAGGATTCTGAGAAAAGGACTGCTTGGGATTCCATCAGTATGAAACATCATAGACTGTAGTTACATAAACTGTAATTGTGCAGCTTACCACAGCCTGTGCTATGTAGTGCAGACTTAGCTTCTAGTTGTACACCATGTTACGGTACTGACTATTGTAGTCTTGATACCTTAACACTACAGGAGTTATTTATGTAGCTGAACATAGAGAAGTGCCCTGAAAACATTTAAAGTATTTGTGCATGGGGGACTGGGGAGATGACTCAGTAGATAAAACAGTTTTTGCTCAAGTGTGAAGACCAAAATTGAGATCCTCATTACCCATCCATGTGCTAAGCAATCATGATACCTGACATCCCAGAGGCAGAGGGAGGGATTCCCCAGAATAAGGTGGCCAGCTAGACTTGCCAGGTTTGCTATAGGATGCCACTTGTTTGTTCCCTGCTGCTCAGCCCCGAAATAATCACACAGAAACCATATTATTTGCAATACTATTTGGCCTGTAGCTTAAATGTATTTCTGGCTAACTCATATCTTAAATTAATCCATCTTCATTAATTTGTATATTGCCACAAGGCTGTGGCTTATCCGGTAAAGTTCTGGCATCTGTCTCCAGCGGGGCTACATGGCTTCTCTAAACTCTGCCTTATTTCTCCCAGCATTCAGCTTAGTTTTTCCCACCTAGACCTATTTTGCCCTATCACAAGCCCAAAAGAGCTTTTTTATTAACCAGTGGTATTCACAGCATAGAGAGGGGCATCCCACATCACAAGTTGACAAGCTCAAGGTTGAATTGTGAGACCTGCCTCAATAAATGAAATGGAGGACAATCTAGAAAGACACTCAAGGTCAACTTTGTGCTCTCAGGACTACACACACACATACACCACACACACACACACACACACACACACACACACACATGTATACCACATGTGCACAGACACATGCGCACACACACGTATACCACACATGAAGGGATTCCATCATTATTAAACATTATAGACTGATACACACGCATGCACACTACATACACACACAAGCAAAAGAACATTGCTGATGGAGGAAGGTCATTGGCTAATAAAGGAACTGCCCTGGCCCATTTTATTGGTTAGGACATAGGTAGGTGGAGTAATCAGACCAGAACGCTGGGAGGAACAGGAAGTGAGCTCAGAGACTCAACAGCTCTCCTCTGGGGAGCAGACGCCTGAGAGAGACGCCATGCCCCGCTCCCGGGATGAAGCTCCGACCCAGGATGGACTAGGCTAGAATCTCCCCGGTAAACGCACCTTGGGGTGCTACACACAGATGATTAGAAATGGGCTAAATTAATATGTGAGAATTAGCCTAGAAGAGATTGGGCCAAGCAGTGCTTAAAAGAATACAGTGTCCATGTAATTATTTCGGGCATAAGCTAGCCAGGCAGGCGGCCGGGGGTGCTGAGAACGCAGCCCCGCCGCCCTTATTACTACACATTGCTCTTTTCTAAGACATTTAGCATGAATGAGTCTGAGCAGCTGAGTGGTTGTCCTGGTGACTCAGTGAACAATGGCGAGTGAGCATGGAGACCCAAGCCATGAGTCTGCTACTGTAGAATTCACAGGCACCATGAATTAGGCTACAGAACATGTATTTTATGAAACAGTTATGTTCAATAATAAATTAACCCTAGATTACTATAACATTTTAATATAAATTTTTCTTAATATTTTTTAACTTTTGGACTTCTATCGTAACGCAGTTTAAAGAACATTAAGTAGCTGCATAAAAACATTGTCTTCCTTTGTATTTTCACGTAGTGGTTACTTTATACTTTTATATTTTTAATCCTTTAACAAAATTTTAACCAAATGGGTAGTAGTGATTCATGGAAGCAACAAGGCAGGATGCCACTGCCTGCTGGGTTTGAAGATTGACCCACACGGAGAAGATGAGATCAGGTGGGCCATGTACTCTGATGGAGTTGAACGAGCATCAGCCTGGGAACTCAGCACATTTAATACTTACAGCACACAGTGAGGAGGAGACTGGTTAGCTAGCTTGGAAGGAAGACTCTGTAGGCGAGAGTCTCAGGTTGCAGTCATCTGGGAGGCAGAAGCTGCAGCTGACAGTTTCTAAGGCAGGGTCAGCATCCCTCTGAACCTGACCTGGGGAAGGTTTTGCCATTGCCATGGGTCTGAGGCACCGGGGTCCTTGGCGTGGCCCTGCTCATGTCAACAAGGCAGATTCACTTGGGACTTCATCTGCTCCCCACAGGAGGATTCTACCCTGGAGCTACTAAATCCAGCACACGGTTGTCAGCCGCGGTAGTGGTCTCAGTAGTGTCCCCTGCTCAGCCGCAAGCGTGGTACAAGTCTGAGTTTGACTTTGACTTTCTGACTACCCTTTAGCCATCAGACTTTTAAACCTGATTTTCATTGTTTATCTGTGATTGTATGAGTTACAGTTGTCTTTTTCCCCCTTTAAATTATCCAAGGTCAATTTCTGGTATTTACAGGTGAAGTCCTAAAACAGAAATCTAGTGGAATGGAACTAGGGCACTGTGGTTTAGTGTGGAGAACGTCAGCAACTCCAGCAGAGATCCATTGGTCTGATTATTGAATTGGATCGCTTGAGGAGAGACTGGATAATAAAATGTCAAGATAGTCAGACCATCAGAGCCTTCAGTGGAGAAGCTGAGTTCTGGATGAGAAAGTAGGACAGTAACTAGAGATTAACTTAAGGTCATAACTTACCTCTAGTGAGACACTCTGGGCATGTTTAAACCCTCATCAGGAAGGCTTATGAAACTGATGGCCAAATGGAGGGAAGGAAGAGTCCGGGGAGAATTAATTGAACAACAAAGCCTCTGTGTCTGCTTCTTCTATTATTCTCCTATCTGGAAACTAATTTTTAAAAGAGATTTGAGCCATACTTTCTTTTATATATGTTCAGCACAGAAAGCTTATTGATTGTGATGGAAAAAATAATATGAATTATAATAATTTAAATACTGCTGCAATTCGCCTCCCAGGGCCATGAAGTTGAGTGACATCTGGTATTGCCATTAGAAGGCAAGTAAATTGGCATCAGATCATAGCCATCACCTACTACTTTTCAGCATTTTCACAGGATCTGGTGGAAATTTTTCATAAGTATACTTAGGATGCTGGGATGCCCTGAGCATTAAAGAACATTATATCTATCAAAATAAACACAAATTAACTTTCCCTTACAGACTCTGCATTGCAACCCCAATGTTGGCACATCTTTGGGGGTATTTACAAAGATGGAAATGTTTTCCGTAAATATCTCTGCTCACCACAGAATATTTTATATGAAATTGAGAATGTAATGTTTTTTAAAGACTATACAAAATGAACTGGAACCTTCAGTGGCTACCTGGTCATTAGTGTGAGCAATGTCCAGGAGAATAACTTCTTGAGCAGAAGTAAAGTTGCTAAGTTGTTTTTTGGTTTTTTTTTTTTTTTTTGAGCTATTTTGGAGGAAATAATATCACTGCTAAATACAAGGAAGATTTCTGAAGTATTTTCAACCAAGGATAAGGACATCTTCCCACTGGCTTTTTTTTTTTTTAAATCATGGCACCATGCTGTTCTCTGGCGCACCTTTAAAGACTGCTGGGTTTATCCACTTAGACAAATATTTATTCTAGGGTTTGTAGCATTATGCAACTGCCTGGTTTTCCTAAACAATGTTCTTTCTTTTCTTTTCTTTCTTAGTTTTGATGTGGCCACAGATTTAAGAATTCCTGGCATAGCCACTCTTCGGTTTCAATGTTTTTCAAGGTCATGTGACCGTAGCTGAGGGATAGTACCAGGGAGGCTCAAGTTGCCTTTGTGAATTTCCTTTTGCTCAGACGGAGTGTTCTGAGGCCAGACACTGACTGAGCACAGCTGCAGCAAATGAGTCTACCATGCTGTTTTCATTGAGCTGGGCTTCTGTACAAACACAGGACCTCAATCATCTAGGGAAAAAAACTTTTCCTTGAAAAAATCGTAAATCCATTTGTCACCAAAATGAGGTCTTACCAGCCCTTTTTTTATTATTACTTTTCTTGCTGCGCTAATAAAACTGGGTTTTGGAAAGGAAGAAATAAAATGAAACGTAACAACTTACTTAGGACAGATCAGGGCCCTTTCTAGCCTGATTTTGCCATTTGTCTAAACACGGGTGACTCTGTTTAGTGTTGTCTTAAAAGAACACTGAGAATCTTGAGTTTCTCTCTCATGGCTTGTACCCATGTACTGTAAAAGAGGAAACTCACACGGTGGCAGCCCACCCGTGACCACCCTGGGAGCCTGGTCCTAAGCACCCACCTTTGCTCATCTGTAACCTATGACCTAGACACACTCAGGAAACTTTTGTTCTGTCTTTAAGTGTTTTAGAGAAGCATACTTGTGAAGGACAAGTCTCCACTGAACAGATCCTGCCGACTCTTCGTTATGAAGAGCTGCTTATCCACTTCGGGCTTGACCTCATTGTAACTCTCTCCCTCTTTTGCTATGGCGGCTTTCATTGGGCAGATTTCCCGTTCATTAGGATCTCTTCCAGGACAGAGCTCAGATTGTTGGCAGCTTATTAGTAACAGAATGAAAGATTTGCAGAAGGAAAGAAGTTTCCTAGTTGAATCTTGGCCGAACCCCACCCCGTCAGATACAGTTCATACTCTGTGGAATGGTGCTCCTTTGGTATCTGGCCTCTGTTTACTTTGCCAGCCCAACAGTCTAATCTGCTCTTCATGGGTACTGCTCATTTCAAACATAAGAACAGCTAGGTTATCAGTGTTTACTGTGTACCAGACACTAGCCCAGTGCTGATCGTATATTAAGTTATTTAACCCCTATGAGGTCAAGTTTACCAGAAGGAAGCTGAAACCCAGGAAGACTAAAAAAAATTGCCCAAGATCACACAGTCAATAAGCATGGGGACCAGAATTCAAAACCAGGAAATCCAGTGTCAACACCCTGTTCTTCACAATGATGCTCAACTCTGTGAAGTCTACTTACTTCCTAAGCTATCCCCCCCAAATTCTCTGTATGGCTCTCCTTACCTTCCTGATGCTATGCATGCCATTTATTCTCTCTGCTTAGAAAGTTCTTCCACCTTTCCATTTAACTCTATGATGAATATTTTCTTAACCTTTCAGGACTCAATCCAAGTTTAACCTAACTTTGAATTAAAGCCCTGTCTGCTCAGAACTCAGTAGACTCAGGGGGCTTTCTCCAGAAGAGCTCAGTTAATTTAGACGTCAATTGTTTACGCTGTTTTCTCCCGAGAGACTGTAAACTGTTGTATAGCAAGTCTTGTGTTTTACACTTCTTTGGATGCCTGGCACCTTGCACGTTGTCAGGCTCATAAGAGAAGCCTATAAATCATTGAGAAATGTTCTTCATGTGGTAACTATGACTTATTAACTAGTTAATTAACATCCTAAACAACATCTATTAAATAAGTATATCAATATCTAATTAATATGGTTTTGACTATAATCAAATGAAATATTATATGTAAAGGGCCTAACATATTGAGTCAAACTGAACTTATTGAGTCAATGTTGTCTCTATCTAGGGATAAATACAAAGGCTTATTCTAACATTACTTTAGAGCCCAAATATTTGTTCAGTGCCTAATTTGAGTGAGGAGTTATAGAATATAATAAACTGAACAAATGCTGACCTCATGGAGTGTACATGAAACATCAAGAAAGTGTTAGATTTGACCCTTAATAAAAAAAATCACAATTTATGGATTGATAATAATGGATCAATATAACAGTTGGATACTGGACTATAGCTAAGCAAGCAGATGCAGCAGATAATGGCAAATCTTGTTGAGTGTGAGGAAAGAAAGTTATGTGATAGAGCATCATGGGCAAGGCAGGTTAGATATGAAGTTTAGAAGGGAAGCCTCCATGAGAAGGTTATAATGAACCTGGTGGAGATAAGATGAATCCAGATGTGAAAAGAGCCTGCTGAATAAAAGGAATCACAATGGAAATGCCCAGAGTCAGGGAGGAGTCTGGCCCATTCGCAGGGTTCCTGGAGGATGGGGTGAGATACACCAATGTGGTATTAGGTATCTTTGATGTAGGAAGGGACACACTGATTTCTCCACGGCAGTGAGCGGTGAGACGTGTGGAAGAGCCAGGTGTACCTGAGTCCTCTTCCGGCCTCTGGTGACCCTGGGATTGCGTGTTGAGACCTCAGCAAAGGCGATTTCTCACAGCCCGTATTTCTGTGGCATGGTCTCTGTTCAGGCTTTACAGAGTTAAGGCATGACCCTCTGTTGGAATGCACGCGTGTAAATAATACCTGTGAGGTAGAAAAGCACGATGCTGATGTGTGCTGCATCTGAGTGAGAGGTTGGTTTCGTGGACTTGGAAATAGACACAAATCAAGCACCAATACCTTTACCTGCTTAAGATCAGCCTCAGCTTCCTCTCGGCCCCTACGCTTTAATAGGTCTAGATGCTTAAAATTACCTCCCAACTTTAGCACACAGCTCATTCATAAATCTTTCTCTAACTCTTGACTGTGTTGGTTTTGAATGGAGCTGTAGGACAGTGTTATAAATGTGGCATAATTAATACTTGCTGTAACCTGGCATGTAACTACCCATAAGCTCTAGCCCAGGAATGTTTAAACAGCCACTTCTTTCCTCGGAGGAATATATTTGGTAAATCATATAAAACGAGAACTTTCTCCTCAAGCAGAAGTGGTTTTTAGCTGTTACAGTGAGGAGGTACAGTGTTCTGTTTATAGCTCTTGGGCTTGCTTTAGAAAAAAAACCTTCACACTTATGTTACCTAAAATAAAACTTTGGGATATTGTGCTAAATTTTTGTACTAAAGGAAGTAAATTAATTTTATGTTCTCTTCTTACATAGTAACTACATGAACAAAACCCTATGTATAAAACAGGTGTGTGGCAACATAGAGGCCAAAAAAAAAAAAAAGAAAAGAAAAGAAAAAACTTCCTAGAAATTTAAAAAAAAAAACATCAGATAATATGAAGTTCAGTTTCATTTTTTCTTCCATTTGACTGAAAAATCAATAGAATTAGCATCATGAATGTTTCTAATTCTCTCAATGCAATTTTAAAGACATTAGCCTCTTAGCTGAGCCTCTTTCTAATGTGTATTTCTATTATTGCCCAGATTTCACAGACTTTTTTTACCACTAATTTCTTAAAATAGCTCATTCAATACGAGTGAGAGTTAGACCGTGAAAGCAAGGACCGGAGGGAGCAGTAGAGAGATCGTTCCTTCTCTCCTTTATTATTATACACACTTGGGTTCCAAAATCTCTGTTTTTCTTGTCAGTGTCTACGGGGAAGCTGCCTTTTCATTCTTGGTTTTTTTCCATTCCGTTCAGAAAAGACAAGAATTTCTTTCTTTCAGAGGAGAGAGGTCAAAGTGAAAAGCACCTCGTCTTCCTCACCTGGTGTAAATGGAGAACAATGGAAACACTGTGATGCCAGTCTCTGGCACATGGGAGGTACGCAGAGACTAAACGCACCCACTGTGTGACGCTTCTGTTGTCTTCACTCATCGAATCCAGGACCTTTCTTCTTAGAGCCTCCGACTAATGACCATCCCTCTCTGCTTATACTGGCAATGCTCTACTGAAGGGCTCACAACTCATTTCTATTGGGAGACAGCCTTTGTCTTCTAACAATGGAGCTCCCTGGCCACGAGACATCATACACTCTTCTTGTTATGTTAACCTTCTGTTTTGTCATCAGATAGTACCTTTTAATTATATAAAAATGATAGTAAATTGACTAGAGAATACTTTGTATAGATGTAGGAAATTTTTCAGTTTGTCCCTGTGTGTCTGCCATATTAACCTTCTAAGACTCAGGTAAGCTATTCATTGATTTCAGCATCGCTTACCAAAATGAACAATTATTGTGGTTCTGTTTACAAAACTTCCCTGTATTACTTTACCCCTTTACTCAATAGTCCTCTGCAAGCCACTGGGGGGGAATGCCTGGAATGAGCATCTGTTTCTCTTGAAAGCAAAATTAATCATCCATCTGTGTATCCCTAGTAAAAAATGTTTGTTCTCTGCCTGTCTGAAACACTCTTAGAACTTTGTACAGAACACTCTGCTACCATCCTCGAATTTCTCTCTAAGAAACCAGCCTGACTAGTAAGTGATCTGCAGTGTATCCATTAGGCTGTGTAGACTGTCCGACCGCTCGAGTAAAATTGCATTTCCATGTAACCTCAACAAAGGTTCTCGTGACGACTCTTCTTGTAAATCTTTTACAAATCAGCTGTCTTGCCCTGAGAGCTGCTCTGTCTAGGTGTCTGTGGTCTGTGTCTGGGCAGAAAAGTGTATGTCTTTTCTACTAGAAAAATAATGATCCTTGCAAAAGGAGAGAGAGCATGAGCAAGGAACTCAGGACCGCGAGGGGTGCACCCACACACTGAGACAATGGGGATGTTCTATTGGGAACTCACCAAGGCCAGCTGGCCTGGGTCTGAAAAAGCCTGGGATAAAACCGGACTCTCTGAACATAGCGGACAATGAGGACTACTGAGAACTCAAGAACAATGGCAATGGGTTTTCGATCCTACTGCACGTACTGGCTTTGTGGGAGCCTAGGCAGTTTGGATGCTCACCTTACTAGACCTGGATGGAGGTGGGGGTTCCTTGGACATCCCACAGGGCAGGGAACCCTGATTGCTCTTTGGGCTGACGAGGGAGGGGGATTTGATTAGGGAAAGGGGAGGGAAATGGGAGGGGTGGCGGGGAAGAGACAGAAATCTTTAATAAATAAATAAATTAAAAATGAATAAATAAAAAATAAAAATAAAAAAATAATGATCCTGAAAATTTACCTAGAATTATGATGCAATTAAAGCAGCACTGTTTTGGAATTGCGGGACCTTGAGATAGCCTACAGCCAGTACACTGTGCTTGTATGGCACCTCTCCCTGTGATATCTAGGAAAAGGCAGCTCACAAGCTGGGATGACAACCCATTATTTTTGAATTATTACACCAATAACAGCCTTTTAACTCAGTTTAACTATAGAGTCACTTTGCTGGTCTAAGTACGTTTGCTTTGTTTTGTTTTCCCTTCCTCACATGCCTTTCCTTCCATCTTTTAGCTCTGACCTTTGAAGAACGCTGTAAGACATCATAGAGTCTTTGGGTCTCCTAGCGGCTGAGTATTTTCCCCAATGGGAAGGGATACTTTGCATTAGAATTTTGATGTTTCTTGGTTGGTTGTTGGGTGGATAGAGGATTGGCTGTTGTGTGGATGGGTGACTGGATAGTTGGGTGGATGGGGTGTTGTTTTATTGATGGCATTTGTTTGTTTGTTGGTCTGGAGACTGATTCTCACTGTGTGGCCCAAAATGGCCTTGAACTCATCACCCTCTTACCCAGTGTCCTGAATTCTAGGATTACAAGCGTATGGTACCATGTCCAGCTCAAACGTTACTTTTAAAACATCCTTTTCCTTGAGCCGGGTGGTGGTGACGCACATCTTTAATTCCAGTACTCAGGAGGCAAGAGGCAGGCAGATGTCTGTGAGTTTGAGGCTAGTCTGGTCTACAGAGCTAGTTCCAGGACAGGCTCCAAAACTACAGAGAAACCCTGTGTCAAAACAACAACAACAACAACATCCCTTTCCTATTAAGTCATATTCCCATCAGAGATTTGGTCATTGGCAACACCTAAGTCTTGTTTTGTCATTTATGAAACTTTCCCAAAGTCTCAGGTACCTCTTATAGGACATTCTTTCATTTGTGTGGAGGAACTCTAAATGGGATCATCTCATTTCCTCGTAGTCCTCAGGATTCATATAGAAAGTCATCCTGGAAATGTAAGTTCATAACATATATTAAATCAATCTAAAACTTATAGAAAGAAGCAAAGGAAAATAAATAGGACAGACTAATACATTTAAGATAATGTTTTTGCAATATGTAAACTACAATATCTACATCCAAACTCTACATTGTGGAGATTCTCCCCTCAGTAGATAGGTAGGTAGGTAGGTAGGTAGATAGATTGATAGATAGATAGATGATAGATAGATGATAGATAGATAGATAGATAGATAGATAGATAGATATCTTCTTGAAATTAAGAATCATATCTCAACTATATGCATCTTCCCTAGAGGGCTTCCTTTGTGTCTTCCTTACAATAGTTGATACTTTAAAAACAATCCTTGTTGAGTGCTTGGAAGAATCATTGAATAACGTGATTTAGTATCCAAGGAGCACACTCAGACAGTAGCAAGATTATAGAGGGAACTTAGCAGATTTAAGAAGAATGAGTTGAAAAGAAGGGAAATTGAGAGTTTTGCACACGAATTTGTATGATAAAATAAAAAAGTGTATACATTTGATTCATTAATAATTTTAACACGTAATAATTGAGTACCACTAGTAAGAAAGACGGAGAAGGCAAAGTCGCCCTCTTTGGAGTGCCAACACTTAACTCACTGCAGTTAGATTAACAGTTTTCTCTCCTCTGTTAAACTGCTCTGTATTGGGATTCTGCATATTTTACATGTTTTGTCTTTTGACAGAGATAGGAACTTCCTAGTACTGCAATTTATGAGCATATGATCTTAATTGAACATATTCAGTGCGTGGAAGGAATTTGTAGAATTCTATTAGATTTTTCCCTTGATAGTTGTCTTTTAACATACCATTATATTATAGCTTAATCATTTCCAGTTGACAATTACGTAGAAACTCCTCAGCTGTACAGTCAAATAGATCAGAAAACACAGAATCTTCTTCTATTTCTCAAATATGCACCTGAAACTGAACTCAGAAAATCCATCAGTTGCCACACAATTCTTGTTTTGATTCTGACACTGCAGGAAATGTATAGTGTGCCTCCTGTTACCTGTGTTCAGCTGTTGAAGTTAATACTTCGTGCTTCTCACATACAATCACTGCTTTCCTATGTTATTTCAATTTTCATTAACTAATAAGAATTATAAAGTTGACTGCAAAACCTAATTGGTTTTGCTTGTTTGGTTAGGTGGGTGGTTTTGGTTTCTGAGTTTGTTTTGTTTTTTTTAGATGGGGTCTTAAGAATTCCAGCCTACCCTCAAACTCACCTTGTCAAGGATAACCTTAACCTCCCAGTCCTTCTCTATCTCCTGAGTGATGGGGTCACAGGTGCAGATGACAACACCTTGTTTGTGCAGTACTGGGCATTGGTTAGGGCCCCCTACATGCCAGGCAAACTGTCTACCCAATGAGCTATATCCCATGTCATTTCTTTCTTCATATGACTTTATTTTGGGCAGATTCAGATATATTTACTGGCCTCTTATATGGAGGGATGTTTCTCTTATTTAGGAAAGTTTCCATCTCTGTCTCAGCATACCTTAACAAAGCTATACTTATCCCAAGCCATCAAACATTGCCTAATTGGATATCAAAGTATCCCATTCCTGGTTTCAATTAAAAATTTTATTCAACCAAAGAAGATTAAACCCAAAAAATCCAATGGAATTCACTGTTGCCTCACAGGTTGGATAATCTATATATTAAATCCAAATATTTACCCCAGATCCTCTGTTGGCAAGTACTGCAATGAATATTTAATAGCTTTAAACACCAGACTTTTTCCAGATTTTGTTTTTCTTTTTTTTAATTTATTTATTTATTAAAGATTTCTGTCTCTTCCCCGCCACCGCCTCCCATTTCCCTCCTCCTCCCCCAATTAAGTCCCCCCCCAACCCGAAAAGCAATCAGGGTTCCCTGTCCTGTGGGAAGTCCAAGGAACCCCCACCTCCATCCAGGTCTAGTAAGTTGAGCATCCAAACTGCCTAGGCTCCTACGAAGTTTGTCCAGTAGGGCTTTTCCTGATCACATCTAGCGGTTTTATTGCCTCTTAAAAGATTCTCCTTCAG
This sequence comes from Microtus oregoni, assembly GCF_018167655.1. Taxonomy (NCBI): domain Eukaryota; kingdom Metazoa; phylum Chordata; class Mammalia; order Rodentia; family Cricetidae; genus Microtus; species Microtus oregoni. The sequence goes on along the minus strand of NW_024543059.1, from coordinate 60,909,359 downwards.
GCTGTACGGATTATTTGTCCTTAACTTCCACGGCATTAGTCTTCCTTGCAGTCACCCACAACTTATCCATGCAGGTTAATTCTTCCATCATTTTGAGCTCAATGCTGACTCCTCTAATGAATGACTGCACAATATTACACTCTTCAGTTGACTTAGCAAGAGCAAGAAACCCAGTGTAAAAGCATTTCCTATAGTCTCAAACTGTCGATTCTATTACAGTGCCAACATTTCAAGCAATATTCTCACCGGAAAGGCTAAACAATGTTGAAAAAGAGTTTTCTGATACATGATGTAATCAGTCACTACAAACAAGTTTAATCATTTACTGAGTCAACAATTGAAAACTTAATTTTAGTCTGGCCTTCTTAAAAAAGTATGTGTATGCGTGTGTGTGTGTGTGTGCAAATTCTGCTACGATAAGACACTCCTTTTTAAACTTTCTAACTTCCTGCCTCTTGCATTTAAGTAAAGTTGAAATGTGTCTTTGATCCAGTGTTGCTGGTGTGTGTCATATATGTTTTAGTTACAGATGTACCTTCAGTACATAACAAACACAAAAGTTTGACATCTAATTCGAGAACAAAATACTCCACACTCCACTCTGCCTATAAATCATGACGTTTAAAGTTAACCTTTCACATTCGACATGGTAGATATGTTCCAGGAATGAAAGACATGAGATAAAAGTCACAGGAAGACCATGTATGTTCCATTTGAAACATTCCTCACTCCAGTCTGCTGCACAGCAAATAGGAGTGCTGCCATCTCTGCCACTATCATGACAACTCAGCTCTACTACCGCAGCACAGATGAAGCCAGAGTCAATGCATTCAAGAATGGATATGGCTATATCCTAATAAAGCTTTATTTATATTTGCCAAAATTTTAATCTCATATACTCTTAACATTTTAAATATCATCATCATCATCATCATCATCATTATTATTACTGTCTTATGATTTAAAATGTAAAAACTGTGCTTGTGCCACAGTCTATACAAGAACAGGTGGATGCTTGCAAGCCATAGATGGCCAACCCTGGTCCAGGATTTGGTTTTAGGGATTTAATATTTGCTTGCTTAACCTTCATCTTCAAATTCTATTCACTGGATTTACTAGAATCATGTAACTGAGGAATAGAAAACTCTTTGTGGGGAGGCAGTCTCCTGTTAGAGCTGCCATGTCCAGTGGAGTAGACGTCCTTAAGTTGGAATTGCAGCAAAGCAACTCTATACCCTGCTTGTCTAAACCAAGTGGCAACTTGGGTATTGCCTTGGAGTCTCTATCTTAAAAATCCAAGATCATATTAACTATAATTAGATATTTCCTATGAGTGGTGGGGCTTCCAATCTATCCTTTGTTGTTTCACTCCTGTGGGAAAGCATACTTCCAAACATGGGCACCATGCCACCAGCAGCCTCTCTGTGTGTATCTAGCCTCTACATGGACTTTCTCAACATACCCTTGTTTCCATGTCTTGTCTGTGTTCCTCAGGGTGTCAGAGGCATCCCAGGAAGACCAGGACTGGCTGGATCCCCAGGTCCTCGAGGAGGAAAGGGCTTACCAGGCCCACCAGGAAGCCCTGGTGTTCCGGGCCCAAAGGTACTTTCTTATCATGTGTGTTGGGGAGGACAAGCCACCTGTTCCCACCCTACATATCCTGTCTAGATCACGGCTGAATGTGTTTCAATAAAATCTGGGTTATAGGAAATCTGCATTAGGAAAAAGAAAAGTATATGCCTACACGCGTCTGTGTCCCATGGTAGCCAACAGAAAACAAGAAGCATTTCCAAAATGCTCTTTTCTTTCTACTTGTTTCTACTTCTCCTTCCTTCTCTGTCATCTGCTTTCTACATGTAGAAAAATGGAATTTGCTTCTAGATGCATACTTTATCAAATACACTCTTATTCCTGCAAAGCTGTATAGCCATTCAATAACCTGATAATAGAGCCATTCAACAAGTGTTCAATAACCTGATAATAGAGTCAACCATCATTCAGATTGGTAGAAATCAAATGATAGTCATGGTAAAATCAGGGTCCATCCCACAGGAAACTGCTCTTTCTGCGGTCATCTCTAAAAGATGGGGAAAAGAAATCACAAAACTATCACAAAACATGTTCTAGCTCACGTGGCACTGTCTAACACGACTGTGCCACCCTTCCCTCTTCTTTCCGCATGCATACTACCCCAGTCCCTGGGATTTTCCTTTCTTGTATCTATACTTTTTGTTTATAATAACAAAATTTTACTTGTGGGAAATAGTGGAAAGGGCAAAGAGAAAATAATTGACATTCCCAATGCCTTGTGTTAGGCTGAAAATGGATATCTATTTCTATTTCATTAATGTATTTATAGGTTCAGAGGTCAAAATCACCTTTCTTTGTTTGGTCTGTAGGGTGAACAAGGGCTATCTGGTCAACCTGGAATTCCAGGTCAAAGAGGTCAACGAGGATCACAAGGTGACCAAGGACGACATGGAGAGCCTGGCCTGAAAGGGCAGCCGGTATGTGTCAACTCTGAATCGTCAAGCACTAATTCTGCAGATCAGGCCTCCACTGTAGAGTAACGGTTCTTCTGTCTGTTTGCCTTGCAGGGGGAACACGGTGATCAAGGATTGACAGGATTCCAAGGATTCCCAGGTCCCAGAGTATGTGCATGTTCTGACGGTCTTATATGTATCTCAGAAAGAGAGAGGTGCTGAGATAATCAATATTTAGTCTATTACCTGAAATTTTCTTTAATCTTTAATATATATATATATATATATATATATATATATATATATATATCCATGCATTTGAGTTTTGAAAGCGTTAATTCAAAGCTCCTGTGATTTCTGAACTTGGTGAGGCAGGAAGATGAGAGTTCAAGGCAAGCCCGAGATAGATAAAACCTTGTCTGGAAAAAAAACTTAAAATAAGGCTGGAGAGATAGCTCACTGAGTAAAGAACTTGCCACATAAGACAAGGGGCTGATGCCCAGGATCCAGAATCTGTACCAAACCTGTCACAGTAGCTCAGCCTTCTTCAGTCCCAGCAACCATTGTGAGAAAATGGGAGGGAGTGATGAGGGACTTGCACGGTGGCCAGCTAGCATGGCTAATGCAGCAAGAGACTGTGTCAGAAACACAGTGTAAGATGATACTGTCGTCTAACCCTCTAAATACCCATATGTGCTCTGTCTGTCTGTCTATCTATCTATTTATCTATCTATCTATCTCTCTATCTATCTCTCTATCTCTTTCTCTCACACACATACACTTAAACCAAAATTTCTATAATTGTATATCCCATCAATTTTCTTATATGGTTGGCTTTTGTTCCCATTTAAAGAAATATTTTTGATAGCTTTCTAGATTGGCATGAGACTCTTCGTCTGTGAGCTATTTATAGAAGGCTAAAGCAGGCTTTCTGTTTTTCATTGTATTTCTAGGGTCCAGATGGGGATGATGGTATTGCTGGAATTGCAGGCCCTAAAGGTCCCACTGGGCAGAGAGTAAGTATAGAGTCATTCCGTCACCCAAGACCTATGCTTGTTTGCTTATTGAAGCACTTTAAATTAATAACTTCACATTAATAAGTTAATAAAGTGATTTTCAAGATGGAAACTCATAACGGCCCGTGCAAGCCCCAACCTTTCACAGCTCATAACTTAGTTTAGGCAAAATCCCATAATAGACCACCCACACTTCTCAGTTCTTGTTTTAAAAAAAGTCATCAGAATAGCTGTGGAGAATGGGCAGCATGTCTGTTAACAGAGCATCAGAAACGTAATAAAGCAGTCTTGTGCCGTGCACATCAACACAGCCAGAGCGCAAATGCCACCCACCCAGAGGGGCTTGCCTCTGTCCAGAACTCTTCAGACCACACTTGATGGCCCTTTCCCCAAAGCTGAGGATTTCCTGCTCAGAATCAGGTATCCCCAGAGAGGGGGGTGGATTGCTGAAAGAGTTCCAAAAATCAAAGGCTAGCGAATGTCAGTCAGCAGTTCGGTGCCTGGAGCTGCAGAATGCAGGGAATGTAAACGAGCCAGCCTTGAGCCCAGCCAGTGCTAGCTCCGCTTCCTTGTAGTTTATATTAACCATGCCGTCGTAATGAGGAACGGTCTATGAAACGGAAATGAAACAAAGCAGCCATTTCTAAACGGCAAATAGCGATTTGGCTAGTCACAGCAGCTGCTAGGGCCTGGGAGGACAGGAGGGAGGAAGACGAGAAGCAGTTCAAAGGCAGCAGGAAAGTCTCCTGAAGAGCTTTGTGACCCAGCCGCTGTCTTGCTCAAAGTAGGGAATGAGGTCAAATTCTTAAACTTCTACATCACCCCCCTAACTCCGTCAATAAAACAAAGGGCTGCATTGTTGTGACTGTTCGCTTGGAGACCCACCTCAACACGTCTCCAGGTATAAGCTTGTTAATGGCTGTCACCATTTCTAAGGAACCAAGGAACGTGGGTGCTGTTATATAGTGTGTAACTTCTGATTCTCCACGAGTGTGTATATACGAATAGACTACTGTAAAATAAATGTTGCTTCTGTGGCCTCATCGGAGTATGGATGCTGTCCTCAGCAGGGTCCCATGATGGGCTGAGGCTCTGGACCAGGCCAAGACTGAAGCCTATATCACTTTGTGGGTCAATTACTTTTGTCACCTCGTTAATGGAAAAGTTCATGTAAAGAGCTCACAACCAGTCATTGACAAGCAAGACCTGTAATAAGAGAACGCCTGGGAGTCGGCTGTTAACCGGAGATAAGTAAGAAAGTCCCGATGCCTTAGCAGGGGGAGGTGGTACCAGAGTTCAGTCTGTGCCCCTTCTGTCATTCAGTCCAATTAAAACTTGATGAGAGCGCTGTCACCCTGCTTTGCAGCTGGGGAGCTGAGTCTCTGGGGAGGATTAGCGAGACCATGGTAGGCTAGCGCAATAGCAGAGGAAGAACTGGCTCCTTTACGATTGGCCAAGCTGTGCGCTATAGGGCTGTTCACTAAACCTGTACAATCAGAGCGCACTGCGGGCAGTAAGTGGCCTCAAGTCTACTTTCTCCCCCAAAATCAAGAAATGTTTGGTGATTAAGTAAGAGTACTGAAACTAGAAAAATCAAGATTTTATTGCACTCCGTTCCAAAAACACACTTACATAGATAACTGATCCTACCGTTAAAATCATAGTGTGACGGTTCTGAACATTTAGATAAATATAGATAATTGTAAAGCTTCCAGTCTCTTTTCTTCTAGTGTCAGCGTCTATCTTTCTATTCTTTTAACAAAGAATTATTTGGGAGAGTTCATCATAATTAATTAGACTAAAGTCTCTTCAATGGCCATTGAGTCCAGAGCTGTGGTTCTCAACTTGTGAGTCGTGACCCATTTGACAAAACTTCTATCTATCTATCTATAATAATAATAATAATAATAATAATAATAATAATAATAATATAGTTCATAACAGTAGCAAAGTTGCAGGAATGAAGTAGCACAAAAATAATTTTTTGGTTGGGGGTCAATGCAACATAAGGAACTGTATTAAAAGGTCACAGCATTAGAAAGGTGAGAACCACCGTGATAGAGCCTGCACTGACTTAATTAAAATATCAAGCTTCTTGGTTCAATCAGAGATCTTTGAAATTTGTGTACCATGTTTACAAATTGTCTCTTAAAGTTTGTTATGTTTCAAAAGCGACCCCAACTCCTTTAGTCTATCAGGTAATTTTTCTTTTGGCAGGTCAGTTTAATAGTGGAGCTGTCAGACAGCAGACCACACTACATTAGATTTAAACTGACAGTATTTTCTTTACCTCTGCATGTTCTGAAAAAAAGAGAAAACTATGAGGTTCTTATAGTTGGATATTCCATACTAACTGAACCAGAAAGAAAAGATTGCTGTCAGTGGAAGTGGGAGTGGAATTTGATAGGGAGAAAAAAAAACTAAAATGAGTATTTTATTTTCATCAAAAATGCAGTATATGTACATATGTACATACTGAAAAGGATTAGCTAGCTACCTTGCTCATCTGGGAATATCTTCATAATTGAAAAGTTAGTCTTCAGGCCCTTTTAATTGGATTCTGCATTGGCCATGTCTCACAGAGGGACCTACGGCTTCTTTGGTCACATAAGGTTCCATCTGGACCTGCCCTGTGTTCCCTGGAACTCAGGCACCTGTCCCTTCATCATCCGTGGATACTCCTATTTAAATGTGTGCATTATTCTAGTGCCCTACATAAAGCAATTCCATTGGTTAAGCAACGCTCTACACACAGATACATCCTTGGACTTCTCAACACATGAGCACTTAATTCTGATTTATGTTGCTTAGGAAATCATAATTTACAGCACCCTTGGTAGGAAACTGCAGCAACATAGGCAATTGCACCACATACTGTCAAAATTACTATCATTTTTTATTTATTTATTTATTTATTAAAGATTTCTGTCTCTTCCCCGCCACCGACTCCCATTTCCCTCCCCCTCCCCCAATCAAGTCCCCCTTCCTCATCAGCCCAAAGAGTGATCAGGGTTCTCATGATAATAAATTTTGTTACTTAAAGATAGCTATTTTTCCATAGCACAAGTTTTCTAGGTTTTTTTTCTTTTCAATTATATGGAGAATGGGACTGACTTTTCCTCAGAGTGAGACTGTTTTCTCTCCCTCCACAGGGAAACGCTGGCCCTCTGGGCAGAGAAGGTATAATAGGCCCAACAGGTGGAACTGTAAGTTTGTGACAACGTTGCTCTTTTCTTTTGTTGTTGTTGCTGCTGCTGTTGCTGTTGTTGTTAGTCATGTTTTAAAATTCCTAATTCTAGAATACTCCATCAAGAATCCACCTGGGTATTTGGGAAACAAAGGTTAAAAAAGAAGTTACCTGTTTTCTTCGGGAAGGCTGTCCTTAAGGGTCATAGGGTAATGAAAGGTTTGAATGACGGAGGCACTTCAAGCTTGAGAAAAGAAAAATGGACTGAGCCAGGGAGAGCAGTAAACATAGAAGCAGTCAGTAAAGCTGGAACCAGTTCCAAAGGAAGCTAAATGAATTCTGATTGCCAAGATTTGAGTCTTTAGAAGCACCCGCTGTAAACAAAGAAAGATGTTGGCAAAATGAGCAAGAAAACCAGGATAGCACAAGGGTAAAGGAAGGCGTGGTCAGCATGCTCTCCATGCGCAGGTTTCATTGAATGACTATGAGAGGTGCAATGATAACTTCTTGAAAATCCTTCTGTGACCTCTGTGGCTTTGTCCTGCTTCATTTCCCATGACAACATTTCTCAGATTGTTACAAGAAATGGTTGAAGCAAGCATGATTTCTATTCAATAAAGTTTATAGAGGTCCATCTAGTTAGTCAAGGTAAAGAACCCAGTGAGCTACACAGCTGATGTCTCCATCCATCCTATCCATGTCTGGGGTGGGCGTAGAGTCAACATATGGCCAGTACGGCAAGAAATTTGTTTGTAAACAACCAAGAAATAAGACGGTAACTGAAATGGTTTGGTGGGGCCTATTGCAGAACTGATAACTTGTGCACAGAGGGACACAATAGGGTCAAATAAATACACGGAAAACCAAGATCCATTCCCTTCAACGAAGCTGTATTTTTGAAGCATTTGAAAGTTTTGTGTGTAGACCTATTTAAAACTGAAAATGGAATGTTTAAAGCGTTAAGGAGAGCTCTTATCTTTATAAATTTAGAGAATTCACCGTTAAAGTTACTGGAGTTTATTCAAAAGAAATAAAATGTGTAACTCATTCTCTTGGCTTCCAACATTTGCTCCTTGGAGCGACATAAAACTGTAGGTGGGAGAGTTCTCATAGTTCAGTGGGTGGTTCTTCAGGACACGCTGTTCTGATTAAGGGATGATTGTTCTCCTCTGTCAGAAATGTGAAATATTATTGGTCAAGGAGAATGTGAGAAAGAAATGCCTCCATTTAAATATCCGACCATGTTTTGCTTAGACAGTCACTGTTAAAGGTCGTTATGTGATAAAGAAATGTCTTGATTAAAGTATCTCACTGTGTTGGGTTACAATCACTGTTAAAGCTCACCAGGCTAGTCACCATGCCCATCAAATGTCTTGACAAATTCTTTCCATGCTCCATGTTTTCCGTTCTAAGAAGAGAAGTCCATTATAAGAAATAAGCCTCTGAAATTCACACACACAGAAATATTGTGAGGGAAAATAGGTGGGGGTAGAGGCAATGATGGATTTTTTTTTTCCAAATCAGAAACAATGAGATTGCAGTTATTATAACGGAATGCAGGGCAAGAAAAAGAAAGACACTGATCAAGGTTAACAGAGCAGACTACAGAATTCGATATGTGAGCATATTGTAATTTAATTATTACAAAAGATGCTGCAGGCACTGGGGATACTGAACCAAACTGACTTACAGTAAGTACGGTAGTTAAGGATGAAAGACTTCAGGTTTGGTTAGTTTTTCCATTTAGTTACCTACAATTGCTCAGAATCACCCTCACGTGTTAGATATTTCTGATGTCTGATTGACTAGCGTTTGGTCACACGGCTACCCCTACACTGGTGGATGGGGAAGAAGATGGAATTATTTGGGATACCATTAGTGTTGAAAAGACATTGCCATCCCATTTCACCATTTAAAAAAAACCACCAGATAAAATTAATGTGAAAAACAGAACAGGAAAGTCATTTTTTAAAATACGCTAGAAAGCCAAGATGTAGTTTGCACTTTGGGGAGATTTTCTAAATGAGACTAGAAGGCTCACATCTTTTTAAAAACATGCTTTAAAACTGGATCCTCAGATTTGATATGAAAAAAAATATTCCCCAAAATAATTTTAAATCCAGTGTGGAGTGGCTAAAAGTGCTTGTCACGTGAGCCTGAGTTCAGTCCCCAGATTCCACAGTGGAGGAAAAGAACTCACCCCTGAGGGTAGTCCTCTGAGCTCACCTGTGACCCACAATACACGGCAATAAATAAAATCGAAAGGGGGACAGAAAGTGAGAAACGAAAGAGAACAAAGAAATTGTTTAGAAACAAGGATTTTGAAAGACGCAAGGATTGCAACCTAGAAACCGAAAGACTCTCCTCCCCAAAAGCTTTTGTGCTCGGTTGGTGAATAACTGTTGTGACCGCCCTACCCGAGTCAGAGTCCTGGTGTCCCGTCTCACTGCCAGGCGGAACTCAGGACACGGTGAACCGAGAGCGTAATCCACCAGCGTGGGTTGTTTGGGTTTGTTTGTGGGGAACCTCTCATTACTCGGGAAATCTCAACTGTGCATGAATGCGCAGATCCTCCTAGATAGGACAGGAATATAAATGGCATGCTTCTGATTGTAGCTGCTGCTGCACCAAACACACAGTGACCCGTGACGCTCAACTACCATCTTTTTCCCTCTCTTTCAGGGACCCAGAGGTGAAAAAGGCTTTAGAGGTGAAACTGTAAGTTTAACCGGATAATGAGATCTGTGATTACAGCAGCCCTGTCTCTAGGCAATAATCTCCAGGGGATCAAAGACTCTGAGGCTTGTGGACTCGAAATCAAACTATAGTTGCAGAGAGGTAGAAATAACCTATATGGTACTTTCCAGTGGGACCGGATAAGCGCTGTGTTTAAGGACCTGCCAATCATATTCTCCCCAGATTACTGTGTACAGTAGAGTGTCTGCCCTGTCGGGAATGAAAGGGATGGGTGTTCTCCAGTGTCCCAGCAACAGCCCTGCTGGGTCTCATGAGGCACCCAAGCTACATCCAGCCAGCCAGGAATGCTTCACGGGAGGATCAGAGCATTAGTTTGTGTGTGCTATTTTGAGAGAGACTCTTGCTATGTTGCCCAGGCTAGCTTCAAATTTCCACTCCTCCTGTCTCCTCCAACTGAGGGCAGGGCTGGCAGTCATACATTCTCTTCTAAAGAAAAAAATTGTCATGTGAATGTTCAGTATACGAAGTGGTGGTGTGAGCTGTATGTGTGGATAGTAGAAGGCGACCAACATGAAGCAGATGACTACACCCGCCTCTTGACACAAGTACCATTGCCGGGTTGGGTTTACCCCAAGGGCATTCACACTGAGCAGATTGTAGCATCCCCCATGAAAAGGCAGCAGGCATGGAGGGCAATAATAATGCTAATTAATTAGCTGGAAGGGGGAACACATAACCAGAATCCAGAACATAGAGATGTAGGGAGTCTGGGATTTCTGGTAGAAATAGGCACCCAGAATAAACAGGTTAGTGACCAGGTAGGTCATCCCCTTCAAAATGAAACACAGATAGAGTTTAGGCCTCAATAAGGTAAGGGCTCTCTCCCATTGATGAAGGGTCCAAGAGCCAGGCCCTGAAAGGTCCTTGAAGACCAGGTGAGGTAGCTACGATGCTTGGATCCCATAGGCGGATGGCTTTCCTCTCCTGTTCTTTCCGCAGCCTCCACTTTCCAGTTCTTGTTCCTGGTATTTCTTTACCGCACTTTTAAACCCCTCTGCTTCTATTCATTTTGGCATTTCTATTTAAAGGCTGTTTGTATGGGCTGGACACCCTGTCCCCACCCCTGGAAACAACCCTTAATGCCCTAGACTCAGTACAATACCTGTCGCCTGAGCCTTGGTTCTTTTCATCAGAGACCACGTATCACAAAGCCTTTTCCTAAGTAGCCTGTTATGGTAGTTTCTTTCACACTCTGTGACTAAAATGTGACAGAAATGACTTAGGAAGGAAAGATTTGACTCAGCCATGGTTTCAGAGCGCTCAGCCCACGACTGCAGGGCCCCGCACACTCGAGCAGAGCATCGTGTCTGCAGGAGCGTGTGGTGGAGGTCAGCTGCCACGTTCACGTCATGGCAGGCAGGAGCAAAGCTAAAAATCCTTAGCACTTTGCTGGTCTGCTCCTTTTATTTATTTTTTTTTATCCCACTTGCCCCAGCCCCTTCAGGATCAGTCAGTCATCTCTGATAAAACCCTTACAGACGTACTCAGACTTGTGTCTAAGACAGATCAACCATCACAGTCTCTGTAAAGATCAACAATCACAATCTATGCAGAGGCAACTCTCCCACCTTCCTGAAACCCTTTATCTCCGTTTATCCGAGCTCCTTGCTACCTGCTCTATGATATTTGTCTTCTGTTCAGTAGCCTCCCTCACTAGAAGATAAGCAACATAGAATTTTTTTCAATGTTTGTTTTTGTGATGGAACCCCATCCCTGGGAGCACCTGTCTTATAGATGCTTATACTCAATAAGTAGTGAATTTTACAGATTTTTTTCTTGGTTTGTGAGACAGGATCTCTTTGTGTAGCCCTAGCTGTCCGGGAGCTCCTTCTATAGACCAGGCTGGCCTCGAACTCAGAGTTCTACCTGTCTCCTGAGTGCTGGAATTAAAGGTGTTCCTCACCACTGCCCAGCAGGTGGAAATTTTTAAATGAATGGTAAACATGAGTGACTATGGAGGATAGATTGAAATGATTTATTTTTAAGTATTATTTCCATTTCTGTGACCAGCTTCCTGAGAACGGGCTACCTCCACCCCCACACTGTCTGTGTTACCACGCTGTCACCCCCAGCTCTGAACATCTTTCCACTGATTCTACTTCCCCCTCCTGCAACCCACTCTCCACATCTGTTGCAGGAATGTTGTTAAGGTACAAAGCAGATTGTGTGCCTGTCCTTCTTTAAACCTTCCCTGGCCCTGGCACTCAGAAGAAAAGCTAGACTCCTCCCCTTGATAGCAAAGCCCTGTGTGATCCAGCTCTTTGCCCTCCAGTCTCAGGATGCAGCCTCTCCCCGCTAGTGGCTCTCACTGCCCTCTGTTCTTTAAAAGATACCTTTTAGTCACCAGGACCCCTTTCGCTGCTATATCACAACGTCACTGCTCAGATATCACCATGGAGACAGTTTCCCTTTGTCATAGGCTTGAATTTCTTACTGGAGGAGCATCACACTTCCTGTAGCATAACGTTATAGATTCCAGAACTGGTTAGAAATGAGTCCCTTTCACCAGTAGGGCACCATTTCTGGACATCCATGTAAGAGAGATCTCTTCTCTATTCTGTACTTGGTACTTGTCTGGCTGCCTATGGGTTTTATCTGTAAAGCCCAGGGCTCATATAAATTTTCTCTAAACAACTCCAGATTAGTGAGCCTAAGAAACCTGCTCACAAGTATAATGTGAATTTACCTGTCCTTTTCACCCAACTTCAAAACTCTTGTGTTCCTTGTCAATTAATTCATAAAAGAATTCCTGGCTTCCGTGGTATTCCAAAACCCTTTTAAGACACAAATAATTTAAGTTATCTAAGGAGCATTTGTCAGAAGTAATAGAATACAGTTATATTTTAAAGTAAAATATTACCTTATACCCAAATTAACATTCTACTGTCTCTCCGATTTTGACAAAATGTCACAACTTGAAACAACTTGAAAGCCGCGGAAGTAGAAAAACAATGTAAAGAGAGCAATTCACCATAAATCTGAGGGAGGCTGCTTCATTTTTATAGAATGTTATACTAAGATAAAATCAGTATAATGTGGAAGAATTCCGCTGACATTTTCTCAATTATTTTGATATGGCTCTATGGCTTTTGAGTATCAGAATTATAGCCTCCAATTTGACTTACACATTATAAAAAATAAAGTACAAAAAAATATCCTATATTTAAAGTTAAGAAGTTAAAATATTTAGGTATATATTTCATTTGTATGTAGCATAATTCACTCAAATGAAAAATAAATCAACTCCTTTGATTCAACTACAAACTGCCTTACAGTCATACAAACTGCAGAACTGAAACCTTTACCTTATACTCATGGGGGTAACCCCCTGCCCAGTTAGAAAAGATGAGGAAAAACTTTAAAAACAAATATAAGCTTGAAAATCATAATTCTCTCTCTCTGTCTCTCTCTCTCTCTCTCTGTTATGTGTATTTGTGTGTGCATGCATTCAAGCTCAGAACCTTAACTAGAGTATTAAGCTGCCTGGCAAGCCCTCTGCCACTGTGCCAGATCTTCAGCCTGAAAACTAAGTTCTCAAAAGGGCCATGGAAACCATCCTCACTGTCTTAGTTCAGGTTTTTATTGATGTGAAGAGACACCATGACCATAGTGACTCTTACAAAGGAAAAACATTTCATTGAGAGTAGCTTACCGTTTCAGAGGTGCACCCAAAAGCATATCATAACTTATGAAGACAAGATTGGAACCTAAGTCTCCTCAACCTCAAACAATATTTTTTCATAAATCACAGAGCCTCTCAGAAACCTAAAGGTTGGGAGCCAGCTGGGTAAGAGAGCTACAGAAACTGTAACCAGCCACTCACAGGCAGCTTGAAGATCAGACTCCTAACTCACAGTCGTACTTTAAGCCTTCTAGTTTGTTGATTCCATCCTAACATTGCTGTCTAGTAAATATTATCTAATATTTTAAAACTCAAAATTAAACCCTTCAAACCAGTGGTTCTCAGGAGAAGTCACCTTCCCCTTATTCCCAAAAGAAGTATTTGGCAAAGACTAGATACATCCTCCAGTTGTCACAACTGGGCAAGGGAGACAGACTAGAGACCGTTAGAAAATAGAGACTAGGCTTCCTGTAACAGAAGTCCTCAATTTCTAAATAAAAAGACCACTCTAAAACTGGACCAGCCTAAGAGAACTCATGAGGTAATTGACAATCGTGTTTACATAAAGGAAATGAAATAAGGAATTTACATAAGAAAAAGACCAAGGCAGGTGGCAGTACACATTGCATGTCTTTAATTCCAGGACTCGGGAGGCAGAGACAGGTGGATTTCTCTGAGTTTGAGGCCAGCCTGGTCTACAAAGCAAGTTCTAGAATAGCTAGAGTTGTTACACAGAGAAACCCTATCTCGAAAAGCCAGAAAGAAAGGAAGGAAAAGGGGAGGAAGAGAGGACGGGAAGAAGGAAGAAAGGAAGGAAGGAAGGAAGGAAGGAAGGAAGGAAAAGAAGACAATATACTCAGATTCAAGGTCACACACTAGTTTGCTTAAATCACATGATAAGCTGTGTTACTGTTTAAGGATTTGTTTAAATTCTAGAATGAAACAGAGAACTTGGTGTGATTTAAAGAGAATGTTTTCTCTATAACCACCCAACCCCCTACCACAGTCATCCCCATAAATATGGTTCCCCTTAGGACAATGATAGTTTTGCTACAAAGTGCTTTATGATAGAAAGTGGATGGCTATCTTCAACGTGTTAGCTAGAGAATAAGGGAATTAATAACATAATGTGGTTGGAATCCCAATTTGTTTTATTTGGTTACTTGTCCTGTTTCATGCCATTGTTGCATTGGGCTTGCCCCACCCTGTCTTGTTACAAGTTATTTCATTGGATCATATTTGTGGTGAACTGATTTGCTCTGAGGAACAAGCTGAAATGAATTTGGTAGTGTCAGCAGGAGGAAGAATTTGTTCATTTTTCTATGTTACATTCCTCCTTCGGAGTCAAATATAGGATAGATGTTTTGTACTGAACCGTCAAAAAGATTTTGTAAATGTCAGAAACATGTTCAATGGTTCAATCACACAGCTGTTTATTGTTTTTGCTGTGTTGATTCAGAATGGATCAAATTCGCTCTAGCCTCTGCATCTACTATCACTAAGAAGGGCGTTCCTGCAACCAAGCAGGCAGCTTCTGAGAACAACTTTTGTTTAGAATGTTAAGCAGAGATCATGCAAACTATAAAATGCCTATCGGGCAGAGTGTGAGTGCTCTCCAGCCTGCTTAAGTGACCGCATGGTATTTGTTCTAGCTGTCACAACAGAACCCGAGTTAGCAGCCTTACTAATAAAGGGTCCTGAATAAGAAGCCAGTTACAGCGTCAATAATATTTGAACCCAGCTGGAGACGAAGTCTTCTCTTTACTCTCTTATTAACCATGATCTGAGTTTGACTCAATATGATGTTAGTATTCAGTTCACCTCAAATAAGTTAATTTTGAGCAGATGTGTAAAACATGAACCATGATGGCTGCTGATTCATTTTGGAAAATGTCAGCACAATCTTGGCATCTTAATGTACCTATTTAGCCTTCTTGCTTTCTAAATTAATACCAACTTTAACATTGTTAAATTGTGTAGTGAGAACTATCGAGGCTCTAGTGTGTGTTAGGCACTATTCTTGTCCCAGAATATTGAAAAGCGACAGACATTTTTATCAAATCTTAAGTGCTTTCCACAGTGCTGTGCTCTATGGGATGGAGAAAAAAAAGAAGAATTTAGTTGAGGAGAAAGGAAGTGACAATGACAGGTAGTTGTGGTGGATACAGCGTTCTAAAGTAGTAATGAGAGAGAAATGAGCTATAATGAGCAGGCAGAAGTGTGTGCAAGTGAATGCATTTAGGAAAGAACTTGGGATGTCAGGCATGATGGACATGCCTGTAATCCCTGTACTCAGGAGGCTGGCACAGGAGAAGTGGGAGTTTGAAGCCAGTTGAGCTACAGAGAGAAAACCTATCGGAAGAAAAGATCAAAGGGAAGAAAGACGGGAGGAAGAGAAAAGAGAAGGAGGGGGCCGGGGAACAGGGAAGGAGAGGTTAGGGATGTGCAAGTAGCTGAGTATAGACGGTGTGTAGGCTGTGCTGATAAAGACCACACCTTGAGAGGAAGCAATGGGATGAGGTGTCTAAGAACATCTCTTCCGTGTTTAGCTGACTTGAGATTTGGTCCCGCCTCTGCTCCTCATTCGCTGGTTACCCAGTTGCTCCATTTTCTGATATGTGACCTGGAAACACAGCACACAGAAGGAGCTCAGAGTGGATGGTGAGCCACACTGCTAAGAAGTGTATGCTTCTTCCTGGAATGAGAGCCCCTAGATGGTTAACAGAATGACTGACTCCAGGTTCTAAGAAGAATGTCATTAGTATGGATAGAATGGTCTTTCTGGTTTACAGAAGACCAGCTTCTACCTTTAGCCCAGTACAGAAACTGGATATCTCTGCTTCTTTTCATGATGGCGTTGATCTCCTTACAGAGTCCACCCTTGAGACCCAATTATGTCTCAAAAGCTCCACTGCAGACCACAGAATTTAAATTAGGACACTATTCAGTGGTTAGGAGACGCAGGCATTAAGCCATAATATATGATTTACATTGAAAATAAAGAAGTATTTTGACAATGATTAGAGGGACACAGTTTACAGGTTCATGAAGAATCTAAAAACAATGACGTTTCTAGCTTCTGTGATTAGGAGGGTGATAATAGAAATAGCTATGCTGTATTAACATTTTATATCTCAATTTATTTAATTTGTTGAAAAGGGCAAACAGTTCCCTTCCCTGAGAAAAATTAAGTTTCTGAGTTATTCAGAATTGTGGGTCACAGTTAAGAGCAAGAGCTTCTAAATATGGAAACAATTACAAATCGTGTGATTTGCACAACAATTGGCAATTGCAGAGGTTGGGTCTTGGTTAATATCAAATCAAAAGCAAATTATCTTTTTTTTTTTTTTTTGATTTTCGAGACAGGGTTTCTCTGTAGCTTTTTTGGTTCCTGTCCTGGAACTAGCTCTTCTAGACCAGGTTGGCCTCGAACTCCCAGAGATCGCCTGCCTCTACCTCCCGAGTGCTGGGATTAAAGGCGTGCGCCACCACCGCCTGGCTCAAATTATCTTCATATTGTGCTTTGTCTTCATTTCGTTTAGGGTCCCCAAGGACCAAGAGGTCAGCCAGGACCTCCTGTAAGTTTATTTATGTTTTTATCTCTTTGTCCTTGATTAATATACAGTTGCCTAGTTTTGAGATATTTACCAACTGGGTTTGGATTTATTTCATTTTTTTATTATTATTATGTTGCAGGGTCCACCTGGAGCACCTGGTCCAAGAGTAAGTTATCTTGGTTGGTTTTATTCTGTTTTGTCTTAGAATATCAACTTTTGGTGGGAGGTTATGGGTGTGTGTGTTTGGGAGGGACACTATGTCTGTGGGTTATATATTTATGTGTGGAGTGTATATGTGTTTGTGTGTGTGTGTTGTATTGTGTGTGTGGAAACCAAAGAAAGATATCAGCTCTCCTTGTTCTCTCATCCATCTTATGCCTTTGAGATGGGTTCTCTCACTGAACCTGGAACTAGCCTGGTTCAGAAATGCCTTATCCCAAAGCTGGGATTTGTAAGCTTGCTCAAGCATCCCAGCATTTTAACGTGGATGCTGTGGCCGACTCATGTCCTTATGCTTGGGTGGCAAGCACTCTTACCCACTGAGCTATCTCTCCACCCTATCATGTGAACTTTAAACTTTTAAAGCCATCCCATCCTTCTGGTATACCTTGGTTTTTTTTTGCTAGCCAGCCCCAGCCCAGCTATGAGAATTGGAATCCAAGCCTTTTATTTCTTATCTAGAAAAGAGATTATATTTCCTGCTTTTGGTTCATTTTGAACATCGAGCACCAGGAAAGCATCCAGCACAGAGAACAGTACATAATAGGTACCCCATTTCTTCTTGTTTCTGAAACCTGGCTCTTTCTTTTCAATCTCTTTAAAAAAAAAAAGTTCTCTTCTTAGGTTTTACATGAATCCTTTTCAGTTGCTAGTGTCTGGAAAACCCATCAGACATCTCATGCGTTTGCTTTTGCTCTAACTACCACAACCTAAAACGTGCTAGGCTCATTTAAAAATAACATTTCAATTTCTTTGCCTATTATCTCTGATATTCCAACATTCTAAGTTTAGTCTCTCTTCTTCTTATCTACTGTCATTTTCTAAAACCTCTTTTGACCCCATGATTCTGATTTGGGTTCTCCCCATACCCTCAATCTCAGCTGTACCTCCTTCCATCAGTCTCCTGTTCACATACAGTGGCAAGTGATCACGTTTCCTTCCCAATGGCATCTCTGTTTTCTCCAAGCAACAGTCAGCTTACGCTCCCAAGCCATGATTATTTCCACATGCTATTGCTGTGTCCTTTAGATCACGGTAGCTCCGGGTGGCTGTCCACAGTGTTCCCCGCTCTGCAGAGTGGGAACTCTGCATTTCCTCGGTTTTGCTTTGCATCTGGGAATCATTTTCCAGCAAATGTCACAGAGCTTTCATTCACCCTGGGCCTCTGTGCTTTCCTCGTTCTCTATATCCGTGCAATGCATGGACCGCAAGTTGTCTTCTGCCCTGGTCCATTGCCTCCCCTCCTTGTGAGAGCTTTGAGAAATTGTGGCTGTCATCCTAAAACAAAATAAGTTCTGAAGAATCACAAAATGAATGGCAAGCTAGAAAGTCGTAGAGAACTTTTTTGTACTTAAGTACCTAATTAGAGGCATATTCTCTAGTCTCAGCTGGAGTTCTATGACTTTCTACACAGCTAAAGTGAAGTGGATACCTGAAATTTTTCTTCTTTGAGAAAATAAATACAGATATGTATACTATGAGGAACTAAGAGTCTTAAACTGTGAAGTACCTATGCTTGATAAACGACCGGGGCTCCAAAAGGGTTGGCCTGTTTTGCTCCTTCTTTGTTCTTTCTCTCTTCTGTTGTCTTCCTGACTCTTGTCAAATGTGAACCACATTTCTTCACACTCTTTGCAGAGGCCGATGCAGGAATGTCAGAAAGTCTAGGGTTTGTGCAGTAGAACTCTAAATGACAGTGGTTACGGCCTCCTTGAAATCTGTAATCCCATCTCCTCATTGCATCCTGAGATATAATTGATAGCTCTCCCTTTTCATCCATGCTTACATTTTATGTTTATTTCCTACTTGAGTCCTAAATAAACATCTGTTTGTATTTGTTATTTTTGTATTACTTGTATACATTTGTTATTATTAACACACACACTAAATCATTTGTCAGGCCTCCTAGAACATTTCAGCATAAGTCCTCTAAGGGAAGGGCTGGTTTCACTTAGAGAGAAGTAGAAGACAGAATGAGAAATTGACACATGAAGTAACGCTGTAGCCACATCACTAAGGAAGCAGAGAATTACAAATTCAAGGCCAGCTAGGCCAGCGTCGTGGGACTCTGCCTTAGAAACAGAACAAAGGATTAGAAGTCCTCTCAGTAATTATTCAGTAATTTTTACATCGTGACAAAGTTCACACAGAAATACAACTGACAAGATGGTTTTGCAGAACCATTTCATGCTCACCAGTAATGGCATACTGAGGTCTTATTAACGATTGGTTTTTATTGAGCTAAGATTCATATAACATGAAATTTACTAACAGCGTCATTTAAGAACACATGACATTAGATTTGTAATGTGCAACCATCACTAATAATTTTAGAAAATTTTGTCGCCGGGCGGTGGTGGCGCACGCCTTTAATCCCAGCACTCAGGAGGCAGAGGCAGGAGGATCTCTGTGAGTTTGAGACCAGCCTGGTTTACAAGAGCTAGTTCCAGGACAGGCTCCAAAACCACAGAGAAACCCTGTCTTGAAAAAGAAAAAAGAAAATTTTGTCATCCTGGAAAAATCCCCATGCCCATTACATTAATCAGTCACTCCTGCTTCTATATAATATATATATATATATATATATATATCACATATATGCATGTGTGTAGGTATATGAGATGTGTGCATGTAGTGTATGCATGTGTTCACACAGCCTCCATATATGTGTGTGTATATGTGTAGCATCTCTGTGTGTATATAGTTACTTCAGAGTGCAAGTTGGATTCAGTGTTCAGTGGAAGATGGGACCAGATCAGTGAACCTCTCCAGCACTCTTTTGTAATAAAGTATATAGAAAGTAGATCTGGGGAGAAGGCTCAGTGGGCTGCAGTGCATACTGCGAAAGAAAAATACCTGAGTTCAAATCCCCAGCACCCATGTCAGAAGCTATAGACATGGACCCCCGCACCTGTAGCCCAGCCTTGGAAGGGCAGAGATGTGCAGATCCTGGAGGTTCTCTGGACAGCCAGCCCGCTAGACAAATGTCAAGCTTCAGGGAGAGGCCCTGCCTCAAAACAGAAGAGAGTTAGAGGGAGCTTACCAACATCTTCACTTGCCTATTCAAATGTATGTACATGCATACACTCCACACACAGATGCTACACACACATACACACCTAGATGGAGAGAAGTGACTGTGTGAACACAAGCATGTTCTACATGCACACATCCCATACACACAGACACTAATATATATTATATATGTTGTATGTTATACAGTATGTATATATATGTGTGTTTGTGTGTATGTGTGTATACATACACATATACATATATTGAAAATAGAAGTGATTTACGTAACAGGCACAGGTTTTTTTCCAGGGTGATAAAATTTTCTGAAATTACTAGTGATGGTTATACCATATGTTCTTAAATAATAAAACTGGTAAATTTCATGTTCTATGAATCTTATACCAGTAAAAACCAACCATTAATAAAACCTCAGCACGTCAATACTAATGAGCATGAAACAGTTCTGCAAAACAACTTTGTCAGTTATATTTCTGTGTGAACTGTCACAATGTAAACATTCCTTACATCGGCAAGAGGAAGGAAGCTTGAGATACTCCACCCCTATCAAAGGCCTATGGAATTAAGTTGACTCACAGTCCCGGGTGCAGTGGAAAGCTGACACCTCCAGGAGAGGAATTGATGGTGATGTGTGTGAGTGTGAGGATCTGGTAATGACCAGACAGGGGTCTGTGGAGTATACACTTAGAAAGCCGTGAGCAAATCTACCCCAGGATGCTAGAGACAGTTCTTCGTGTGCTGAATGAGTAGCAGGATGGGAATGGGGGGGTGTGCATTTGCGTGTGTGTGAGAGTGCATTGCACCTGTGCATGTGGGGGTGCATGCATGTGTGTGGGCATGCATGTATGTACGCATGCCTGTGTGAGTGTACGTGTGTGTGTGTGTGTGTGTGTGTGTGTGTGTACCTGTGCATGTATGTGGTAGTGGGGATGTGTGTGTAGACAATAACCAATACAAATCAATCAATGTGACAAGGAATTTCAGCTGATCTCGCCTAGTTCGCAGGTCAACTGTGAGAGCCAGGGAGGTGAACTGAGAGGTGGCAGAGAGGTCCTGGCTTCAGAGGCCAGAAGTTCTTCCACCAGAGAGGGCCACAGCCTTAAACTGATCCCTAGTCCTGCAATGTCACCCACCTTGAGACTTCTGAACTCAGAAATGCAACAATCCCATTGTGACCCCACAGGAACATGGGAGAGAGTTGGGAGGATGATTTTCTCGCAAACTGTGATGAGATGCACCCAGTTTCTGGCATTTGGGACTGTGAGGTGACTTGCTAGTTACCAGTCTGCTCACTCCTTGTTCTGTTTCCTATTGTATAAACTTGTCTGTAAAAAACGGTTTAAGGGGGTCGGGCGGTGGTGGCACATGGCTTTAATCCCAGTACTCAGGAGGCAGAGGCAGGCGGATCTCTGTGAGTTCAAGACCAGCCTGGTCTACAGGAGCTACTTCCAGGACAGGCTGCAAAACTACAAAGAAACCCCTGTCTCAAAAGAAAAAAAAAAAGTAGTTTAGTGATTTTTCACATGATAATGTGTTCTCTCTCTTTATCCAAACTTCATGAGGAAGCTGTTTTGTTTTATTTCATTCTGGGCCCCTTTCCTGCACTTAATGACAGCTTTATACCCAATGTGGGCAGTTTTATGCCTATGTTTAAAACATTAAGTAATTTTCTTGTTATAATATTATGTTCTCTTAAACTAGAGCACATTAAAAACGCTTCTTTTTTCCCCTAAATCCCTTCGCTGAATTTAGAGCTTTGCCTGTCACTTTGCTTTGGACCAGCGTCCCGGGCTCACCTTGAGCGCCCAGTCTTGAGTACGAGGATTACAGTGTCTGCCGCCACACCCAGCCCCAAATGAAAACTATCTGCTCACATGTGAACACTGAGCTGTTACCGAATGGCTTCCCCAAAATCCTCTTAATTCAGTCTGTCTGCGTCTACAAATGAGAAAAAAAATAACAAAGCCAGCATACTGAATTCCTAATATTTGCCAAAGCGTAGAGTGGGCTTTGGGAATAGTTTAGGAATTACAGAAATATGAAGAATGCTGAGAAAAGTCAGGAAAGCTAAGTCCTGTGAAATGTCTTTGTTTTCTAATGCCTCTTCCAAAAGATATTACCATTTTCATGGAGCGGTCATTTGTGCTAACCGTGATTAAAACTGTGAGTGCTTCAGCAATAGTTCAGTACCAGCTTCTGCTGCTGTTCCCTGCATTCTCCGCTCACGCAGACGCAAAGATAAGCAGTCATTTCATCTAGGATAGCCTGTTGGTTTTTTTTGTTCAGTCTTCTGTGATAAACATGGAAATTTGTAAACACGATCACTGCAAATGTCCTGTCAATATGCCTGTTGTTTAATCATGTGTAGAATACCTTAAGGCCAGTCCCCAAAGCGGAGGTGGAACCTGCTTCCCTCCCGTCACTCACGGTGACAAAGCCCCTAAGACGAACAGATTGAAGGAGTAAAGGTTGATTTTGACTTGAAGTTTCTGAGATTCTGTGAGTAGTCCCTTGGCTACATTGCTTTGGGCTTATGACATCACGGATGATCAGAGCGGAAACCAAGTGAGAGAAGGAGACTGATGTCCCAAGCCCGCTTTGAAGTCACAGTCCTATGACCTAGCTGTTTCCTAGGAGATCCTGTCTCCTGACCAGTCTACTACCACCCCACCGTGCCACAGGCTGGCGACCAGGTCTTTCACATGTGGGCCTCTGGGGGGCGCTCCAGATCCAAGCTCTGCTGCATAATCAGCATACTTACACAGGATTTTTCATTTTGGTACCACACATTGACATGGAATTTGCCATTTTAATTAAGCACATATAAATGTACTTCTTGCATTAGTAATATCTACAGTTTTGAAACCAGCGTCACCACCCATTTCCAGAACCTTTCTCTTCTTCCCAAACTGAGACTGTATCTATTAAACAATTAAGTCCCTTCTTAATGAACTTGACTAGTCTATGGGTTTTACACAAGTTAATCATGCAGTCGCTGCTTTCTGTGACTGAGTTACCCCCCCCACACACACACACACAAAATGTAACTTGACTTTTCACCATATCATAAGCATTTAATTATGTTTAGTCCTAACTAATATGCCATTAAATTTATATAATACATTTGGGCTATCCAGATGAATGCATCTTTTGGCCATTTTAAATAATATTATCATGTCCAAGAGATATATAAATATTTGAGTCCCACCTTAAGTGTCCCCTTCTCTATTTTGGAAGGGTGGAGGGCAATATTTCAGATTGAATTGAGGACCTCATATGCTTACCATGTCCAACCTTCACATATGTGCATGTATATGAGGTTGCCTGCAGAGGCCACAAGAGGGGGGCAGATCCCCTGGAGTTGGGGTTGCAGATGGTTGTAAGCCCTGTGGGTGCTGGCAGCTGAACTCTGGTCCCTTTGCGAGAGCCACAAGCACTCCTAACCACTGAGCCATCTCTCCAGCTCCTCGTTAGACTTTTTCTTTGCAAAGCAGACTGGTGTTAAGTTATGCCCATTTTTATCTGTCTGAAGATGCCTTAATTTCCCGTCACGGCTGGACATTGCACTCATCCGTCCACGCCTCAAGCTGCCACTCTGCCTTCTCACTTCTGTGGGTCTCGAGCAAAGTCATCTGCTACTCTGAGTGTCTCCGGACTGTGACAACCCTTTCCTATCTCTGCTGTTAACATTCTGTCTTTGTCCATAGAGTTGAACGTTCTGTTTGTTTGCTTTCTTTGTCTTAGTTTATTTGAGATACCATATTCCTAAATGACCTGGGTTTCCTATCACTCACTATGTAGCCCAGGCTGTCCTCAAATTCATGATCCCGTTACCCCCAACTTCCCAACATTTTAGTCCTTACGCGTGAGGGAAGTTCATGGAGTTCTTAAATACGTTTATTAATGTATTAATGGTTCTCATCAAATTTGGCAGGGGTGTAGTCATTATTTCAAATATTGGGACCCTTTTCTCTCCCTTTCCATTCTCATTATACCTATGTCTGTCTGCTTGGCCGGGTCCATCAATACTGTAAATTTCTGTTTATTCATCTTCATTCTCATCTTTAAAGTCACTGGCATTCTCTTCTGACCTCTAAAATCTCCTGTTGAGTCTTACAGTAAGCTTTCATTTCAGCTGTGCTCTTCAACACCGGCGTTTCTAGGGGGGCCTTTTCAATGTCATTTCTGTCTCCACTTCAGAAATGTTTTATTTAATAAGATGTATTTGCCATTCTTTAGTCCTATAAAAAGTTTCTTTTAATTCTTCAAACATTGCCAAGTCAATGTCATTGTCTTACCCAATCTGGGATTTCTCACAGACAGTTCCTTTTTTAGTTTGTCTTAGGAGGAGCACACGTCAGTCTGCACTTGCAGAGGTCAGAGAACAGCTTGTTAAGGCAGCTCTCCCCTCCACATGTGGGTCCTGGGAACTGAACTCAGGTTCAAGCCTCAAAGACTCAAAGACACAAACACACAAATGCTTGAGTTCTTTATATAAATTGGCATTTATATAAATTTGCCTACAACCTACAAATTATCTGCAAATTCTCCTGTAACCTTTAAGTTAAAATTGCATATAAAATACAGTGTAATAGAACCATTTATTACACTGTATTGCTTAGGGAAAAATGACAAGAAAAAGGAAGAAACTTTTTATACTTTTGATCCTGTTTGTTTGAACCTGAAGATTCAGAATCCTTAGATATACAGAACCAACTGTGTTCTTATTGAAAAGAAGACAGTTTACATAATGCCACATCCCCAGAAATCACATTCTTGCCCTCAACCTGAATTATTCTTGTTGCTTTTCATTGTTGTTAGTTGACGTTTCTGAATGATGTCATCTCTACTTCTTTGCTATGTGTGAACATGGAAGTTACTCCTCAGCTTAGTGCTCAGCTAATTTCTGTCCGAGATTTCCTACTAGGTTTTCTTAGGCACTGGGGACAATAAGGCTGCCATTTTGCTAATGGAGTCTGTGTGTAATTGTGGTCCCATTTCAGTCCTCAGCCAGGAAGCTGACAATTCCACCTTAACTTTCATCTGTTGTCACAGAGCCTCGAGATCAGCCAAGGCTGATGGCTTGGCACCTCTGGGGTCTCTTTGGTGCATATGCCATCATATGAGGTTTCAGATTCTGGGATAGGGTCATACCTTTTCAAAGTCTCTAAGACATCACATTCTCTAGCTTTTCCTTGGGAACGTTTTGTTATCCCAGTGGCTACTTCATTTTCTACTGTTTTAGACAAAGTTTAAAAATTCACTGCACATACTTTTGGGGAACACTCCCACGGATAACCTTGTGTTGTACAAGATGACCTCTGGATTGGGTAAAATAAAGACGATCTTAGATGTCTTCCAGGGAGCCACCAGAAAGGTCAGATAATGACAATATCCAGGAAGGAAGTAAAACTCCGAAGTGACTTCAGTCCTGTTCTGTTCCTCCTGTGATAATCACATTTTGCAGGATGTGGACTTTAGTCCAAACTCAAAATTGAAATAAATTCACTTACAAGTCCTTTGGCTCTTATTTGTAATTCTAAAAGTGGACAGTACCTCATCGTATGAAATAGAATGGTTGTTCAGATGATCCGACCATCTGAAATACAATAATACAATACAATAATAGAAATAACAAAACAAACAGCAAATCCATTGACTTCAGAAAGGTGAGTTCTTACCTTTCATCATTACCTAAGCACTAAAGATGTGCAAAAGCATAGGCAATAACACACTTATGAGATTTCTGTTTGTTTAAAAAAAACAATACATAGGAATATTTTGACAATTTTATTATATAGTAAATGTATTGATATTTTAAGCAATTAATAAGTCATTTTAAATTTTATTTTATATTTCTACTTTGGCAAATACTAACAGTTATAACTTATATAAGCAAAAGTCTTATAAGGCACTCGGTTATAATTCTGGTTGGTTTTGGGTTTTGTGGTTTATGGTATTGAAGATGGAACCCATGGCCTAATGTATACTTGGGGAGTGCTTTACTCTGAATTACAGCCCCAGTCCCATTCTGCCATATTAAAAATCTGAGAGTTTTCTACTTCTAAAGAATTTGAGAGCCACTGCTACGTGTTCTAATTAATACTCTTAATCACACACCAGGAGCCAGCATCCTCCCGTAATCCCAGTAATGGAGGTGCTGAGGCAGGAGGATAGTGAGTTCAAAGACATCCTGACTTACATAGCAAGACTTTGTCTCAGATCATAGGACTGGTTGGTCTACAGAGAAAGTCCTAACCTTTCCTGCACCTCGGTCAGGCCATGTCTCCTGGACTTTCTCCAGGCTTGTTATTTCTGCTTGGGAAACTCCTCTCTCTTTCCTTAGCCATGCTCTCTCTTCGTTCCCACTCAGATGTCACCACCACAAGAAAAGGTTCTCTTCCCAGTGTCTTGCTCCCTATTTTCTCTCATGGCCCCAGGCACTGTTCTTTTATCACACGTATAACAGTTTATAATTGTGTGGTTGTAGATCATGTGATAAGTGGGTGTAGATCATGTGATAAGGGCTCGTTTCCCTCTAACATCACTCCACTGGAGCAATGCTCTTTCTGGCTCACCATTTTCTCCTCGGTATTTATTATAGTGTTTGGAAATGCATGTATGCAGAATGAGTGAGTTCTTTTCCAGGATGAAAGTCACATGTGAAAACAAGGGGCAAAAGTGGTTTGTATTGATTGGTCCATCATCTTCAATGGCTTTTCCGATTACCAAGCATGACTTGAGAATGAGCTGTTGAGATGCAGCCTCTGTCCTGTGGGCCTGCTAATAGACATCCCAGTATCATGGTCTCTCTGAGATAAATCAGATAGCTTGCCTAACTTACACAGATGCGATTTTCAGAACCTTCCCTGAGCCCAGGCTTCTTCACTTCCAAGACATTTTTTTTAATTATAAAAAGACTATTACAAATGGTCATACTGAGTTTTTCTCTTAAAATATCTTTTTATTAAATGCAGGAGCAGATCGAGTTTGTGCTGTTATTTCTTTTGGGACTAATGGTACATTTTCCAACTTCAGAAATTGTTTGAAAGACCACAAAAGTATCAGATTGGGCTCTTGCGGTGACTACCACAGGACTGCAGTATTTTATTCATCTTTCCTTCCAAGAATAGAACTGTTAAAAATGACTACAGTTATTTATTCTTCAGTGTGCAGTTTATCACATGGGGGCATTGTGTTTCATTCTTCTTCCATTTGAGAAGTGATCCTTGCACACTTTTGTGCAGCGGGGACAAACAGCTTCTATTGGTAAGCTTTAGACCAGGTCCTGCTTGAAGGAGACCAGTGGGACCAGGATGAAAGCCACATGCTGTGTTTCATATGAAATAACTAAGAATTATTTTCAAGATTTGTAGCCATAAGAGTTGCAGATTCCATTCAGATCAATCTAGAAGCCTTTACCAGCAAGGTTTCCAGAACATTCTGAACACATAGTTCTTCAGAACACTGTCTTGATCTTATTGCAATCTCAAATGGTTTTGTTTTGCACAGAGACAAATGGATATCCATGCTGCTATTCAGGCCCTGATTGCATCGAATTCTGCCCTGCAGATGGAGGTAATACATCTGGCTCTATTTGTGTTGGCAGTTTCAATATTCAAATTAAACACGGGGATTTTTTTTGAAAGCTGAAATGTGGCATTATCTCAAAAGTCGTATTTAAAACAGAAAATCTGAAATTGTTTTCAAGTGTAATAAAACAGAAATACATGCACAGGATGTTTCATAAGGAAACTATTTCAAGCAAAAAACTTAGAACCTTTAAAGACCTTGTTTTTGAAGGGCTTTGGTGCTGTTGGGGTGGTAGGAAGGTAAAATGAGACATGTTTCTTACGGTTGGATTTGTCTTGATCACTCATTAATCTCAGAAAGGAAAAGAAGAGCATGTTCACCCCTTTGCTAAACCTAGCCAATCATCTGTGTATACTCAAACAAGTGTGTTGTGTGTACAGTCTAACAGTAGAACAGAGAACTCAAGATAAATATCAGTGTGTGATGAAGACTCCATGCAGATCATGGACATGCATTAGGAACGGGAATCTAAAGCTAGCTGCGTTTCTAGTTCTCACTCTGTCATGGGTTCTTCATCTTGGGTGGTGGACAATTACATAAAGATGTGTTTGATGCTAAAAATTTAAAGCCCAACGTGAAGCTCTGCAGCTTCAGAATGGCTGTTCTTACTGTGCAGAACATCATTAAGCTAAGTAGTCTTTGGTTCTGATTAATTTCAGTGTATGATTTGTTTTACAACATTTTTATATTAAAGTTTGAAATAAAATTCTAAACTCTGATTATTTTATATGGAGTTTTAAAAGCATTGGGACCATAGGCATAATAATCCCTTAAATCTCTTGTCAACTTACAAACTGAACTCTGGCCTTCTGTTGAGGTCCGGAATTAATAGGCTGATATCACCCTATTCCCAGCTCCCTAAAAAGCAATTAGGGTCACAGTCTTAGTCCACCTTGTCCAGAGTTTTATTAGGGTTGTCTTGCTTATATGATTTTTGTGATGACTTGGCAGAGTTACCAGAATACTGAGGTGACTTTAATCAACCACAGTTCAGAGATTTTCAAAACTCTGACCTACCTTAGCAGTTTACTGAGCAGCATGAAGAACCCCCTCGGCACACAAGATAACCCTGCACGGATCTGCAAAGATTTGCTCAGCTGTGAGTACAAGCTTTCAGATGGTAAGTCCGTCTCATCAGAGCCTCCTGTCTGAAATCGTCACTAGAACATTTGAGATCTGCCATGCAGTCAGCTCAGATCTCCATCATTTCGATAAAGCATCAGCAAGAGCCACTATGGCATCATCACGAAATAGTCTTTAAGGGAGATAGACTGCCAAAATCACCTCACTCGTGAGTTCTCCCTTACACTTTGTATTTGCTAGGTAGCACATCATACAGGGAAGGCTGACTTCAGGGGTGACAGGCAGGAACACATCCTTGTTTTTGGCAATTCAAAGCCATCAAAGATGACTTTTCAAAAAAAATCATATTTATTGGGCCAGAGTGTCCTCTGGACTGAAATAAGTCTTGAATAGTTTGCGTAGTTTTAGAGATAAAATCCTTTTGAGACTTCAATTTTGCAAAAGATAGTATTTTGCATGCTTGTCAGGCCGTTGCTCTCTGAGGCAGACGCGATGAAGCAAGCCGCCAGGTCAGACATGCTGAATCTTTCCCGGTAAGCGCCCCTAGCAGTGCTACACAGATTATTAGAAATGGGCTAAATTAATACTTGAGAATTAGCCTAGAAGAGGCTAGATATAATGGGCCAGGCAGTGTTTAAAAGAATACAGTTTGTGTGTTGTTATTTTGGGACATAAGCTAGCCAGGCGGCCGGGAGCTGGGTGGCAGAAAGTATCCACATTGTAATTTTTATGTCACTTGAAAGATTTTGCTGGGATATATAAGCTGTAAAGAAAAAACAAAGATAGAGAGATAAAAGATTATAAAGAGATCCTAAAGATGAAAAAAAAATCATAAATTCTCTACTACAGAACTCCCTAACAATGTAGTTTAATTTAAATATGCCCCAACTAGAGTCAGCAAATATCAAAATAAAGTGGTTTGTCATCCTTAGAGTTTCTCATCCTGTTCAGTCAAGTGCATTGGTCAGGAGTATAAAAGTAGGTTTAGAGAAAAATCACTAAAGAAATGTGATGTTTTATTTATGCTATAACAAATAAAGCGTGCCTGAATCAGAGTGCAGAGCTAAGCCACTAGTTAGTCATAGAGGCCAGGCAGTGGTGGCACACACCTTTAATCCCAGAACTCTCAGGCAATGGCAGAGGGATCTCTGTTAGTTCAAGGCCACCCTGGGCTACACTAGATTGAACCAGTCTCAAAGAGAAACAGCCTGCTCACATCTTTAATCCCAGTACTTGGGAGTCACACGCCTTTAAGCCCAACACTAGGGAAGTGGAGATTGGAGATAGGAAGGGATATAGCTGGGCAGAGAAAGGAATATAAGGTGGGAGGAGACAGGAACTCGGGGCTTTCAGTCTGAGGATTCAGTTGGAGGATTCATGGGAACAGGATACCCCCATTCAATCTGAGGATTCATTAGAGGTTAAAAAGTCTCTCTAGTGGCTGGCTCCTTTACTTCTCCGATCTTTCAGCATTTACCCTGATATCTGACTCCAGGTTTTTATTGTTGGACTCTAGCGTCCAAACACCGAGAAGGAGTCACCCCCAGAGACCATCTCATATACCATAGCCGATGCAAAAGCATGAGGATTTTATTAATTCTGTCATGACAGGGTCCCCCAGCATTCAGGAAGCCGAGGGACCTCAAATAGCGGGTACAGTCTACTTTTAAAGGGGCCACAGAAGCAAGGGGGGTTGTTCTTTGACTATTCTGATTGGCTTATTTGAAAGGGCTATTACCAATAATTGACTGGAGAGCTGTTGCCAGATCAGATGAGGTAAGAGGTCATTTTGACCCCGATTCCCAGGAAACCGAACCAAAGCATACGTACATGGGTAATTGTTCAGGAACTGAGTACGTGCGAGTGTAGCTGTTAGGTCCTTGGTTCCCAGGGGAGGAGGGGAAGCACTATGGCACAGAGGCTGAGAGGATTATTCAGAATTGTCAAAAATGGCTTCAGGATTGTCTTAAAGTCTTACATTATCAGTAAGACCAATTAGAACTCATGCTACAGAAATGGTTTAAACCCAGAGGCTCAATTACCACTTAAATACGAGAAACACTAACTTTCAAAAAAAAATGTGTCATTTTCATTTCTAGCTAGTCTATAATCACCCATATAGTTACTACTATATCTTTTTGTTTTGCTAAAAACTTAATTCTCAGAACATGTTAAGTTAAGGTGAGTCCGGTCAGCCCGGATTTGCTTTCTACAGATTAGTTGGAAAAACAAATCTTGTTTAGGATTGGATTCTATAAGACAAACACAATGAGGTGTTGGGGGCAAGAGAGTTAAGAGCTTGCCTAAGTAATGTCCTTCAGTGGGGTGAAGACCTTAATACTGGAAGAAGTGGCATGAGGACATCGAGAATGGAGTTATCAGTAGGTGGTCAGCCCTGATGGGATAAAGGAAACTATTGATTAAAGACACTAGAAGGTGTAAGCAGGGAGAAGCAGAGGGGTAAAATTGTTGAGAAGGTAGAGCTGCCGGTAGTGCAGCCTAGTGTGGACAGCCTTGGGAGGTAATGGTTGGAGAAAAGGAGATTGGAGAGTCAGGAACAGAGTGGCCAAGGTGTTAGGAGTAGTGTTCATGTGGCTTTAAAAAAAACAGATCAACAATAGGGTTATACATAGATCTTTCTGAAAGTAATAACAAGACAGAAATTAAAATATTCAAAGCAATATATTCAGTAGTTGCCGTGGGAAAGGACAGCAGATAATATAACATGATGATGATCATTGCAACATAGATTATTTCGAGGGAGAACATTTTTAAGAAAGTGATCTGGATGTAGCGGCAGGAAAGACACCTTCCCACGTCAAGCACGACAAGGCCAGGGCAGAACGTGAATGAAAGAACTAGAAAGAGAAGCAATGTTCTCAGGGAAGAGCCAATATTGAATTGGAGCCCTTGGGCTCACAAAAGCTATAAGGCGCATAAAATAGACTTAAGATAAACTGTATGTCATATTACCATGAAACTCCCGCCAGATCCCTGCTGTGAACATGGCGTCTGAATTCAAAGCATGCAACCACACAGACAAGGAATGCTTGATGGAATGACATTCATTTACACAAGTATCTCACAGTAGTAGGAAATAATTTCTTGAAATAGAAGAGATGATGGACGAGGGTGTGCATTCTCTCCCTTGGATAAGACTGGATGTCCGTATGGGCTTGTGGTGAGAAATCAGCTAAGATTTCTACAAATTAATAAAATATGGGGGATTCCAAAGGAAGGAAGCTATCTGATGAAGGTGGATGTCCTCCACCCCTTCCTTCTTTTTCAAGAAATGAGCAATTCTCCAAATGTGTTTCCTGGATGAGAGTTAGATTTTGTTGGAAATGCAGACTCCCAAGCCACACCCAGGACCTAGCAAACCAGCAGTTCTGAGGTGGGGCCCACTGAGTATGTTTGGACAGATGCATTGTGTTCAATGTAGTTTGAAAGTCACTGTCTTTGAGTACAGTCCTTGTCAGTGAACTACCGATTCAGCTAATACGTGTTGTGCAGGCATGTTAGAATGTTAGAACGACAATACTCAAGGGTGTTTCAAGGCAGGGGAAACTTGGGAGGAGCCAGAGGAATCTCTAAGGTAGAATGGAGCACAATCTCAGCCTGTGATAGGAAGTGACACTTGATTTAAAAAAAGATTATTTGACAGCTTTTTCTTGTTAATCATGAAAACTACAGCACATAATTCAAAAGTTCCTGTTCCTGTATTTGGAATCAAGTGCTGTTTGAATATTCTGTCACCCAGGAATCAGGAGGGTAGCACCATGACTTCAAGCTGAGTGTTTCCTAAACAACCATTTCGTTCTCTGACCTCGCTTTAGCTATGGATTGGCCAGCCGAAATGAGGTGTAGTGATTTAAGCCCCGCCCATTTTCAGATCTGAAGGCCAAAACACAAACGAAACCACTGTTTAATTGCATTTCTTTCTTTCTGAAAAGAAAATGTAATTTTTTAGGTTTTATTTTGCAAGTTTTATCTGCATGTGTGTGTGCACCACTTGTTGGCAGAGCCTGTGGGTGCCATAAGAGATTTAAGTCTCCTGGACCTGACATAAGGAGACGGTGATGAGCTGCCATGTAGGTGTTGGGAATCAAACCCAGATCCTCTGTAGAAGTAGCCAGTGCTCTTAACCTTAGAGCCATCTCTCCAGCCCAATTTTATTGGTTTTAATCATCAGTATTACCCACAAAGATCGATTTTCTTCAGCTAGGTTGAAATCATTTCTATTTGAAATGAAATCTCTATTTTAAACTCTATAAAAATTTAGAACAGAAATGTAAATTAACTACAACTTTAATACTAATTGTGTAACTTAAGATCATTCTCTTCTAGTTGACGTTTACCTTTTTTTAAGAAAATCTTTTACAATCATCTACTTTGTGTGGACACACACCCACACCACAGTGAGTGTGCAGAAATCAGAGGACACTTGCAAAGGTCACTTCTCTTTTTTCCATCATGTCCCAGGCATCAAAGTCAGGCCATGAAGCTGAATGGTTAGTGCCTTTGCCTACTGAGCTAGCTCACAGACAGGCCTTAACTGACACCTACTTATCCAGAGTTCAAAGCACTGAACTCAGGCTGTGTATCGCTTTGATAAAAGTTACGGAATGCTTTTTAAATTGATAGGTTCTTGGAAATACAGTCCTGGGTAACAGTTTTACATGCTTATAGTTTTCATTCATTTGCTAAATATAGGTGTTTACAATCAGCTGTGTGTTTTGACAGATAAGACTGTGATATGTTGACATGTGTCAACATGAAAACTGTAGCTCTCAGCTAAAGGGGAATAAGAGGCAGTTTATTGTGGGGGGGGGGCAATTATGAGTGACCATGGTGCCCAGGAACAAGGATTTAGGTTATCCCAAATTTCACATTCCAATGTGGAAGAGGTTTTAAGAAGTACATAACAAAGAAAGTCATAAATCAAGGTAAGTTTCAAATACACTGGCAGGTGCTTCTAGGATGGTTACAGTGTGATTAGGGTGCTTTACGTAGGCCCAAGATGCTGAATGGTGACGTTCTTAGTTTTCGGAATAGTGAGAGATATTGGACCGCTCAACCCATGGATTCTAAAAGGTTTCTGTCTGTTACTCACACGGTGTTAGTCCAGACACAGAGGTGGGCAAGCATTGGCTGCTCTAGGGGACGCTAGAACTAGCTCAAGACAAGGCAATCAGCCTCTGAACCTGCACCATTCCAATCTCTCCCCGGTACTGAAATTCCAATCAGCCAATAAGTCTCTGCTGACGCAGATTCTTTTCAGGAGTTTTCGTTCTTAGATGACACACTATATAAGTTCGTGTAGTTTAATATGAGGTTGAAATAACCTAGTGTTTTTTTTTTATAAACTAATAGGAAAATACTGGATTGATCCAAATCTTGGGTGCTCTTCGGATGCCTTTGAGGTGTTCTGCAATTTTACTGCTGGTGGCCAAACATGTTTATCTCCTGTTTCTGTGACGAAGGTGTGTACTGAATTTTAGAACATGTGCTTATGTATTACATAAACAAGGATTTAAAAACACTCTTTGTCTTCATATCGCTGTGGATTTTAAACCATGAAATTAATATGTGCCTTTGCCCTTCATTCTCTATCATATATGAAAAATATTTTCATTGTTAAAATATTTTTAAAGATTTGTTTTTGTTATATGTAGAAATATTTACCTGAATGTATGTGTGTGCAATATGTACATGCTTGGTCCCTGGAGAGGTCACAGAGGGCATCAGATCCCTCAAAACTGGAATTATGAATGGCTATGAGCCATGTGGGTGCTGGGAATTGAACCCAGGTCCTCTGCAATAGGATCAATTTCTCTTAACCACTGAGCCATCTGTCCAGGTCTCATTGTTAAAAAAAGAAATGTTAATAAGTGCCATAAATCTTGAAAGTTTGTTTGTCTATTCTCTGATTGATTCAGTGTATCCCGTGGATCTTGTTTCTTCAATTCCCTAAAGTTTGTGCAACACGACATTGTGGTTTTAAACATCCACAGACCTTAGAAAACCTCCAATCAGCTGCACTGCTCTGGTCAACAATCCATTACCTACAGCTTGGTTGAAAATTGTATCATCACTAAAGGAATATTGCTACAGACGCTTGCTGCGATTGGTTGGTTGTCATAAAACAATCTCCTGTAAGCAAACATCCACTGACTACTATTTCAAAGTTTCAAGGCTAGTTCTGTAAATGCACTGCTTAAAACGAATAGACTAGCTTCATACAAAAATTGAGCTACAAGGATTTTTAAAACCCAGTTCTATTGATAACATCTTGAAATAAAAATTGCCCTTTCTTTCTTTTTCTGATTAAACTGGCTTTGCCAGTTTTCTCATTGGCAAAGAACTGGCACGTGCCTATCATGAGTTCTGCCCATCTTCAGCAGGCTGACAGGCACAGTGCACAGCTGGTTTCTATTGAGTGGCTATCCCTCACTGAGCCGGGATTTTCATTGTGTGATTTCAGTGGACATCCACCACTGTTCTCCACGACAGAGGGAACAGGACTGCTCCATGCTCCTCTGAATGGAGAGTGGTACAGTACTTCTCTGTGTAAAATGGACATCCGTGTCCATGTCCTCGATGCCCTGGGTGTTGCTTACGCATTTTTATACAGATTTTTGTAGAAAGGAGATAAAAGAAGGGACCTATTGAACAAACAAGCTAGGAGCAGTAAAGAAAACTGTGCTAGTTCCTCCCATGACTGAATCAATTCTGCCATCGGTAGGAAGTAGAAGGACCAGAAATCAGGACTGTGTGTGAAGAGCAACCTGGGGATGAAACCGTGGTTACCAAAGGGCTCACTCCACTCTGTGGGCTAGACTGCATAAATTACCTTTGTCGTTTTGTTTTTATTGTTTATTTTTGTGTTTTCAGTGTGAAAATTGATTAGTATTGAATAGTAAAACTAGGAATACCATAATCAAAACAATATTAACACATTCCAAGAGAGAAACAGCCAAGATTTTGAAAAATAATTGTTTACTTCCTAATCAGGCTTCAACAATTAGAAAATTATCATAATCTACCAAGTTAGCAGCCCCATGCGATGAGTGTTATCAACAAGGTAACCAAGGCTGGGGAATCTTGCTAGTCTATACATATCTAACTTGGATTACAAAAATTAGCAAATTGAAAATTAAACTTTAACATTCTTAAGGAGTACGGTCCACATTTTTATCCCTATACCCTAACTGTGCATTTATTTTCTCTCTTCTTAGAGTTCTTCTTTTGTTGTTCTGACATTGGTTCTTTTCCTGGTGTTTGTGGCACTAGGGTTCAGTTCAAAATAAACCTAAGCAGGCCCTCTTCTGCCATGCTGTGCCTCTCCTTAGGGTTTTTCTTTTCGTTGTTGTTGCTTTACCATCTCTCAGAATCATTACCTCCCAACCAACATTTTTATCATTTATATCTGGAGACTTAATATAAATCCTTAGTAGCGACCCCATACTCACATTGTATCTGGACCCCTCCCTGAAGAAGTCTCAGACAATGATGTGGTGGTGACGATGATGATGCTATAGTGGTGGTAATGGTGGTGATGATGATGATTATGCTGACAGCGATAGTGACCATGGTAATGATGGTGGCAGGGTGATGATAGTGGCAGGGTGGTGATGGCAGCAGTGATGACAATGATGATGGTAGTGGTGGTACTAGATGATGATTATGCCGACAATGGTAATGGTGCTGGTGGTGTGTGGGGCTACAGAAGCATTTACTTCCCTTTCCAGATGTGGGTATGTGTAGTCAGACTTGCTAATTCCTGCTCTTCTCTGTCCTGTTCATGCTATTAGTTAAAGCTAGTCCATGTGTTTGTTCCCTTGGTAAACATTTCCTGCTGACTCACCGCTTGCAGGTACTTTAGAATCTGACAGAAAATTCAAATCACTCACCTAAATTATTTTCCAAACTTGTAACGTATCTTATGAAATTCACACAGAAGTAATCTCATGAAAAACAGATTATAGCATTATGCCAAGCAAACAGCAATCATTACTGTATTGTAAGTATCACTACAAAAATTATTTTATTCTATTTTTATGTGTAATGACCTAATGGATATACTGCAGCCAGTTTACACAGACTCAGAGAAACCTGTTATCAACATCCTTTCCCAGCCCATGTCCACTGGCACCACCTTGGTAGTCTGAAAGCTGTTTCTACTGTGATAATCAGAATCAGAGATCACGTGATCACCCACCCACACACCACCACCACCATGCACGGGGGCAGGTGATTAAACCTTTGCCGGCATTCCACCTGTTGGCCTTTAAACTCCAGATCTCTCGGGCGCCCTTCCTCAAGTTCCCTACTTCCCCATGTGTTCTGACGGGACTCTCATTCCCGACATCCCCGCGTGTTCTGACGCGGTTCCCTGCATCCACGCGTGTTCTGACGTGACTCTCCTTTCTCTGAAACCAGCTGGCGTTTGGGGTAGGCAAAGTGCAGATGAACTTCCTTCACTTACTGAGCGCAGAAGCCACCCATGTCATCACCGTCCACTGTCTCAGCACGCGGGCAGCTGGCCCAGGATTGCCTGTTAGTTTCAAAGGATGGAACGGTCAGATTTTTGAAGAAAACACTCTACTTGAACCTAAAGTCCTCTCGGATGACTGCAAGGTAAGAGAATGGCACTTTTAGATATGTGGCTTAAAGTGACGAGAATGGGATTTCCTTCCCACACTGACACAACAGAAAGGCGCTGTTTTAAAGCCCCCGGCATACCTATGCTTTCCATAAAGCATCCCTCTTCATAGGTAAATGGTCAAAAGTAGATTGCTCTTATTCTCTTTTTATGTTTAAAGAGAGCAGTATTCCCAACAAGTTCATGTAACCTTTAGTCCTTCCCAAAACCTTTCTAGGAAGTGACTCATTAACGTGTCTGAGATACAATTAGAGCATCAATTTTCTGAATACAGCTCAGCAACAGTCAGGCCCCAACCTACCTTCCTAGGCTGGGCTTTCACTGGCTACTACTCTATTCTATGGCTAAACCGATATTATTATTATTATTATTATTATTATTATTATTATTATTATTATTATTACAACAATTCCACTATTTATTGGTTGTTTTAATATGGTAATTGAACATAGAGTACATATATTATTTTATTAATCATAATATATTTGTAAAGAAAAAAATTAGTCCAAGCCAGCCTTGGGAGTACACACTATAAACTTAGCAGTTAGGATGTGCAGACAGGAGGATGAAGTGTTCAAGACCAGCCTTGGCTACAGGAGATCGTCTCCCAGACAAATAAGATTAGTCTCATTTCATATATAAAAATGTAACTCCCTGGAGGTCGTCAGCTAGTTGGTGCAGAAACAAGGGAGCACCCACAGCTGCACATTTCCACACGTCACAGCCGGCTGGCAATGTTTAACTGAACTCTCCTTTGCTCTCCGGCCCCGTAAAACAGGTTAAAGTCCCATTATGCATAGGAGGGAAGTATCGGTGCCCGAATTTCCACTGAAATGCTCCCAGGTTGCGCTAGGCTAATTTCACAACCACGTACTTTACACTGGTTCCAGGGGGTTCTGTTACCCTTACCTTTCTCTGCTGTTGCCCATTAACCCTTTCCTCTGCAATGCCTGTCTCAAGTTCTCTCACCATCTGGGAGTTTCTGACATTCCTTAAGACCCAGCTTAATTCTGAATCTCATCAAATGTGTCCTGACTTCTCTAGCAATAAAGAATTTAGTACGTGTGTCTGTCTGCACCATGTATCCTGCCCTTACTGTATGCGGGCTGTGTATGCTATTTCTTGCCCTTGCCTTCCCTGATCTTGCATGGCTCATTTATGTCTGTTCTCCCCAGTCAGATTGCTGTTTACTTCAGATGTCAGAATGAAGTTAGTCACCTTTCTATTTCCCAAGCACTGTAATGAAATTAGAAATGACAGCTCATTCAATTATGCCTAATGTTCAGCAGCGTGTTTAATATCCGCCTGATGGGTTAGTGAATGAATCCAACAGTTACATTATGTTCAGTGACTGCTTGGCAGGGCAGAGTCTTTCCAACAGTTTCAGTCTGGCTACCAGACCAACCTTATAACATCAGACAAATGACCTATTGGTGAAAGTCAGTGGCCTTGGCTTTAACATGAAGATATTAGCTTAAATAGTCACTAAGGAGCCTTCACGTTGTAAGATTCAGACCACGACAAGACTATGAGCAAGTAGATTGGCTTCTGAATAAAAAGCTCCACAAATTTAGGCTACTGTGTTTCTCTGCTTTTCCTCATAGAATATTTAATGCAGAACATTTTATAATGGTTTTGACCAAATCATTTAATATAAATAGCAGAGGCTGCAGTAATGTGAGAAGCAGAAGGCTTAGCAAGAACAAAGGAGAAAGCCATTCAAATGGAAACCACAGAGGAGGGGGGAGGGATGGGAACCTAAGATGATTCAATATGATTATCATTTAACTGCTTCTAACAAAGGCAATTCTGGTTATTTGCTACTGAGTATACAAAGATTGTGATAATTAATCCTCTTTTACTCAAGAAAGCTGAACACTTTGAAGAAAGGGAGGGAACTGGCAAGATGCCTCATTGGTAAAAGCTCTGATGCCAAGGTCAATCATTGGGACCCATGCAATAGAATGATAGGAGAGAACTCGTTGGTCTTCCACTAGCTTAAAACACACACACACATGCACCAAATACATTCTTGACAAAGGATCCGATGGGTCTGACCCTTATTAGGAATACTGCAGACCTTTAGCTCATGTCTGTAACTGTGATCCATCGACATCAGAAGCAGAAATCCCCTATTAACCTCTGGCAGTAAAGGTCAGAAAACGGTGCTACTGTAAAGTCAGCTTCTTTCCCTGACCCTGTAATACAACACTCTGGCACGAGCAGCTTATGGGAGGAAAGGCTTATTGTGGGTCAGCTGCTCACATAGCAGCCATAGGATCAGAGAATGCACATATACTAGTTCCAAGGTGATTTTCTCCATGCATGTGTAGGCCAGGATCCCCTGTCTAGGACATAGTGACACCCGCTGTGGGCAGTTCTTCCGACTTCACTTAATGTAATCAAGACAACCCCCCACTAACATGATCAGAGGCCAGTCTCCCCAGTGATTCTTGATTCTGTAAAGTTGACAAATAACACTGCCACAGTGGGCCTGGTGGTATGGTATGGCTCATTCAGAATCTCAGCCATTCAGAAGAGCAAGGCAGAAGGATCATGTATTCAAGCACTGCCTTGTCTATAGAGTGAGTTCAAAGCCAGCCTGAGCAATTTAGTGGGACCTTGTTTGTTTTTTGTTTGTTTTGTTTTTGATTTTTCGAAACAGGGTTTCTTTGTAGCTTTTGGTTCCTGTCCTGGAACTAGCTCTTGTAGACCAGGCTGACCTCGAATTCACAGAGATCCGCCTGCCTCTGCCTCCCGAGTGCTGGGATTAAAGGCGTGCGCCACCACCGCCTGGCTGGGACCTTGTTTTTAAGTATAAAAAAGAGATGCTATTTTGAGTGAGGTAACCTGGACCCAGAAAGACAATAATCACATGTACTCACTCATAAGTGGTTTTTAAACATAAAGCAAAGAAAACCAGCCTACAAATCACAATCCCAGAGAACCTAGACAACAATGAAGACCCTAAGAGAGACATACATAGATCTAATCTACATGGGAAGTAGAAAAAGACAAGATCTCCTGAGTAAATTGGGAGCATGAGGACCTTGGTAGAGGGTTGAAAAGGAGAGGAAAGGCAGGGAGGAGAGCAGAGAAAAATGTAGAACTCAATAAAAACCAATAAAATTAAAAAAAGAGAGATGCTGAGTTATCTTGGTCATGTGTTATTATGGTACTGTGTTAGCATGGTAGTGTCTTAGAAAGGTAGATAGCTTGTGGGTCTCACCAGTATATAAAGGATCTCAAAATGTAGCCCAGTTGTGAGTTTGAGGCCAGCCTGGTCTACAAGAGCTAGTTCCAGGACAGGAACCAAAAGCTATGGAGAAACCCTGTCTCAAAAATAAATAAATAAATAAATAAATAAATTAAAAAAAATGTAGCCCAGTAATAGAATGCTCACCTAGCAAGTGAGAGAGTTTAGTGTTAATCTCCAGTATAGTAAGGGGAAGAGAAGAAAGGGAGAGGAAGAAGATGGGGTGAGGGAGAAGAAAAAAACTTCCAATTTTTGATTGATAGTAATTACTACTATCTATTTAGTATTTTTCTAGATATTTTCTATTCTCTTTAAATCACTTTTATGGGGGGGGAGAGGACAGGACTCTATATACCCAATCTGGACTCAAACATACCATGTAGTTCAGGTAGGCCTCAAACTTGTGGTTCCTCATGCCTCGGCTGCTGATATTCTCCAGCATGCACCAGGAGAGCTAACATGGCTGTCTCTTTAAATCTTGAAGAGAATCCACGTTGTCTGTGAAGGGTGCTGCTCATTGAGGATGAGTGCTCGGAGAAGCAGTTACACATGAAAGCATTCTGCTCTGCTTTTACAGATTCAGGATGGCAGCTGGCACAAGGCACAATTCCTTTTTCACACCCAGAATCCTAATCAGCTTCCTGTGATTGAAGTGCAAAACCCTCCTCATCTGGGAACCCAGCAAAAGCTCCACATTGAAAGCGGTTCTGTGTGCTTTCTCTAAAGCCTCCGGCTTAGTGCTGAAACCACGCTGTGGGTCAGGTGATTGGTGCAGAGGGAAAATGCAGACAGAACCGTGTGTCTATGAAATGTGGGGGGCAAGGGACAGTGGCTAAATCTTAAGAAATCTCAGGAAGAAAAGATTTCCTCCCAAGGAGAAACAGCGTTTTGAAAGGACGATGATGGATAGCGTATTTAATTCTCTTAAATTTTTTTTATTGATCTGAATTTTGGTAAAGAATTCCCTAGAACTGAAAATGTATAAACTTGGGACCCTTAAGGGTACCCTAAGCTTTCAGCCCGTTAGACAGCTGGAGCTGCGCGCCACCGCGGAGCAGTACTGGATAGTGCTCCAAACGGTGCGACGTTTCTGTCTAAAACCGTGCCAGCCGCTGGCTGTGGCTCCGTATCTTCCCAAACACTAAGGTGTATTCAGGTCCCCATGGGCATAAAATCTTAGCGGGTGTACACTACCTCTTCCATGTTGCCTTTTTGTGTTGCTTGGTGCTGTTTCTCAAAACAGGGTGCTGTGGCTGTCTGTCATAGACTATTTTATTTCTTTCTTCATCTTCGTCATTAAGAGTGTATGTACTGGTTACATCAAAATATGTCTTAATTGTTAATACTTATTTCCATTTGTTTGGTCCCATGCCTAATAACAAGTAAAGCTATTTATGCAAAGTCCTTATTTTATTTTAAAATTCTCTTCATGCACACGGAATCCAAGCCAGCATGTTGTAACTCATGTGTACGCACAAGAGAATTGGGGTGTTTGTTTTGTTTTTTGTTTTCTTCTTTAAATTACTGTAAAAAGTACCTTATGCCACCTATATCCAGTGGTAGGTTTGGGATAGAAACTGGGGTTTATAATATACTGTTTTAAAACTCCAAGATCATCTGGAATGATATTTTGTATATATGTAAATATTGTGTAAAGTTTTAGTTCAGCCAATCTTTTGAAAATTGCTGCTGTTTTAAATTATAAAACTATATTTATGCTTTGTAGAAAATACTTGCTTTGTAGCACTTACTGATTTTTCTTTCACTGTTCTTAAACATAATGTTAGTGCTTAAAGGAATTTTGTACTCTTTAATGCAGCATCATGCATTGAGAGGGATCTTTTTCTACTAAAACTAAGCTCTGCCCAGTCGATCTGTCCTTGTTGTCAGAGAAATGCTAGCTCAATATTAAAAGAAAAAGATTATAACTCTTGCTGTATGGACGAGCCTGTTGTTCAGCTATCACAAGCATACAGTTAACCTCAGCAAACCACATTTACCTACCTATAATAAAGAGGTGCTTTCAATCATTTTGAGTGTTTTGTCATCTTCATTTATTATCATAATCATTTATTACATATAATAACTCCTCTGCCTGAAATGCAAATCAAAACAACTCCAAGATCCCATCTTACACCTTTAAGGATGGCCAAGTTCAAAAACACGGATGACAACTTATGCTGGAGAGGTTGTGGGGGAAAAGGAACACTTCTTCATTGCTGGTGGGAATGCAACCTGGTACAGCCCCTTTGGATGTCAGTGTGGCGATTTCTCAGAAAATTAGGAAACAACCTTCCTCAAGACCCAGTAATACCACTTTGGGTATATATCCAAAGGATGCTCAATCGTGCCACAAGGACATGTGCTCAACTATGTTCATAGCAGCTTCGTTTGTCATAGCCAGAACCTGGAAACAACCTAAATGCCCCTCGATCGAAGAATGGATAAGTACACAATGGAGTACTACACAGCCGAAAAAATAACAACAGCTTGAATTTTGCAGGAAAATGGATGGAGCTAGAAAACATTATTTTAAGTGAGATAACCCAGACCCAAAAAGACAGTTATCACATATACTCATTCATAGGTGGTTTTTAAGCATAAAGCAAAGAAAACCAGCCTACAAACCACAATCCCAGAGAACTCAGACAACAATGCGGACACTAAAACAGACTTACATAGATCTAATCTAAATGGGAAGTAGAAAAAGACAAGATCTCCTGAGTAAATTGGGAGCATGGGAACCTTGGGGGAGGATTGAAGTGGGGAGGGGAGAGGCAGGGAGGGGAGCAGAGAAAAATGTAGAGCTCAATAAATATCAATTAAAAAGTAACTCCTCTGCCATCCCATGCTATATTTATAAATTATTACACAATATGCTATATTATTACTGAAGGAGTATAGGGCATTTTGCACATTTTTACAAAATTAGAACATGGTACAGAAACAACATGGCCTAAAAATGGTGAATGATTTCCACCAAAAATAACAGCACCATCCACAAGATGAAGGACAATGTTCTCATCAAAGAGGGGAAACTGAGTGTCCACCTGCCAAAAAGAGAAGACAGACAATTTCCTTCCTTGGTAGTACAAAACAGCTCACCTGGGATGAGAGCTAAACTAAGCTCTCAGAGGAAGCGGAGAAACCCTTGACAATAATCTGATTTGATGATTTCTGGGAACAACACCAAAATCACACCAAGGACAAAATCCTAGATAAGCTGGACTTCATTAAAAAAAAATATAAAAGACACTATCAAAAGAGCAAAGAAGCAACCCATAGAATGTTTTCATGTAATAGGACATTCTGCAGCCTTAAAATACATGAAATGTTGATATATGATACAACATGGGTTAAGCCAGATACAAAAGGACAAATACGATAGGATTCCCTTTAGATGAGGGATCAAGAGCAGACCAACTCATCGTACACACAGAAATCATAATACAGATCAGCAGGCCAGGAATCAGGTGGAAAATATCTTCAATGCATAAAGAATTTCCCCTTAAGATGATGACAGAATTCTGGAGACAGACTAGGGCTGGTTGCACAGCAATTTAAACATGCCAATACCACTGAACTGTGTGCTTCAAATGATTTAAATAGTATTTTGTTATGTGTATTTTATATGTGATTTTAAGAGGGACCATAGCAAAGATGTCTGACTTGATGTCTGAGGAAAATAAAAAGGCTTTCAGAGGTTGATTCTATTAAGAATCATATCCTGTAACTGAGTTTGAGTTTGCAGTTATGTTGTGAACATAACTACTTTTTTCAGAAACCCAAATGATAAATAACACTCCTAGGTAGCATTTAAGAAATACATAAAGACACACAGAGAATGATCAAGAAAGAAAGGGAGAAAGAGAGGAAGAAAGGGATGGAAGAAGAAAGGAGGGAAGGGAAGGGGAGAAATGGGAAGGGCAGGAAAATGGTGCAAGGGCAGCCATGCAGAAATAATATACATTGTGGTTCATATGGCTCGTTTGATTTATTTGGTTTTGTTTTCTGTTGAGAATTTTTTCCAAGCAGGGTCTCATTATAGTCCAGGCTGACCTCAAACTCATTATGTAGCCAAGGCTGGTCTTGAACTCCCAACCCTCCTGCATTTACTTTCCAAATGCTAAGAATACAGGTGTGTCATTATGTTTTAAGTGTGTTGCTGAGTTACCTTAAGTACCGTCAACATGTGTGAAATGGCGGCTAACAGCCC
The DNA here is from genome assembly GCF_018167655.1 of Microtus oregoni. Lineage (NCBI taxonomy): Eukaryota > Metazoa > Chordata > Mammalia > Rodentia > Cricetidae > Microtus > Microtus oregoni. The sequence goes on along the minus strand of NW_024543059.1, from coordinate 60,864,672 downwards.
TGTGAAGGTCAGCTGTGCGGTTTTAGCATGCTGTGTGTTCACTGTTTCCTTTTCCTCACTGGTATTTGAAGATAATAAAGGTATTTCTCTCATTTGGTTTTTTGAACGGATTCCATAACTTGGCATAGGAAACTGAATAGAGCTTCATACAAAGTAATGTTTGATGTCCCTGCTGCGAGTGTCTTTGCCATCATTAAAGACTTAGTCGATCTGTAGTTATCACTGAAGAAAGGTGTGTTGATTCCCTTGATGAAAATCTATGCAAGGGGAAGAAAGAAACCATCCCCACTTGGCAGTACGTACTCATTTGCATGGTAAAACTACTTCTATCCTGGCAGATTTCAGGTGGGAATCTGATGTTACTGAACATGAAGTCAAACTACCTATAAAATTTGTTTTATAAATGTAATTGTTTTTTTTTTTTTTTTTGCTTTTTCTAGACAGGGTTTCTTTGTGGTTTTGGAGCCTGTCCTGGAACTAGCTCTTGTAGACCAGGCTGGTCTCGAACTCACAGAGATCCGCCTGCCTCTGCCTCCCGCGTGCTGGGATTAAAGGCGTGCGCCACCACCGCCCAGCCAATTCTTTTAAAATGAGATGTGCCTATATCTATTAATACTTAAGAAAAGTTTCTGGCTTTCCTCCCAATTTTTATTCATTTTTTAATATTTATTTATTATGTATAGTATTCTTTCTGCATGCCAGAGAGGACATCAGATCTCATTATAGATGGTTGTGAGCTGGGAATTGAACCCAGGTCCTCTGGAAGAGCAGCCAGTGCTCTTAACCTCTGAGCCATCTCTCCAGCCCCACATTTTTATTCTTTTAGCTTTTTGATATTTATTTGTTTTGTGAGCATATATGTGTGTCTGTGTGTATGTCTGGACACCATGTATGTGCGGGAGCCCAGAGAGATCTGAAGAGACATGGCTTCCCTGGAATCAGAGTTAAAAATGGTTGTGAGCCACCTGTGTCTGAGTGCTGGGAACTGAACCTGGGTCCTCTCCAAGGGCAGAAAGTGCACTTACCTGCTGGCCCATCTACATTGCCTTGGTCTTTGTAAGGTAGCACAGATTTTCACTGTGATATAAAACCATACAAATGATAGTGGAAGAGAGAAACCTCATTCAGTACCAACACGTACACTCCTTGTGTTAGGTATTTGGAAAAGCCATTTTGTTTTCGTCCCCATATTGAAGTGCTGCCATCCGCTTGTCCTACCGGTTATGGGGGAGGGGGCACTGAAGTGTCCGACTGTGCTTGTACATTTATCTTTCCTCCTTTTATGACTTTCATGTTTGCATTATATGTATAATTAGTCAAATTAAACATCTAGCAAGGGGAAGAAAGGGCCAAATCCAAATAGCCAGCATTTGCTCTTCCCAGGGCACAAATATTCCTGTCATGGTTGATGTCAAGCTACGAATTGATATTACTGCACATAAAGACTGGGGGCCACATGATGGCTATGCCAAGCCAGTCCCAATACTGTCTGTGCTGTTCTGTTACGCTGATTACCAGAGCGTGCCCGTTTTAGCTCCGCTGTCCTTACCAGGGATAAAATATGGGTGAGTGAATAGACATCTATCCTTTTATATCTTAAGTTGCCTGCATCCTTTCATTTAGATAGATCTTCCATGGTCGGTAAATAGCTGAATGTTTATTTGTACTACAATCTGATGATCTCAGGCTCTGAATTAGTAATTTAATGCACTGTTATAACCCATTTTGTGCCTTTGATCTTTGTATCATTTTACGTGTGTCTCACCTCTAACTTGTTTCCTGTTTTCTTTCCTTTCTTTCTTGTTTTTCTTTTATAGATAATTGTGAGCCACCATGTGGGTGATGGGAATTGAACCTGGTTCTTCTTAAAGAACAGCCAGCGCTCTTAAACACAGAGCCAATTCTCCAGCTCAACTTTTTAATTCTAATTATATTGTTTTTTAGTCCTAGGGAAAATTGTCCATTTTTATCACTGAGGCTGCTCATCACTGTTTGAAAGTCCATATCTCGATAGCCCAGACTATGATCTATCTGTGTTGTTTCATTTCCTTTTGGTTGTCAGTCATTTGCTCTTGTCTTTTGGCAGGATTAGCACTTGCTTGATAATTATCAGGCACTACGTGTCAAACTTGGCAGACTCTGTGATCGATAATCAATTACTCCCTCATAGAAGAAGTCAAGTCACTTTTACAGTTGGCCATAATCAATGACAGGGATAATGTTGACGTTAGGCCTTGCCAGAGTGGATTGTTTCTCCAGTTTTCCTGTCTTTGTAGCTTTCAATTCCCTTCACATCTCAGTGGAAAGCCAAGGGTGGTGACCAGGACTCTGTGACCTTCCATCGGCCTTGAACTCCAGGTTGCATCCTCTTGGCTTGCTCCTCTCTCCACACGGCTGCCAGAAGTTCCAGGATGCTTTCCGTTCAGCGGTTTCCTCAGGGGAAAAAGTGATGAAGGAAGTGCAGCTTGCGTCAGCTATTCCCTTCTCTCACCCTTCACACTGGCTACTCGGGAGGGTCACCGAACCTGCCAAACATCTCTTTTTTTATGTCTGTACAGATTTTATGGTTATTCTTAGCAGTGGGTTTGGTCTCATATAAGCAATTCCATCATAATTAGAAACAGGCTTTTCTTTATCTGTATTTAAAAAAAAAATCCTGTCCTTAGTTCTATTTTCTAGTAGGGATGACAGAATCGAGCTCTAAATTAGCCACAGTCAACTTTTGGTGAGTATTAACTATCTCTAAGGAAAATAGCAAGTTGAACCTCATGTACATCAATCAGACACTTCTACTTAGCATACTTTAACAGCACACACAGAGGGTTTCCCGTTCATTGCTGTCATATATGATATGTGTGTTACATGTGTACTTCATAAATCCAATAAGAAAGAATATCTACTCATTGCAATTTCATGTGTAAAAGGTATTTTCTCAAGATATTAAAATTTTAATTTTAATTGCCGGGTTTTCTCTTTTTGTTTGGTTTGGTCTTTTTTTTTTTTTTTTTGAGACGGGGTTCTCTGTGTTACAGCCCTTGCTGTCCTGAACTCTCTTTGTAGACCAAGTTGGCCTCAAATTCACAGATCTCTACCTGCCTCTGCCTCCCACATGCTAGGATTAAACCACACGCCACTGGTTGCAAGTCTTTTCTTTAATACTTATTTTCTTTTATTTCTGTAGGTGTTTGCCTCCATGTGAATATAATCCATCTCTATGCAGGTGACAATGGAGGCCAGAGGAGGGTATTAGATTTGCGGAAGCTAGAGTTATAGGCACTGAAAGTGGACTGTGGATGCTGAGAAAAACTATTGCCCTGTGGAAGAGCATCAAGTTGTCTTAACTGCTGGGCCACGTCTCCAGTCCCACTTGAAGAGTTGTTGGTATTGCTTTTTCAGACTTTGTGTTTTTTGGTCCCCAATTGAGTGATGAGAAGGTAGCCATTTTCCTCGCTGCTACTCTCTGCTGCGATGAACTACTTTTCTCTCAGTATTTCTTTTGGTCTTTAGTTGGTTTTAGGGAATTAATCCACGGCACTGTTTTGAAATACTCCCACCTGGAGTTTGGTGAGCTTGAATCTAAAAGACTGAACACATCATCACGGTATAACATTTTTTACCACAATTCCTTGTGTTTAAGTATTTGTACTTACATAGAAACATCATGAATAGCCAAGTCAAAATACTTACACACATAAACCCATAACCGTTGGTCACAAGTAAAATCTGTGTATTTACAAACATACTATAAACATATCTTCCCACTGGCAAAATAGTTTAATCATATTAAACTACAGCCTGAAAAGTATAGCAAGGTACTAAAATTATTTTTTCAAACTTGTTTTCCTTTTTCGTGTCTTTGTACTGTTTCTATAGCTGTATGACATGTGTGTCACACCGGGCACACACATGTTGTGGTGCTTCTGTACTCAGAACAACTGTCAGAAGTCAGGCATTGATTCAGGCAATTAGGCTTGCTTGGTAAGAACTTCTACCCACTGCCCTGTGAGCCATGTCACCAGCCCTCAGAGACTCTTTCTATGTGGCCTGCACTGTCACCAAGTCAATATTTTCCATGGAGAATATTCTACATGAAGCTATAGTGGTCTTCACAATGCCTGCTTAATCTCAAATGAAACATAAATGTGGTTCTTTCTACACTAAACAGATAGGTTTTGCTTGCTTGCTTGCTTGACAACCTTATAATAAAGGAAAGGCCGGTAGTGGCACGGGAAAAACTTGAGCAGTTGGATCGTGGAGGTAGCAGGAGGTGTTTTGTGAATCTTCACCTTGTGTGTTATTTTATCCCTTGCAGTCAGACAATGTCTATAATTGCAAAGGTGTGGACTGGCCCTTCGATGTATAGTGCTCAGCCCCGTTAGTGCATCCCTTTTCCTCATGACTTGGGTGATGATCGCCTGTGGAAGGTAGGTGTGAGGAAGTTGTTTTCACCTCGGCTTGGGCACATATTAGGCAATGTGTGTGTTTTGGATTCAGAGCCTGGACAAATTCAGAGCCAAGTTAGAAAAACAGCCCCTCTATAGAGAAGCGACAGATGGGGAATCTGAGCGATCATCTTGGCTGTACCAAGCAGTGGGATTTTTAGAACTACCCATAACCACAAAAAAAAAATGTTAGCAACCACACATTAAGAAATAATTTTATTTTATTAAGTATCTAGCTCAGGAAAAAGTTACTGTTCAAAGGTAAGAAAATGTCTCACTTCCTGAAGCAAACACTGGAAAGTCGGTCTCATAAAATGGACACTTTGCTACAGAGATGATGTTCATCCTCAGCGAGTAAGAACTGAAAACCTTGACTTGAACTTTACTATGTTCTATTCAAGTTCTTCACTTGAATGTTTTTAATTTATAGAAGTTAAACCAGTTAGTATTAAGAGGTCAAAATATTACTTTTTTTAAATTCGCAGTTAGGAGCCACGGCGATGTCTCACTCAAGATGTTTGCTATGCAGGCGCAAGGACCTGAATTTGGATCCCCAGCACACAAATAAAATGTCAGGCATGGTGGCGTGCACCTGTAATTCCAGCACCTGGGAGGCAGCAATAGGAGTGTCCCTGGGGCTTGCTGGCCAGCCAGTCTAGCTCATCCGTGTGCTTAGGTTTCAGTTAGAGACCCAGTCTCAAAAACAAGGAGGGGAACCATAGAGGAAGACACACAATGTTGGCCTCTGTCCTTTGCACTCACGCGTACACATACACGAGAATAATCAGTTATAATAAAATCCACAGCTAAAATACTTTTAGTGTTTATAGTTTGCTACATAACATCTAAGTAGCAGTGAATAATCAAAAGGAATGGTTCTGTGGTGGTGGTTCTTGTTTTGTTTTCTTTAGAGACAAGGTCTCACTGTATAGCTCAGGCTATACATGTTATTGTAGCTAGTAAAACTCCTTGGTGTCATGTCATGACCTGCCAACAGTCCATAAAAATGGGGTGAGGGCTCACAGGACCAACCCTCGGCTTTCTACAAGGATGAGTCCCCCGGTAAGTTGACCATGTTCCAGTGGTCAGTCATACACCATCATGCACATGGGCAACCCTAACTGGATTCAGCAAGCAGCGAGGTGTGTATGTGTGTGTGTGTGTGTCTTTCAAAGCCTTAGGCCATTCAGTGTGATATTTCTGCTTCAAACTCGTAGCTTAAGAGGTGAGAGCTCAGCTTCCTGCTCCTGCTGTCATGCCTGCTGCTTGTCGCCATGTTCCCCACCATGACAGACTCTTACCCTCTTAAACCATACATAGCCCAAATGAACCTTTCTCCTCAAAGATGCCTTAGTCATGGTGTTTTAGCACAGCAACAGAAAAGTGACCGATACGTTCCTAGAAGCAATTCTTCAGTAAGTATAGTAAGCAACAACACAGAAGCCATGATATGACGACCTTTGTAGAGCTGTAATATGGGCCTAGTTCACTATCTTCAGAGCAAATATTAGACACTTGAGGTTTTCAAAGAGGTCCCTGAAATTATCAAACTTTGATCTATAAGACCAAGCTATTGTTTGGAGAATGGATTAGAAAAAAAGCTAAATATTTACTTACTAGGTTAACAAATTAATAAATTAATTATATGCTTAGATAACTCTTAAATATTCATTTTATGTTAACTATATGTAATAAAATTTGAGTTTTAGTAACAAATATCCAGGTAGCACTTTACAATTGCAATATAATACATATATAATTTAAAACTCCCTAATAGCTTCATTTGAGTAAGCAAAAAAGAGATAAAATTAATTTCAACAATATATATCATTTATTATACCCCAAATATCATTATAACAAGTAATCAACAAAGCTATAGGGTAAAGGGGGCCAGTAAAAGAATACCCTGGATCTGAGACCAGAGCCAATGAAACGCACCTCGCCTCTAACCAACTCAAGAATTGAAATCCAGCAAATCTCTGGGCATAAAATCCAACCAATCTTTGAGCTTGTCCTAAACTCAGGAATTGAGAGCCTACAGATCCCCATCCTGAAAATCTCTACCTTGGAAAGCTCCACCCCTAAGAAACCCTATGTATGCCCTATGCCTGTTCATTTGGGGGCTGTTCTTTTTCCACACTGGCAGAGGTAGCCACTTTCCTGGATTCTCCCTCCCAATAAATCTCTTGAGTGAGGTTTATTGTAACGACTTTCTTTCACCGGAGGGAAGTAGAGCAGAGCTGTAACAGCTCTCATCAGAGCAGAGTGGAGCAGACCCAGAGCTGAGCTAAAACATTTTGGCTGGGGAAACTCTCCCTTGCTGGAGCAGACTGGTTGTAACATATCTCAGGAGCAGAACAGAGCAGAGCTGTGACAGGCTCTCCGGGGAAACTCTGCCCTGCTGGAGTGGACCTGCTGTAGTGACCTTAGGGAAATCTTTCCCAGAGCAAGGTCCATAACCCTTTGCTAGGGGAACTGCCCCCACCAGAACAGAACTGAAACGCTTCTGCTGGGATGCCTTTCCCTTCGGAGCTACAGGTATTCCTTGGCTTCTAAGCGCCAAAATACCTTCCCCTTCTAAACTGTAGGTCTTCCATGGCTTCCGACTACCTGGATACCTTTCTCTTCAGAGCTGTAACACTTGCAAAACTATTATTAATGAGATCATTTACATTACTTTCTCATTAAACTGTGTATTTTATGCTGCAAGCTTGTGTTAATTCAGATAATCCTATTTCATGTGCTCAGTAGTCCTTAGAGAGCTTAGGAAAGTATAGTTATAATGACTTTACCAAATGGTTCTCAAATATGAACGGTACCAATTTGCCCCTGAGTTATGAAGACCGTTAAGCATCCTGGGAATTTTTGAACAGTAGCACTAGCATTCATCTGTCTGTTTCCTGTGGAGGGGGAAGCAATGCAACCAGCAGCCTCCAGCTGCCATGTCTTCTCCGACATGATGTACTGACTATTTATCCTCAAAGTATGAACCAAAATAAACCCTTTCTTCCTGAAGCTGCTTCTGTCAGGCATTTTTCACAGCATCAAGAAGAGTAACTGATACACCGTCCAGGACTATATTTTCAGGGTTCTCAAAAGGGACAGAAATGAAAGGATGCACATACATACAAACATACACATAAACATACATACATACACATAAATGTGGGGGATTTTTTTAGACTGCCTTACAGAATATAGTCTGGATAATATAACAATGTGTGCCAATGTTGTCCTCTGTCATCCACATGTTTGCTATAGCATACATGTGCTCACATACATACATCATACACACATACAATAATAAACAAGTGAAAATCTAAATGGCAAAAAAAAATATGAAAAAATGCTTGACATCCATAGCCAGTAGATTTCAAATCAGAGTACATTAGGAGTCCATCTTTCCCCAGTTAGACTGATTGTCATCATGAACTCAAACAGGGGTCGGTGAGGATATTGAGAGAAAAGGAACCCTATCTACTGTTGGTATGGGTGTAGATGGTGTGCCCTTATGGAAATAAGTAAAGGGGTTCCTTAGAAAACTAAAATTAGAGCCACCATCTTCTCCAGAAGTGGTCCCCTTCCAAAGCACACACCTGAAGGCACCTAAAGCAGCACACTACACAGAAACCTGCCCCTTTCTGCTGGGTGTGGGAGCACAGGCAGATTTCTGAGTGTGAGGTCAGCCTGGTGTACACAGAGAGTTACAAGTAGAGCTACATAGAGAAAACCTGTTTGAAAAAACAAATAAGTAAGTAAATAAATACATAGTTAAATGTAAAAAGTCCATCGTGGTGACCCATGCCTTTAATCCCTGTGCTCCAGAGGCAGCAACAGCCCAGGAGGTTCCAGTTCCAGGAGAACATGGAGAAAACCTGTCTCAAAAAAAAAAAAACAAGAAGGAAAGCAAAGGGGAAAGGAAAAAGAAGGAGGGAAGGCAGCAGGAACAAGCCTGCCTACTCATGTTGATTGAAACATTATTCACAACAACCAAGACATGGAATCAGCCTAGGTGTCCATCAGTAGATTAACAAATAATAAAATGTGGTCCATACACACAGTATTATTCCACCATTATTTAGAGCACAACTCTGTTATTTGTAGGATGAAGCTTCTGAGTAGTCCCAGAGTACTCACAGGCTCACCAAGTTGGACGCTGGTAGACTCCTTACTTTGTTCTGTTGTTGGTCCCTCCCTGGGACGAATAGACCTTTGTTTACTTCTTCCCCAGAAACAGTGCCACACAGCAGCAGGTCCCAGTTCTCTATGGTTGTTGGCCAGTGTGTCAGTTTACCAGAGCAATAGCGCAAACTGGATGACTGAAGCAAAGACCGTTCTTATTTATTCAAAATTCAAGAAGCTATAAAGGTCCAAAACCAAGGGTACAGAAGTACATTCATCCCACTTGTATGCAAATTCCTTATTAAATAATATTTCAGTCAGATTGGATTAGAGCCCATTATAATGACCTCATTTTAACCAGTATACCTTCAAAGGACTGATCTCCAAAATATAGTCAAAATTGAGTGGTATTAGGGATTAAGGGTTTCATCATATGGATTTTTTGTTTGTTTGTTTTTTGTTTTTTCGAGACAGGGTTTCTCTGTGGCTTTGGAGCCTGTCCTGGAACTAGCTCTCTAGACCAGGCTGGTCTCGAACTCACAGAGATCCGCCTACCTCTGCCTCCCGAGTGCTGGGATTATAGGCGTGCGCCACCATCGCCCGGCTCATCATATGGATTTGAGGGGCTATTGCTAGCATTTAAGAACCAGAGTTTCAGTTGCTGGGAGTAGTAGGTGATTCCCAGGCATGGTTTCATGTAATTCTTTCAGGAGTATTTAAGCATACATGTCTCCCCTTTCTCTCCCCCTCTCTCTCCCTGGTCTTTCTTCTCCCCCCTGTTTGTTTTGTTTTTGAAACAGGGCCTCACTATATAGCCCTGGCTGACCCAGAACTTACTATGTAGACAGGGCTGGCCTTTCTAAGTCGCAGAGATACTCCTGCCTCTAGCTCCTAAATAATAGGATTAAAAGATTTTCTTTTTTGTTGTTTGTTTGATTGGTTGGTTTTTGAGACAGGGTTTCTCTGTGTAGCCCTGGCTGTCCAGGAACTCACTCTGTAGACCAGGCTGGCCTCAAACACAGAGATCCGCCTGCCTCTGCCTCCCGTGTGCTGAAATTAAAGGCGTGTGCCACCGCCACCCAAGCATAAAGGCATTTTCTAATACCTTGGTAAAGGTGAATCATGACAGTTTAGACCAGAGGTTCTCAACTAGTGGGTTGCGACCCCTATGGCAAACCTCTGTCTTCAAAAACATTTACCTTACGATGTTTTGTCTTGTTTTGTTTTTTTGTTTTTGTTTTTTCAAGACAAGGTTTCTCTGTAGCTTTGGTGCCTGTCCTGGAACTACCTCTCTTAGATCAGGCTGGCCTCGAACTCACAGAGATCCACCTGCCTCTGCCTCCCGAGTGCTGGGATTAAAGGTGTGCGCCACCACCGCCCGGATTACATTACGATTAATAACAATAGCAAAAATTACAGTTATGCAGCAGCAATGAAAATAATCTTATGGTAGGGGGGCTCACTACAACATGAACTGTATTAAAGGGTCGCAGGATTAGCAAGGTTGAGAACCACTGTTCTAAACTTTAGAGGAACATGGGAATCTGTCCTCCATTATTAGAGTTAATCCTTAATACAGGCTAAAGCGGGTTATTTAGAGACTATCGTTTCAGTACCCAGGACACCAATTTTGGAGCCTGGAAGCGGTCTCTCAAGACCTGAAGCGGTGCAAAGCGACAGCGCCGTAAAAAATTCTACAAGTCGTGAAGAGTCGTGGGGCGGAAGAGTTGCTTTACGGCTCATCCCGCATCTACTGGGCGTGCAAAGCTGGCGGCTTCTGGGTTGCACACGTGTGGCGCTGTCGGTGATTCGTGTGGTAATCCCGCTTGTTGGCGTGGTTGCGCCACCCTGAAGAACGGAGTGGCAGTGTGGGCCGAGGCTCGGGAGCTGATGGAGTTGGCGGCGGAGAAGGAAGGGGCTCCGGGAGGAGGTCCCCAGAGGGTAGCGGAGGGGGCGCGGCCGAGACCCGAGGCTGGCGGGGAGGGAGCCTGGGACTTAGGTGGGAGCCCCGAGGCTGGCGATGGAGAGGAGAGGATCGGACTGGCAGGCGTTGAGACCACAGCGGATGCGGAGGAGATAAAGATGGATCTAGCCGTGGTGAAGCAGGAAGTGGTGGACTGGTCAGATATAGACGGTGGCATCTCGGTCAGCCGCTGGGTGAAGCAGGAGGTGGAGGGCGGGCCTGAGGTGAAGGATGAGAAGGTGGGCGCGCTGGAGGTGAAGCAGGAGACGGATGGTAGCCTGGTGGTGAAAGAGGAGACGGTGGATGCGCCAGAAGTAAAGGAAGAGAAAGTGAAGGTGAAGGAGGAGGTAACGGACTGGGAAGAAGTGACGGAGGACTTGAACGTAAAACCGGAGTTGTTTGTTGGTCAGAACGTAAAGGAGGAGCAGGTGTTGGAGGGAGTGCGCCTCAAAGAAGAGGATTGCCTCAAGAGAGAAGAGATGGACGGCGCGCAGGTGAAGGAAGAGCCCCAGACGAAACCCCGAGTGGGCTGCAAGAGAAAGTTGGCTATGTCAAGGTAGGGCAGGGAGAAAACCCAGATGGGAAATAGAACATTGTGCGGACGAAGCTACTCTAACAGCAGAGTAAATTAAATCAGGCGCGAAGTGGGTCCCTGAAGTCTGGGTCACTGTGTGAAGTGGCAGTGTCCAGCATGGAATGGTCAAGTTAGGGAGAAAATTCTGGGGGTCAGAGACCTTTGTGGAACCAGGTCTTATTAGCTGTGACGCTCTTGTGCAGGGCTTCACCCACTAGAGAAAATAGCAGCTATGGGGTATCTAATAAAAGCCAACAATGAAAGGGTGGGCGGAGTTAATAGACAGCCTCCACTTGAAGTTTTGCACGGCTCCTATGAATGCTTATTCCTTGGCTGTAATTTCTTTAGTGTGTTCGTGCGATGGCACAGAGAACCAAAACTGTGATCAGATTCTGTCTCAAACAGCTCGGACTGTCTGAACTGAATCTACAGGGTGAGCTGTGGTTGAGAAGATGAGTAATACCATCCCTGGCTTATTCTGGTGTCCGTTCTAAAGTAGATGTGAACTTTTGGAAAAGGCATACATTACTGTTAAATTTAGCCTTGTCTCATTCTATCTTGTTTTGCTGGTGTATATGCTTTTATAATATCCAAATGTAACATCTAGGCACACACAAAATCTCCATAAATTACAGATTAAAAAAAATCACCCATTCATTTATTCTGTAATTGCAGCAGAAAAGCCAAAATGAGATTTTCCCCATATTATATATTGTTTTCTCGAATTGCATTTTATCGTAAATGTCATTTGCAGACATTTTCATAATTTTCAATGACAGCTATCAAATATTTTATCAGAGTTGCTGGCCCATGCTTCTTTGCATTGCCTGCCTTGATGTCCATGGGTCGGCATTCAGAGATTGTAAGTAGAGTTAGTGTTTGAGTATTAAGTCACAGGTGCGCTTTTACAGGTGTGGAACTTGTGGGACGGAAGAAGCGAAGTACCGATGTCCACGCTGCATGCGCTATTCCTGCAGGTAGATACATAACTTCCTACCTTATCCCCACCTCTCTGCACCCAACTTCGGGTACAGAGCTGATTCCTGTTTGCTCCCGCAGTTTGCGCTGCGTAAAGAAGCACAAAGTAGAGCTGACTTGTAACGGCGTCCGCGATAGAACTGCCTATGTCTCGCTGCAGCAGTTTACTGAGATGAATCTGCTGAGCGGTGAGTCCTTCTGTGCACAGCAGGTAAATGCTTCCCAGCCACCGGCACATGTCACTTACTCATTTTTCCATTCTGAAATTAGACTACCGATTTTTGGAAGACGTGGCAAGAACAGCAGACCAGGTTTCAAGAGATACTTTCTTGAAAAGGCCAAAGCGCAAAAAATATGTAAGTATTTCCATTGATCTTCTCAAGTTCAAATTTCTTGCAATCAGTTTATTTGTAAACCTCTCGGCTGTATCACGTGGCCACTGTGATCTGGGACTGTGCTGGTAGTCGAGACAAAGCCTTACCTTGAGGAGTCTGTCATGTAGGGGGGAGTTATAGGCGTGGGAGAGTCAGAATATGTAGAATAACAAATATAATAATCTCACAGGCTTAAGTGCATGTGGAAAATTAGGATGGATCAAAAGACTAAAGAGAACAGAGTGATGTGTGAGGGGCATGAGCTCTTCAGGGGATGATTGTCAGCACAGTGGTAGAGGGGACGGCTAGGCAGTGACCGTAATGGTATGAAAGAGACAGAGACATTTGGAAGAAAACTCTTCTGGGTAGAAATAGAGGCAAAAGTGGCACAAGCCTGTGACGCCACACTTGGAGGAAGACATTGCAAGACTTTGACCGAACAAGATGTAGGTAGGGAACTGATGTTTATGTTCAGGGATTACAAGGGGCAGGGTGACTGAAGCATGGTGAGTGGGGAGGGATACTAAACAGAGCCTAGGGTGCCTGGAAGAGTTCCCAGGGAGGCTGGGTGTGGTGGTGCCTTTAGTATGGCACTCAGGAAACCGAGAGGCAGGCCAGTCTCTTGAGTTCCAGGCCATGCAGGCATATATGAGACCTTTGTTTGTTTGTTTGTTTGTTCTGAGACAGGCTTTCTTTCTGTAGCTATAGCTGTCCTGGAACTGCATCTGTAGACCAGGGTGGCCTCGAACTCACAGAGATCCACCTGCCTCCCCAGTGGTGGGATTAAAGGTATGTGCCACCACTGCCCAGCTGAGACCTTTTCTCAAAAAAGAAAAAAACCTGGCAGTAGTGTGCACGCCTTTAATCCCAGAACTCTGGAAGCAGAGGTAAGCAAATTTCTGAGGCCATCTTGATCTACAGAGAGAGGACAGCCGGGGATACACAGAGAAACCCTGCCTCAAAAAACAAACAAACAGCAGCAGCAAAGAAACAAGACAAGAGAGGAGTTGAGCATGTTTTGGTCTTTAAAAGAGCTTTCTTGAGCCTGGAGAGCCGGCTCAGCAGTTAATCACCGGGTGATCTTGCAGGGGACTGTGGACTAGACAGAGATAAACATGCTCCTGTTCCAGAGGTCCACACGCATGATGCAAAATACATTCAAGAAGATAAACACTCATGCACATAAATATTTTTTAAAAAAGGATCACTTTTGCTGCTTGGTTAAGGAACCACAGTGGAAGATTGAAGCACAAAGAATAGGTTCAGGGGTGTCTGCCATATGAGAGGTGGTGGTGGTGGTGGCTTGAGTGTGCTGTGATTCCAGTTTTGACAAAACAGTTAATACGACCCTGTGTCCTGACACACGTAGTCTTCATATTCTTACGTCCCTTAAACACTAGGAAAATCAAAGATTACACATGTGAGATGTTATAATGCTGTGATGGACTCAGAGATGGTCCCATCCCTTCCCCTCCCCACCCCCACAGACAGGACTTCTCTGTAGCTTTGGAGCCTACCCTGGAACTAGCTCTTGTAGACCAGGCTGCCCTCGAACTCACAGAATCCACCTGCCTCTGCCTCCCAAGTGGTGGGATTAAAGGTGTGCTCTACCACTGCCCAGCCTGATGTTAGGATTTTTCACACACCTGTATTATTGGTACCATGATGATAACACACATGTAGAAAGTTACCAATACCTACTACTACTCAGGTTAAGTTAAGCATCACTAAGTTCTATTTTTATTGTAAAATACAACATAGATTTAAAAATCATAAAATGGCCCCGTTGTGGTGGTAGCACTAGGGAGACAGAGGCAGGTGGATCTCTGTGTAAGTTCGAGGCCAGCCTGGTCTATAAAGCAAGTTCCAGGACAGGCTCCATAGCTACAGAGAAACCCTGTCTCGAAAAACAAACAAACAAGCCGGGCGGTGGTGGCGCACGCCTTTAATCCCAGCACTCGGGGAGGCAGAGGCAGGCGGATCTCTGTGAGTTCGAGGCCAGCCTGGTCTACAAGAGCTAGTTCCAGGACAGGAACCAAAAGCTACGGAGAAACCCTGTCTCGAAAAATCCAAAAAAAAAAAAGAAAGAAAGAAAAGAAAAGAAAAGAAAAACAAACAATCATAAAATGGAAATACAGTGTAACGATTAATGATATAATGAGAATCTGAAACTGCGGCTGGGCCTGGGACAAGATGTTCCGGGAGTTCCTTGTCACCCTCTGGTGTTCCTCACTGCCCAAGTCGCCTTTCCAGAGTTGTCTTAGAAACACAACCTTTGCTTATTCTGTTATTCATAGAACAAATTTTCAGTAACAACCAAAACAACACCAGCTTTAAAACAATGCTGTTGGGAATCTTTGGCTTTCAATTATGGTCTGCTGGTGTGTGCTCTCTGAGGGATTATACTTGAACGTGGAGTTGTCTTGTTGAGCTTTGCTCAAGTCTTTAACTGGATGTTAGTAGAGCTTACTCTGGAGTGATTATTACTGGTTTCCTTTCATTCACTTTTTTCCTTTTTTCGGGTGGAAGGGGGTGCTGGAGGAGTTAAAGACAAGGTTCCCATCTGTAGTCTTGTCCTGGAACTCACTCTGTAGACCAGGCTAGCCTCAAACTCAGAGATTCACCTGCCTCTGCCTCCTAAGTGCTGGGATTAAAGGCGTGCGCCACCACCACCTGGCATATTATTACCAGTTCTCATTCTGACCAGTATGTCTAAATTTCCTTCAGCTTTTAACAGAATTGTGTTGGATTTTAGTTTTACCATTCACTTTCTCCTTTTGAGAAGGAAAACATTTTATTGAGCATTTGGATTTCCACTTGTGTGTGCTTAAGCCTTTGGTTCATCATCTTGTTCAGCTTCTGGTTCCCTTTGAGAGTCAGTGTGTGCAGACACTTGCCGTGGCACACGTGTGGAGGTGGTGCGGCTTTCTTACCTCTTCTCCTGGCTCCTGTCTCTCAGTAGGAGACTGGGATAGCAGACTTGGCTCTCACACCAAGCTTTGTGCGGGTCCTGTGATTTCACACTCAGTTCTCCATGCTTGTGCAGTAAACTACCCACTGAGGCGTTGTTAGCCTGCTGAGCTGTATTTGTGGGGTTTATGTACTGGTCAATACTTGATGGGATGTTATAAACTTTTGTATGGTTTATCTTTCACTATTGGTGAGCATGCCTTCATTTTAGTCTAAGTGTTATCTTTTGCTCATTTCCTTTACAGGTAGTATTCTGTGTTTGTCAGGAAGCCCTTTCCTGTGCATACACAGCTGCAGTGCTGCTCAGGTGTGGCCTGCTGTCCTCTGTGTGTGCAGCTGCAGTGCTGCTCAGGTGGCCTGCTGTCCCGTGCATACACAGCTGCAGTGCTGCTCAGGTGTGGCCTGCTGTCCTCTGTGTGCGCAGCTGCAGTGCTGCTCATGTGGCCTGCTGTCCTGTGCGTGCTCAGCTGCAGTGCTGCTCAGGTGGCCTGCTGTCCTGTGTGTGCGCAGCTGCAGTGCTGCTCATGTGGCCTGCTGTCCTGTGTGTGCGCAGCTGCAGTGCTGCTCAGGTGGCCTGCTGTCCTGTGTGTGCGCAGCTGCAGTGCTGCTCAGGTGGCCTGCTGTCCTCTGTGTGCGCAGCTGCAGTGCTGCTCAGGTGGCCTGCTGTCCCGTGCATACACAGCTGCAGTGCTGCTCAGGTGGCCTGCTGTCCTCTGTGTGCGCAGCTGCAGTGCTGCTCAGGTGGCCTGCTATCCTCTGTGTGCGCAGCTGCAGTGCTGCTCATGTGGCCTGCTGTCCTCTGTGTGCTCAGCTGCAGTGCTGCTCAGGTGTGGCCTGCTGTCCTGTGCGTGCTCAGCTGCAGTGCTGCTCAGGTGGCCTGCTGTCCTGTGCGTGCTCAGCTGCAGTGCTGCTCAGGTGGCCTGCTGTCCTCTGTGTGCGCAGCTGCAGTGCTGCTCAGGTGTGGCCTGCTGTCCTCTGTGTGCTCAGCTGCAGTGCTGCTCAGGTGTGGCCTGCTGTCCTGTGTGTGCGCAGCTGCAGTGCTGCTCATGTGGCCTGCTGTCCTGTGTGTGCGCAGCTGCAGTGCTGCTCATGTGGCCTGCTGTCCTCTGTGTGCGCAGCTGCAGTGCTGCTCAGGTGGCCTGCTGTCCTCTGTGTGCGCAGCTGCAGTGCTGCTCAGGTGGCCTGCTGTCCTGTGTGTGCTCAGCTGCAGTACTGCCCTTCCTTTGAGTGATTTTTATTTTCTTCCTTAGCTCAATAGTCGGCTCAGTTGATAATTTTAACATTGAGAATCTGGTGGAGTTACCTTCTTGAACTTAATAACCAACTCAGGGTGGAGTAACATATGTTAGAGGCATGTGTTTTTATATCTTATTTTGTCACCTCCTTGTATAGCTTTATTCGATTATAAATAGTAAGGTATTCTGAAATTAACTTATGTTTGGCTTTGTTGCTAGCTATTCTTTATGAAAAATCGTGCCCGAAAGCAAGGTATTTTCTTGAGGCTTCTACCCAATGGATTCAGCAAGAGGAAAGAGAACTCAACAGTTTTTGACCATAGGTAGGTCTCTCGCTTTTACTATATAGCTGTTCTGATTTGATGGGGAACAACCTCTAGGATTTGGTTTGCTTTAGAACATTGCTAACAAAAATGTGATCTGTAAACTGTTACTGGATGACAAGAGAGAGTGATATTTGCTGTCCTTTGACTAGTCAAGATTTGGGGATGTGTTTGTTATCTTGATGTCCTTTGAGAAGCTTCTGGAATGCTAGTGTGCATAACAGATCAGTAACTGTACTTGTAGTTTAATCTCAGTAAGTTGGAATTTGGTGACATATTCTGATAGTGCCTCAGTAATGCTTGTGACTGGTTTGGAATTTGAAAGCATGCATTTCTAATGGCGACCACCAAGGCTCCCGGCTAAGAACCTGCTTAGTAGTAGTGTTGTGGAGTTTTCTCTGAGACCTAGAGCATCAGGAGAATATGTGGAGGCTTATTGCCTAAATTCAGCCAGAACTGTCAGTTCTTACTCAGGTGATTTCCCATCTCAGCCTCCCAAGTAGTTGGGACTGTAGGCTTGCAACCATGTGTACCTCGGCCTCTTGTTTATGATCAGAATCATGATCGATTTTATTTAATAAAACTTCTACCATTCCAAACGATGTTATGTAATTAGAAAATGGCATTATTCATTTAATTTATAATATTAGTGAGATTGATTCTCCTTGTTCATGGTTGGTTTCCAAAGTAAAGTAATTACCTACTTTTATTGAATGTGGGATTGTGTACTTTGAAACCAACACACAGAATTTGGCATACTTTGGTTAACTTCAGAGTAACCAGTTTGTGCCTTGTCCATAGATATGTGCTGTGTTGGGAAGGAGCACTTGCGACTGTCATCCCAGGTTAATTCTTGGGGCTCCAAGTGTAGCGCTGTGTCTCTGGATAAGTCACTGGGTTTAGTGGCTTCATTTTAATTGTGGGCCATTCCAAGATAGCAAACCGAACACTTGTGCCCTAATGTCTTCATTGTGAAATTACAGAGATGTGAGGCTGGTCTTGTATTTGTAGTGTTTTGTCTCCAGTAGTTAAATACACTTTGGTTGAAGCTATTGACCTGTACTGAGGACATTTAACTATGTTGTTTGCATTACAGACATTCTGTATTACGTTACACCTTGTAGTTTGTGTCTATAACCATGGGGGAAATACTTTCCTGATTTCTGTTTTAAATACTCTGGCTTCAAATCTCATTTACAACTAGCTCTGCAACCCACGTCTTTTTGTCTGTGCACCGCCTGTGCAGCATTTTCCTCAGGAGTGAAAGGGGAGTAGGGTTTTTTTGTTTGTTTGGTTTGTATTTTGTTGTTTTGTTTTTCTTTTGGTTTCTGGTTTTTGGAGACAGGGTTTCTCTGTAGCTTTGGAGCCTGTCCTGGAACTAGCTCTTGTAGACCAGGCTGGCCTCAAACTCAGAGATACCCCTGCCTCTGCCTCCCGAGTGCTAGGATTAAAGGTGTGTAATACCACTGCCTGGCAAGGGGAGTAGTTTTATTGTGCCTACATGACTAATGTTTATGTCCTTTTAGGGTCCTTTTTTCCCTTTTAAATTTCCTTAGTGGAGGCCTGTAAAGAATGTGAGCCAGGCATGGTGGTACATCATTACCCCAGCACTCAGAAGACTGAAATATGGTGACCACAAGTCCCAGTCCACACAGAGAGTGTAGTGAGACCCTGCCTGAGAAAAGAAACCTTTTAAATTTTATGGTGTACTTTCCAGGTTTGTCTGTTAATAGTTTAGTTTCTTTTCCTTTTATGTATTTGTTTATTTTTCCTTTGAGGCAGGGTCTTGTCCAGCCCAGGCTGTCCCGGACTCACTGTTGTTCACTTGTGATCTCCTGCTTCTTCCTCTGGAGACTGGGATGCAGATGTGTGTGATAGTGCACCACTGTCTAGGAGGAGGGTACCACTGTCACCCAAGTTTCTTCCACCTCCCTTGGGCACAGCTGCTGCCTTCTGTCAAGTTAACCACCTCAACTATTATGTTTATATATTAGTTTTGCCCATTGAATTTTCCCCAGTATAATTTAATAGTTCAGTCACTGTCTTAGTTGGGTTTCCATTTCTTTGTTAAACACCATGACCGAAAGCAACCTGGAGCAAAAAGGGGTTATTTTGCTTACATTTCAACATAACAGTCCATCATCAAAGGAAGTCGGGGTAAGAACTGGAGGCAGGAGCTGAAGCAGAGACCCTGGAGGAACTCCACTTTCTGACTTGCTCCACAGCTCTTGTGTAGCCTGTTTCCTTATGACCCCCAGGACCGCCTGCCCAAAGATGATACCACCCACAGAGGGCTGGATGCTCCCACATCAGTCATTCATCAAGAACTTCAGAGACATGCCTACAGCCCAGTCTTCCCAGATGTGACTAGGTTTATGGCAAGTTGACAAAACCAGCCAGCACAGTCACATCTACCCATCTTTCAGTCCACCATCTTTGGGCATTTCAAAGTTATCGCAGGCATCATTGTACTGGCCTCTGTGTTTCAGCATTATTAGCCAGAGCTCAGTAGCTGCTTGCATTCTTCCTTTGATGCAGTAGTTTGCATACTGTGAAATGCATAGATCTTAATGACATGTGTAGTAAAGTTGGTGCAGGAGGACCAGTCCATGGCCTCACTCACACCGTGCAGGTGCTGTGCCTCTGAGCTGCATTCTCAGCACCAGAACCTAATCCCTGTGACTGCATGAAACATCGTCACAGCACAGATTTCTTTCTTCATGCCTCTCTTTCTCCCCACCCCCCAAACTGGGATAAGTTTTCCTCGTTCTCCCCTTTTGCTGGAGAGTAGAGTTTTCTAGTTATTTGTCCACTGATCTTGTGATCTTACTTAGAGGTGTTCAGCTTATTGGGCCAACTTTGCCTGATGTCACAGAAGGCCTCTTGGTTATCCTGACTTATTACCAGGTCCTCCTGGAAGACTCAGATTGTCTCGTCTGCCTTACTGCCCTAAATATTTAATGTAAACAATAGAAAGGTAAGGGCAAGTGGTGGGAAAGGGGTGAAGGGGAGGCATGTAAGCACTTACTAACCAAGCAGTTCTTCTAGGAATTTATCAGTGGACTTAATAGCTAGGAAAAGGAAATAGTCATCAGCCTCCCAAATGAATGATTGCCAAAAGTATCAAGTGACTAAAGATATATGTAAATGCTTATTGCAGACTTACTGTGTAAAATATAAAATGTATATACATATATACCATACAGTGGCTGTCCACTCTCCCTCCTCCTTTTTTCCATCTATAGGATTTGCATTCCAAGCCTTCCAGAGATTCCTTACATTGTGATCCCAGATCTTGTATGTATAGTTTGTTCCATACATACATACTTGTGCTGTCATTCAGTTTATAAATTAGGTACATTAAGAGATTAGCAACAGTTATAATAAATAGAACAAGTATGGCAGTCTACACGAGTGAAAGCTGTATGAATGTGGTCTCAGCATCTTCCTGTTCTGTTCTCATTGTAATGGTGGCATGAGACGATGGAGTGGTGCTCAGCATTGAGACTCAGTAGCTTCCTAGTGTTCTACATCACCAATCAGAGCACATTACACTCTTCACAGAAGCTAAATCCCTTCCAGCTTAACTACAGACTTGGATACTGAAGTCATCACTTGCGGTTTGAGGCATACTAGCAAAGTCAGCACAATTTGCTCTTATCCTGGACCTCAGGAATCTCAGCATATGACTTTTTACTTTGCACCCCTCCTCCCGTTAAAATGAGGGCTTCCAATGTTTTACTTAAAGACAGCATTTTACCTTTTTTTTTTCTGATATATTCACATTGCTAGCATAACTACTCTTACACTTTGGAGACATTGTTAAATAAAAGAAGCATTAGGTCAACAGCCTCACTGCAACGGTCTAGTGACTAAGACAGCAGCAGCTCCTGGTGCTCAGGCAGGTAGCAGACATGCACAGCGTAGATGTGGCCGACAAGGGATTGTGTAAGTCTTGTTTCATGGGACAGAGCAGATTTCATCTCACCTCTCAGAGCTGTGCAGTTTGAAACTTAGGAATTGTTTATTTGGGGAATTTTCCACTTGACTGTTCAGCTCACAGCTAACTGTGGATATGAAACCACAGAAGTGAAGCCACTGGTAAGAAAGGACTACTGTATTTTAAAGGGCAGCGACTTTGGAGAAGGTGTCTTAGTCTTTGTTTGTACTGTAACAGAATAATCACTGGCTGGGTAATTTTTAAAAGAAGTTTTGGATTGTTCTTTTAGGGACTTAAAAGTGTAAGATCATGGTACCAGGGTGTGCTTCGTGTCTGGTAAGGGCCTAATGACCTCTACAGCATGGCAGGAGACAACACAGAGTGGATGCATGCTGGCCTTGCTTTCTTTCCCTTCCTTATGAAACAGCATTGCTGTCGTGGGGCTCATCCTCTACCCAGAAATAGGAGCGTACGTATGCGTGTGATATAAAGTTTCCCAGCACAGGACTCTGGCAGACTCTCGCAGGTGTGGGTAGGAAGTGTGTACCATTTTGTTCCTTTCTGAAATTTAAGCCATATGTGTTTGTGATTTTAAGGATTATGTTGATAGGTGTGTACAGGTTTTTTATGATTTGGGCTGGAAGTTTAATATTTGAAAAGTATCCTGACACCATCATGTGAAAATGTGTGCTTTTATCCACACTCCAACCTTGCACTGTCTTTTGGACTTTGCTTGTGGAAACTGTGTATCTTCTTGTTGGTTGCTTGAAGAACGTAGGTGAGTAGGTGCAGGTCTGTTTTGGTTAAGCGGGAATTGTTGGAAGTGCAGGGGAAGGTACTTGTCAACTGAGGAACGACTCAGAGGTGTGAGTCTTACTGGACAGATGCCTGAAGCTGCAGTGCTTTCCCCATCACGGGCTGAGTGCCTCCAATTGAAATTTGAAACTGAAATGTTTCAGATTTGGGAATTGTTTAGGTTTTATAATATTTGCATAAACTTTACCAGTAGAACACCCTAATCTGAAAATTCAAAATCTGAAATGCATCAAATAGCTCAGAAGATTTTGAGTTTAGAACATTTTAGAAAATTTTATTTTTAAACATATCTTATCATTTTACTTGTGAGCAAGTCTTTGAATGAGTTCACCTAGAGGCAGCCTCAAGCCAGAGTGGCCACTATGAGAGAAATAGCTAAGACAGTCATAAGGGTTCATGGAAACAATTTATCCCACCCAGAATTTACTTGTGTATAAATTTAGTACCTAGTTATCAGATGGTTCAGATAAGCTTTCTAGTATTGAAATTTTGGTGGCCAATAGAAAATTGGGCAAAGAATACTGCTCAAAGTCTGCATGTCAAGAGCAATGAAAAGTTTCCTAAGTACCATACAGGCCAACATTACAGCAGTCTAGGAGTCATTTAATGTAAAGGCAAACAGGCCAGAATAGTCAGTGACAGAATATCCAAGGGCAGTTATTTTAATGCAGTTTAATAATTTGTCTTCATTTTGTTATACTTATCAACAAGGGAATTTCTGTGTTGAATAATACTAGCTAATAAAGCATTCTATACTATGTACACCTTAGGAAATTGCCTTAAAAAGTTGGACTATGGGCTGGAAAGATGACTCAGCAATTAAAAATTAATTGATCTTGCAGAAGACTCAAGTTTGATTATCAGCATCCAGGTCAAGTGGCTCACAGCCTTCTGTGCCTCCAACTGCAGGAGGTCGGATTCTCTCTTTTGGCTTCTGTGGGCATTTTCATGTACATGCACACACTCTAACATAGACATGAACACGTGCACATAATTAAAAATAAATCTTGTGGACTAGAGAGATGGTTCAGCAGTTAAGAGCACTGACAGCTCTTCTAGAAGACCCAGGCTTAATTCCCAGCACCCATATGGCAGCTCAGAACCATCTGTAACTCCAGCTTTAAGAGAACCAACACCCTCAGGCATGCATGCAGGCTGTGGGTCTCTGTATTTGTTCCGTCTGCTGCAGGAGGAAGCCTCTCTGCTTGATGTCTGAACAGGCAGCAGTCACTTGTTTGGAGTACTCAGCCTGTGGGTTTCACTCTACTCTCAACCTGTGTTATTGTGTGGACTGACCACCTGTTCTCCAGAAGGGCCCACACTTCATCTTCTTCTGCCCGAAGTCCATCTTCCTGTGGCTTTATTACCCCTGCCCCAGTTCTACGCAACCCAAAGACCTGCTTATTTTTTCCTACTTCCTGCTAAGAACTGAGGTTTAGACTTCTCAAGCCAGCCTTTCGACTTAGGACTGGGGACTTTGTGTCTTTTATTTGATTAGGAGTTTTGTTTTGTTTGCTTTCTACAAAAGTATCTGTCATCTTTACAGAATTAAGATCACAGAGACATGACCATTGTTAAAAATGTGAATTAGTATTTAAGAGCTCCTGTCCTATTTTAGAAGCTAGCCACTAGGTGTCCCTCTTGTAAAGAC
The DNA here is from genome assembly GCF_018167655.1 of Microtus oregoni. Classification (NCBI taxonomy): domain Eukaryota; kingdom Metazoa; phylum Chordata; class Mammalia; order Rodentia; family Cricetidae; genus Microtus; species Microtus oregoni. The sequence continues at coordinate 60,841,284 of NW_024543059.1, read as the reverse complement.
ATAACAAATATTTTATAAATTTAAAAGTATTCTTTAGATACATTTATAGCTTTCTAATTATATCATGTAACATGCTCATCTACTTGTTTGTTAATATAATAGCACTTGTTTCTTTAAACAGTGTAGCAATGTATTTCTTTAAACACAGGAGTTGTTTTTCGTCTTTCGTGTTTTTGTTTCTTTGTTTTTTAAAACATGGTGTCTGTAGAGGTATAGATTTTTACTTTTCTGCAGCAGGGCTTTAGAAAGGACCAAGGAAAAATAAAATGAAGAGTCTAACAGTTGTCATGGCAAACAAGTAGATTTTGAGATTTGGAGAGTTATGTAAATAGGTACTTGGTGTAAACGTGTAGCTGGGCTAAAATGTTGTACTCTGCCATTTTTTTTCCATGTAGCTTTTAGATGTTGATGGAGGAGTTTCAGAGTAACTGCAGTCTTCCATAAGCACTGTAAAAAAAAATAGGAGCCTCATTGTTCCCCATTCCTGCCTTCCGGACCGTGGCCGTGCCAACAGCAGCAAGCAGCTCTGTGACCCTGCTTCACTGAGTGTGCCTTCCTATGGTGTCTTCCACTGTCTGGAAATGGGAAGCCTAGCAGTTTGACCAGCTTCTCCAGTTAGGGAAGTGTTTCCAGCCACTAGGCCTTCATGGTTTGCCACTAGAATGTGTCCCTTCCCAGAGCCTTGACTACAGCATTTAGAAGTCATATATCCATGTATGTTCCTGTCTTACTTAGGGGACGTCTGTAGTAGGAGGCCGCAGCGCCAATCTGTTGGGAGAGGCTGCTTGTTCTTTCCCAGATGCCTAGACCATGGGAAAATCACTAGAAACTATATTACTTGTAATACTGTTTGGCCAATAGCTTAAGCATATTTTTAGCTAGCCCTTATTTCCTGAACTAACCCATCTACATTCATCTGTGTATCGCCACATGGCTGTGGCTTATTGGCAAGGTTCCATCCAGCCTCTGTCTCTAGAAGGACTACATGGCTTCTCTGACTCCGCCTTCTTTCTCCCATCATTCAGTTTAGTTTGCCCCGCCTACTTCTGTTCTGCCCTGCTATAGACCCAAAGCAGTTTCTCTCTTAATCAGTGGTAATCACAGTATACAGATGGGAATCCCAAACCAGACGTCTGTTTTTCTACCTTCAGTCTCTATACTGATGCCAGATGTCTCTCTACAGCCTGCTTTTAGTGTGATGGGCACCTGCTCAGAATAGTAAAGTTTCTTACCCCCGTCTCAGTGCTAGATATGTACAACGGCAGAATTGCAAATAGTTTAAATGTGTCATCGCATCTCCTAGCGTTGTGTCTGAAACTCTGAATTGTTTTGCCCTTTCCATTACTAGAGTCAACAGCTACATCTCAATCACTCTGCAACCTGAATTGCTATCTTTTAAGCAGAAGAAAGATCATTTCAGGTACTTCCCATGAAGCAAGATAATGTGAGCTGCCTTGTGTCCTGTTCTCAAGCCCAAGTGTCTGAGCCTCTGAAAGGCACTCTGAAGTGAACCACTCAGAAACACACTACACACGCCCATCCGTGCTACAGATCCTCTGCACCAAGGCAACAGGCACAGCGAAACTCCCTTCACATAGCATCAGGCTTGGCCGTGCAGAGCATGGACCAGCAGAGTATGACCTCTGTAATCCAGGCGCTCACCCTGCTGGCTCCCCAGCTGTGGGGGGCGCTTGTCCTCTGCAGCATGTCTCTTCTGCCTGAGCTCCTCTAGTACATAGTTTCTCCACGTTTACTATGAAACAGATGCCAGCATTTAATACTGGTGGTCATTTTTTTGGTATGCTTGTATCTGTTCTTCTTCCATTACAGTGTTTTTATGAGGGGCTCCCTGGAAAGGTATATTTCGTGTGTGTAGAGCCCTTTGATATTTTCTAGAAAAACTTGCATTCCTGAGACTTCGTGGCTCTGACCTGGGCAGCCATTCCCAAATGCCGCTCTTTCTCTTACCACAGCCAGTTAAGACCTGCCGTAAGTGGTTAAAAATGATCTTTTTCTTTTCAGCCTTCACGAGCCATGTGCGTTTTCTTAAGATCCCCTCTCCCGGTTCCCACAGCCCCTAGCTGCCCTGCTTCCTCTTGTCATGCAGTAGAGCACTTCTTGGGCAAAATATAGAACTGGTCCCTTTGAAAGTGTTTTCATAATGATGTGAGACATGAAACTGGTCTTCACTCAAATTCTAGTTATTTTAATCCAGACTAAGTGACTGAGCAGGCCCTTTGTATTTCTGCTTCCAGAAATACTTAATCATGGTACTAATCCTAGTAAAATAAATGATTTTTATGAGGAAGGGTTGCATTTATTTTTGAGAGACTTTAAGTTTTAATCATGAAAACTACTTTAAAGGTCAGGCAGTTGTGAGTGAAGGGTTGTGTGGCTATTTCGTGCATTAGCCTCAAGGGCTCCCAAATGTGGTAGATTTTCTATCAGTTTTCAATTAAAATAAGGTTTATTGCTGACAGTGGAACAAAATGCTTTTATTCCTAAAATTCCATCAGGTATTACTTGATGGCTCTAAATGTCCCAATAGTTGATAGTTTTGCTCTCTCTGTTGTTTATAAATGTGCTGTCTTCGGTTTGGGTTTTTTTTGTTTGTTTGTTTGTTTGTTTGTTTTTAATCTGATGCAAACCTAGGTGTACCTGGAAACAGAAGCCTCACTTGAGGAATTGCCTCCATCAGATTAGTGGGCATGTTTGGGATATTTTCTTGATTATTAATTGATGTAAGAGGGCTCAGCCCACTTGGGGATGTATCATCCCTGCTTATGTTGGTATAGGCCATGTGAGGAGGGTAGCCAGCAAGCCAGTTAGCAGTGTTCTCCACGGTCTGTGCCTCGCTCCCGCCTGCCCATCAGACTCTGGCCTTGAGTTCCTGCGCTGACTTCTTCCACCACGACAGACTATGACCTGTAAGACAGATATAGGCTCTTCTCCCTTAAATTGTGTTCAGCCTTTAATCCCAGCACTCTGGAGGCTGAAGCAGGCAGATATCTGCAAATTCAAGGCCATCCTGGTCTACAAATTGAGTTCCAGGACATCCAGGGCTACACAGTGAGACCCTATCTCAAAGTCAAAAAAAAAAAAGTATATAAAAGGGGCCAGAGAAGGGCTCAGTAGGAACGGTGCTTGCTGCCAGGCCTTCAGCCCTAAGTTTAGTACCCAGGGCCACCATGGTGGAAGGAGGGAATCCGCTGGCTCTGTTGTCCTCCGACTTCCACTTGCACGCCGTGCCAGTACTGCCATACTCACGAGATAGATGAATAAATTAATCAAAGAAAAGGAGAAATAGTTAAGTCTCAGTTGATGAAGCTTCCTCTCAGTCTCTCTCTCTAAAAGCCTTGTGAAGAGAACATCAGAGAGCAGTCAGGGATGTACACTCTCATCACTGGACACTGTACTCTGCATCCAGAGTGTGTTCACTTATGGGACTCATGGGATGGTTTCAGTTAAATACATTGTCAGCATGTCTGTGCTAAGCTTCGTAGTTAAGATCATTGAATTGAATATATAATTATAAAGATTATGGTGTGTTTAAGTTCTCAACATATTGCTTGTCCTTTTAATAACATTGTAGTAAAGCTAGGCAGTGGTGGCACACGCCTTTAATCCCAGCACTTGGGAGGCAGAGGTAGGCAGATCTCTGCAGTCAAATGCTCTACCACTGAGCTATACCCCCCCCCCCCCGGCAGATCTCTGTGAGTTCGAGGCCAGCCCTAGTCTACAGAACGAGTGCCAGGACAGGCTCCAAAGCTACAGAGAAACCCTGTCTCGAAAAACCAAAGTAATAATAATAAATTAATAATAATATTGTATTAAAAATGTCGTCATCTCCTGTTTACTGTGAGAAATCCGAGATTAGAAGCATGTAGTGTCCTGCTCAAGATACATTAGATATAAAATGTTAAGAGTAGAATTCAGACAGAAGGTCCATTTAACTTCTTCACTATCCCTTATTATGAGCATTATGAGTGTGTGTGCACATATGTTTATTCCATATTCTTGCTGTGTAGAATGTGAATAAAGAATAGAATGTTTCCATAAGAAAATTATGGATGGAAGGAAAGATGCAGAACCCTCAGCTAGTGGCTTTAATCACTCGCTACTCACATAGCAAGTCTGTGTAGGCTCGTCCCCTTCTCAGGGTCTGTGGCCTTGAGGCCTTCCAAGCCCTCAGAAATGTTCTTAGGAACAGTGGTTTTGTTTGTTTGTTCTCTTATGGGTACTGGGGATTAACGCAGGATTTCTCGGGTGCTGGTGAGCACTCTCACCGTGCTGCAACTCAGCTCTCTGTTTGGTTTTGAGACAGGGTCTTGGTAAGTTGGCCAAGTGGACTTTGAGCATATGTAGACCCTGCCATCTCTGAACTTTGAATCCTCCTGCCCACACCTCCCTAGTAGCTGGGATGGCAGACATTTGCAGCCAGCTCAAACTCCTTAAGTTTCATATGGAAAACCTCCATCTCCGACTCTGTTGTGTTATCCTGGAGTCTGAGTCTGGGTCTTCAGCGTGTAACCGAGACTAGCCTCAGACTTAGTGGGAGTTGGGGCTGACCTCATCCTGCTTTTGCCTCCAAATTCAGGGATTATAAGCATGTGCCATTATTCCTGGGTATTTGTGACATACTTCTCAGCAAAATTACTCTGAGGCTACCAGAGGAATTATATAGATAATCCAGTCCTCATGAGGGGCTGTGCGTTATGAGTGTAAAGGCCGCAGGTCAGTGTTCTCATGCTCCACCTTGTTTTTTGAGACAGGATCTCTCACTCGATATTTGAGCCCCAGGGATGTGGCCTGCAAGCTATTTACCAACGGGGCCATCTTTCCCATCCCTAGAGTAATAGTTTTGAGACGACATGTTGCGTGTTGGAGTGAATATTTTTCTAATAAGGAAGTATTTTAGTTTAGAAAAAGATTGAGAGTTACTCCTCATGTTTGTCTCACTATTATCTGGTACTTTTCATAAAAATTGTCTTTGGTTTTATTGGTAGTAGGAAATAGCATCATGTGGACGATTTATTTAATGCAGGCTATTCTTAAATAAGAATTAAAGCATTCTATGTCATAACTCTCAGACTTGGAAGTACATCATTCAGCATGTGACTCCTCCTCATGGCATAGTGCTGCCTGTCCTTAGGGCTGGTTAACAGTCATTGTGTAAATCTGCTTCTTAGGATAGAGATTGTTTCTGAAGACCCCGCTATAACACGAGGGACAGTGGACAGTTATGCATATCTTATTAATGGCCCAATTGTTTCTTCAGTATAAATTCCTAGGAATGGAACTGACGGGCAGTCGTGTGAACTGTCCTGAGTGATAACTTGCACTGCAGAGGCTTTATGTTCTGGTCAGCGATGGCAGTGTCTAGTTTTTCCCTCCCCTAGTGTCCTGATCTTCAGTGTGTCTGAGATCGGATGGGCAGCACTTTTCTTTTATGCGCACTTCTTTACTGAGTATGAACAAGCCCTGTAGCCACAGTAATGTACCATTTAACAGGAGCTGATTATTTGGGATTTGCATATTCTGTAGAATTCTAATGGAGCTTCAGATATCAAAGGGGCGGGTTTTACTAATAAAGTCAAGAATAACTGAGTACGTGAGCATAGTACCCCCTGCCAGTGTCTTCTGTGTACTTATTATTTTATTGAAACTATGAAAGGATGGTTCTTCAGAGTTCCAGGTAAACGAAAGTCGATAAACATGTATAACATGTACCTTCTATTTCTCAATCTTAAACCACCCCCCCCGACACACACCCTTTCAGACATTTCCTCCTAACTGCATACTGTGATGTCTTGATACATTTTATACCTGTTTACATACTGCCTGTTAATTCATGCATTAAAATTTTATTGGCCATCTAAAAGACATTGGGGCAATACTGCATCAATTGAGAACTCATGGTAGCTGTTTGTGGTTGTGTGTGCACTTACATAAATATTTAGGATAAGCTCAGAAAACCTTAGCCACACCCTTGCTGAACCTTTGATACATTTGGTTTCATGGGACTCAGAGGCTTTGTCAGTTGTCCAGAAAGGAGTAAGTAGTACTGTTAGTAATCATGTCCACCATTTCATAATCTGTTCAACTGTAAACAAGTGCCTTGGATTATTTAAGTTCTGTAGAATGTTCTAGGTGGATGTGACAGATGTGCAGCATCCCTGTTGTTGTTGAAGGTGTCTGGTTATATCTCGGCAGTGTTCCTAGTGAGTTAGAAGTGCCTGGTAGTCAATGCTAACCCTGCCCAACATTCTCTCACAGTGGCTCTGTCTCCTGCACACCCTGGGGGTGCTGGGGAACGTTTTCAGTTCTGGGTGCCAGAATTGGAAACCTGAATCCTTGTAACATCTGGTGGGTCAGTCAGGCTGGCACTCTGTTAAAATCCTGCAGTGGTTTATGAGGCAGAGAAGAAGCTGGTCAAACATGTTGGCACTGCCACAATTGAGAAGCCATGAACTAGCCTAGTGTATGAACACTTCTTAAAGTCTGCCTTTAGAAGATACCAGGTAGCATTCTGGTTTTAGTATGTGCCCATAAGTATAATTATGAATCTCCAGAAGGGGTTTGCCCGTGTGCACTATGACTTACCAGTTATGCCTACATGAATTTCAGTCCCACTAAAAGCCTTCAGAGAAGGAGCCCGTGAGGTGGCTCTGCAGGTAGAGGTACATGCTGTTCCTGTAACTGTTCACTTAAATCGGTGGCTGCTGCATCTGCACTGGTCTCTGTAAAGCTCTGTTTCTCAGAGACTAGACAGCAGGCTTCAACTTTAGTGACCTGTGCTCTTTGTTGTTCTAGCCAAGAACAAACCAAACAAACTGAGCTTAACCCGATGTTTTTCTTGTATAGTAATGGCGCCATAAACACAGTCATAATCTGTACATTTTTCCTCTAGTTTCTCCAAAACCTGCATTAGTAATGTGTATATCCAGCTGGTGGTAGCTCACGGCTTTAATCCTAACAGTAAGGAAGGCAGAGTCAGGGAGGTCTACAACTAGAGTTTCAGGACAGCCAGAGCTGTTACACAGAGAAACCTGTTTGGAAAAAACAAACAAAAGAATTTGGGGTCCTCCTACAGCGTAAATTTCAAAAAGATGCTGATCATTGCCTAGAAGAAATGTAACAACTGGATGGTAAGCATTTTCTCTAAGACAAGAAAATACAGGTAGGCCAGGTGTCACCCAGTAGGCAGACTGTCCTACATAGTAAGTGCACCAGGCTAGCTAGGGCTGCATAGTGAGATCCTGAGATCCTGTTTCCAAAATAAAAGGAAAAACATGCAAAGCCATCACTACAGTGAAAAGGTTTAAATTTCCATAATGGACACTTTGAACAGTAGTTGGCTTTTTGTTTTAATTTATTTAATTTTGTTTTCTGATTTTAGGTATGGTAAGTAGGGTGTGTGGTCCTTTTTCTAAAAGCAAGCATTTAGTGAGTTACTAATTCAGGTCCTGTGCCAGACCAGAGTTTAGGTGGGAAGCGAAGGCACTCAGTGCATTTTGCTTAGCAACCAGCTTGTTGTGTTCTGTTTGCTACTGAATGCAGCAGTCATGCCTCACAGGTGTGTGTGCAGCTGGACTCGGCCGGACAGTACTTGATTCACCTGCTCTCTAGACTCGTCAGGCGAGGACACCCTCTCTGTTTAGTCATGAGGAGATGCATTTGTAAACTGCAAGTTTCAGCTCACCATTCTCAAGCCCCAGCTTCGAGAAATGACCTTCTATTTGTGCAGACTGATGTCCCTGGGATTCAGAACCTTCCTATGACCAAGCCTTACAAGGGCTTTACTCCAGAAAGTTCCCAGGATTCTGGGACCAACTAGAGAACATCTGAGTGACAGTTGAGGCCTGACTGATTCTCTGCCTTCATCTGCTCGTGGTTGCTCTCTTGTAGGAAGCAGCAGTTTTGTTGGCATGTAAAGCTCCAGTTTCCGCAGAGTCAAGCTGAGTATGTAGAGAAAAGGTATGTCATCCTGCATGCCCCACTCCAGGGCTCTCTGATTAAACAGGTAAGGACTTAGTGCTTGTCACACCGCGAAGTACTCATCGGCAGTGACCTGCCCTGAGCCTGGAAGCACCAGATCAAATCAGCTGTGGTGCTGAGTAAGGAAGCAGGTCAAGGAAGAACAGTCAAATGTGGTTCTGTCTCAGTCTGAAAAATCCCAGGGAACTAAGTGGTATCCATTTCAGGAATGTCTCCAAACAGGGTAGAACCCTACAGGAGCGAGTTAACACAGACCGTGGCAGTCATTTGAGCAGAGAGCACAGGTTTAAGCAGAGGAGTGTGATCTGAATCAGGAAGTCTGAAGTCCATGAGCGGTTACATGGACACAGAAGACAACCCAGAATTCTACTATTGAAAAGTTCCGCTTGTAGCGTTAGATCCCTCAGAAGATATGGTAGGTACATGTATGAAACATACATGTATACACCTAATAATACATCTAAATACACATGCATGTCCTAACTTAATATATATACTTTTAAGGTTCTTTGATTGAGTATATTTTTAGGTATCACAGGCTTTATGCTGTGTGGTTTCTTGAGTTAGGGAGATGTCTAAGTTGATGTCAGCTAGTGCCCTCAGCATCTGTCTCCACTGGACGCTGCCGTTCTTTGAAATTGTCACGGGTTGTGGGTGAAGAATCTTGTTAGCACCGTAGTCAGGAGTGTGAGAGCAGTAGTTGGTGAGCCGGGTCACTAGGACGTTACTGTTTCAGAAGGGTCTTCATTGTGTTATCCAGCTTTTTAGAGAGGTGTATCGCCATGTGCTTACAAGGAAGTCTGCCGACTTCAGATGCTCCATTTCAGCCTGGTTTGTGGCACTGAGAGTGCTGCAGCCCTCCAGAGCTCCTTCAGTTCCTTCCTATGCGCGTCTGTACGCCCCCATTCTAGCTTCCTAACGTTTGCGCATAGGTGTATGTTGAAAGAGCTTTCATATTCTCATGAGTGATTGATAAGGAACTTTTTAAAATTTTTACTTTATAAAATGTTTTTTAAAAGCCTTTCTGTGCTTTTCTTCTACATAATTTTAACATGAAAGAATGCTATATGCTGTATTTTGCCAAGAGTAAGATAAAGAGCCCTTGTTCAGTTTTTCCACCAAATTTAACAGTTTTTAAGTTAACATTTAGCAAATTATAAATAATAATTTTGCTGTTTTCTTTCTCTGTTCGAAAGAGTACCAGATAATAAAACTATTAATGAAATTCTAAAACCTTACATTGATCCTGAAAAATCTGATCCTGTGATTCGTCAAAGGTATGTTTCAAAAATCGTGTAGCTTTCTGGCATGATTTAAAGTATTAACTTAAGAAATGTGTGTTTGTGCATGTGTAAGCATATACATGCTGCAGAACACATGTGGGGTGAAAGCTTTGGGGAATAATAGGCTCTCTCCCGCCACCACGGGGACCTCAGGATAGAACTCAGGCCGTCGGGCTTGACCACAGCATCTTTACCTGCTGGGCCATGTCACTGGATGCAGACATTAAAAGTATTTTTATGTAGCCAGGCGGTGGTGGCGCACGCCTTTAATCCCAGTACTCGGGAGGCAGAGGCAGGCAGATGTCTGTGAGTTCGAGACCAGCCTGGTCTACAAGAGCTAGTTCCAGGACAGGCTCCAAAACCACAGAGAAACCCTGTCTCGAAAAACCAAAAAAAAAAAAAAAGTATTTTTATGTGTGTATTTATTATGGGGCGCTGTGACTGTATTTAACTGTTGTAAAGTGCAGTCGTAGCTAGCCACATTTACTGCTCAAGGAGGCAGTGATGGAGGTTAGTTGGTTCATTTAACCCTCACACCAACTCTGTATAGGAGACACGGGTTCATGCCCATTGTACAGGTGGAGAAACTGAGCCTTAAATAAGTAAAGTAACCTCCTATGACTAATAAACAAGGAAGCTGAGATTCAAACCCTCGCAGTACCATCAGACTGAAGTCTGCAGTCTTACCCTTAGACTAGACTGCCTTTCAAGTTGAACCATTAATTCTACAACTTGAAACTTTTCTAGTAACTGTTAAAGACAGGAAATTATATTTCAGCCAAGTCCTCCCAAAACTAAATAAGGTAACACTTTGCCTCCAGAAATACAGCACGGTCCAAAGTGGCTAGCATAGCTCAGTGCCGAGTTCTGCCCGAGTGTGTGTATTGAAGTCGTGTTAACTACATGAGAGCAAGCTGCTTCTCTACCATGCTCCAGTTCTTCCATCAGGGGAATGAGACTAGCACTAGACAGGAAGTCCAGAGGGACTGGGGCAGCCACAGCAGTGCTTAGACAGGAAGCTTGGTGGTGAGTTGGTTTCCAGTGTTCCTGGGCAGGAAGAGACAGCTTTATTCTCAGCAGGTGGTCTGCTCCTGGGATGGGCATGTTGGTTTGGTTCCTGGGGTTTGAAGTCCACACCTGGTGAATCCTCAGTGTCTGATCTGCTCTAGTTGTTTCTCGCTATTGAAGAAGGTAGTGCCAGCCAGACTCATGCAAACCATGCATGAACCAAGCCCTGTCTTTGGGACAGCTCTGACAGTTAAAGCTTGATTGATTGACAATCTGGCTGTTAATCATTTGCTCATGTACTTAGCATTAATAAAAAACATCATTACTAAATTGGAGACAATAAATTAGTAAGCAGTTATTTGCTGACACAAGTATATTTTTTAGCACATGAACTGACAAAACGAGACTTTTAATTTAAGATAGCTAAATTAACCAGAGAGTGAGAAGGTAATTTTTTTTCACATCTTGCTTAGACAACATCTTTAGTTTTTTTTTCTCTGTTCTTGGAAAGATAAATTAAGAACATTAGCTATTCATAAATGTTTAGACTTTATAAAGACTATCTTGAAATATATTTAATTTTGCTTCTTCCACTATGATGCAGATTGAAAGCCTACGTACACTCGCAGACTGGGATCCAAATTTTAATGAGGGTTGAAAATATGCAGCAAAATATCATAAGGTAAGATTGCTTTCCTCTGTTTCCTTATCTGTAACTAAGTAACTTGATTAGGTTAAGTAGCTAACTACTATACTAGTTGTTTGGCTGGCAACAAAAATCTAGACTTATAAAAATTACTTTCAAGTTAAAATACTAAAATAACTACACTTACAATAAAATTTGGTATCAGTCACCTGATAGATAAAGTATCCTTAGATGCTACTAAAAAGTTTCTAAATCTCACATATTTCAAGAATATATGCATGAGTTCCAGTGTTTACAATTGTGACTTTGGAAATCCTAAAGAGCAGCACACAGGAAGGCACAGGGTGCTCTCACAGACCCTGAGCTGAGGGCTCACATCTGGAGGGGAGTCTGCACCACTGAGCATTCGACAGCTCCTTGTCCTAGGCTGCTGCTCTGGGTGATACCCACCTGGCTTCAGGAGTAGGGGAGACAAGGGAAGTGTTGTCCACTCTGTTTCTCAAAATCCCTGTTCTCTTTGGTTTCCTTTTGTGTGTGTTTTTGTTTTTGTTTGTTTGTTTATTTTTTGGTTTTTCTAGGTGGAATTTCTCTGTATAGTCCTTACTGTCCTAGAACTCTCTATGTAGACTAGGCTGGCCTCAGACTCACAAAGATCCACCTGTTGTAGGAGGCCACTAGCGTCTCCCTCTTCTCTGTGCCTTGTCCTCTAGCTCTGGAGGATGGCCAAGAACACTGGCGATAGCCTGTGATGTCTGGGATGTGTAGGATGATACTGGCCAACAACGCCAAGAGAGGTAACCCGTCCCTGCACTGGGCTTCCCGTTCGTTAGCCTGTGTTAGAGGCATTGCCACTCCCAATAGCAGGTGACTCCACTAGAGCTTTCAGTTGTCCGTATGGACAGCATGCCCAAGCCAGGCAGGATCCCAGCAGGGGGAGGGGATCTGGTGACAAACCATCTCTACTTGGAGAGAGCCAGTCTGTGGGGTCTGACCCCCTAGTAGGTTGAGCACACTCCAGTTAGCAGCCACACATCCAAGAGTGTATTTCATGGGCAGCACAAACTGAACTTAATAGGTTTTTTAAAAAAGAAGAAAACAAAGTTGGATGGTGGGGAGGAGGGTGGATCTGGGGTGAGGTGTGTGGAGGGATGAATATGATCAAATGCATTGTATAAAATTCTTACATAGCTAATAAAAAATGTAAACCTTAAAACAATAAATTTTAAAAATACACAAACTAAATAATCTATTCCAGTATCTTCCGGAATTAATTATTCTAGAATGAGCCATACTCTAAAATGCCACCAGATGACAGTGAATAGATTTATTATACTGTAATAAGCCTTAGATTTGTTTGTTTGTTTTGGTTTTGTTTTTTTCAAAAAGCCAGAGGTTCAGTTTTGTACTTTTGGAATGAATTGATTGTACTTTTAACCCAGAAACCTAGATTAAGAAATACATACAGCTCTACTAGAACATAGGCTGTGTCCTACCTTTGGCAGATACATATCAAAGCTTCCAGAGTTTTACAGCTGTGATCGCCTCATTCAGTGACCTTATTTTGTAGTGGAAAAATCCTGTGGACTTGAGTCAACTATTAAATTGTTCCATCTGGGGAAAGTTGAGCTTGGTCATTAATGTATTTTAGGGAATGTAAGGGTGGCGCTCTAGAGTCACTGCCTAGATGGGAATAGCATTGCTGTGACCCTCTCTTTAAGTCTCCTGAGTGTGAAGAACAGATGCCTGCTGCCCTAATTTGCTGGGACAGGTAGAGAAAGTGAAGAAATTGGCTGCTTTCTTTGAAAGATGGGAACAGAGCCAAGGTCACGCTTTAGGATCCGGACCTTATTTAACAACAGCCCCTGTGACACCTGTTGAACCTACTAGGTGAGCCTTGCTGCCCTGCTGATGCCCCTGTGCAGCTGCTGGGAGCAGGGGCAGCTGCTTCAGGGGCAGCTGAGCAAGTAAAACAAGTAATGTCTGCGGTGTCCCTGAGAGGGAGACAAATGTCGGGATCATGATTCTTCCAAACCTAAGTAGTTTATCCTCTGGCAGCAGCGCCTGCTGATGGAAATAACAGAGTTGAAGAAATTTCAGAAAGATAGAGGTGTCCTTTGGGCTTTGGTGACCCTAACGACTTACAATGGAGCTGAGTCTTGAGTGTTTTAAGAGAGCCAAAACTGAACTTTTAAAACTTGCCTCAGGATGTTGGAAACTTGTTTTTTAAGTACTTTTAGATTCTTGAGAATAAACATGACAATGCAACCGTGGCTCGGAGGTTGTGCTAAAAGTCCTATCCTTACCCTTAGACAAAACACACACAGGGCAGAGCTGTGCCTGGTGCTTACATGAGCGCTGCCCCTTCTTACTAAGGCAGTCTAGGGACTTGTCCTGTATTGTATTCAGGCGAGAGGCTGTGTGCACGACTTGTGTCTGAGCCAGTTGTCTCTTTTGTCACTAAACGCTCATAACTTGCTGTCATTCCTATTTCAAGGGAATTTCAAGAAATGGTTAAAGAAGGGATGTGGGCTGGGGAGATGCTTGGTGGACAGAGGATTTGCTGCACACACATGAGGACGTGCATGTGAATCCCCGGCACTCTGGGAAAGCTGTGTGGTAGCTCATGTCTGAGATCCCTGTGCTCTCATCACTGAGGTGGCAGCAGAGAGGGAGGGTCCCTAGATGCTCTAAAGCCAGCCAGTATGTTACATACCACAGCAGACAGCAGAGAGCCAAGGTGGAAGGTGACGACTGACTCCCAAGGCTGTGTGCACACACGTACATGCACAACACCCATATCATACACACACGCCAGATAAATATAAATAAAATAATTAAAAGATCAAAAGTGATTTATCCAAAATCATAGACCAATGAGTGGAAGAGCAGGACTTTAATAAAATCTGTAGACGAAGTTTTCCTGTCTCAGGAGCCACTCCATTTACCACACAGAGTCTTAATATTATTTATAAATGCTTGGCCAATAGCTTAGGCTTGTTACTAGCTCTTACATTAAAATAGCCCATATTTCTTACCTATGCATCATCACATAGCTCATGGCTTGTTAACCTCATTTTCTATACATTCTGCTTGCTTGGTAGCTGGCTGACTGGTGTCTCTCTCAACTCTGCCCTTCCTCCTCCCAGAGTCCTCTATGTCTGGCTGTCCTGCCTATACTTTGTTTGGCTACCGGCCTGTCAGCTTTTTATTAACCAGTGAGAGTAACACATATTCACAGTACAGAGGAATTATTCCACAGCAAACCCCTTTTAGACTTACTGCTTCACTTAACTAAATTCCAAGTCCATAAAATGTTAATTCCACTTGTATTTGGCAGCCTTTCTGCCAGTGGGGGAGGAGGCGTTTCAAGACAGGGCTTCTCTGTGTAACAGTCCTGGCTGTTCTAGAACTTGTAGACCAAACTGTCCTCTTAACTCACAGAGATCCACTTGCCTTAGGAGCCTTTCTTTATGCACGATGTCTGTGGTCATCTTTTAGTCACTGGTACACACTTAATGTCCTACTCAGAGTAACCACTAGTTAAAAAAAAAAACCCTAAGAAATGCAAATTTTCAGTTAAGAGTCCACATTGAAGTAGAATTATGAATTATACAGTCACCAAGTGGGACCTTAAGTCTGGACGCTTACTGCCCTTGACAGCAGTGTTCCTGTGTAGAGGATAGTGACCACTCAGCAGGTACTAACTGAAACTGTGGAACAAGGGCCAGGGAGGTGGCCCAGCAGTTAGGGGTGCTTGCTGCTCCTGCAGAGGAGCAGAGTTTGGTCCTCAGTACCTGTGATGGGCGGCTCATAGCTGACTGGCAGTTCCAGGGGCATCCACATCCATGAGTTGTACGCTCAGACAGACAGATACATAGATAAAAACCATTCATCACACCCGAGTTTCGCTGTGTTTGGGGGGCCTAAAAAAGACTTAAAAATGTATTAGTTGACAGGTCTCTAAAATCTTTGTATCTGAAGTGTTTTTGCATAGTACCTGCTTGGCTTGTGACATAAGAGTGGATTCTCGAGGTAAACAAGTGTAAACCGAACAGTTTTGGGTATGTGATTTGTTGCTTGCATGCAGTTTTTATATATCTTTACATTCCTGCTAGAGAGGGAGATGTCTGTCTTCGGGTTGTAGCGATTGTGGTGTTGACAAGCCAGGCGATGTTGAGAAAGGCAAGATTTTTGTTCAGAAATGTACCTAGTGCCACACTGTGGAAGGAGAAGCAAGCAAGAGACTGGGCCAAATCTCCAGGTCTGTCTGGCGAAAGACAAGTCAGGCTGCTGGATTCTCTTACACAGACGCCAACAAGAGCAGTGGTGTCACCAGGGAGAGGATACTTCGGGGAAGAACATCCCTGGAACAGAAATGATCTTCGCTGGAACTCAGAAGGCAGAAAGGGCGGACCCGGTAGCTTATCTACTAATGAGTACTTCCGCTGCCTTACTCACTGCAAAACAAATGTCTCGTGGCTCTTAATGTGAACTGTACTCTAATGCGTACACCAAAGTTTAGATCAAAGCTGACTTGTGGCAGAGTGGATATCATCTTTTTTAAAATAACAATTTTAGTTGCATAAATACTATCACTGCTCTCCCTTTCCCCAGAGAAGATAGAACTTAATTAGTAATGTTCTGCTTTCCACAAAGATGGTGGTGTCACCTCAAACCTATTGAATGGTTTTATACTTAGATTTATATAGCTGGGCATATGGATATGTTTAAACACTGGGAGAATTCTTCTGTCACCATCTCCAAAATGAGGAGACTCACCTGTTCCAGAAAATAGTTAAATGTCAGAAAGCGACTGTCTGTTCTTGATGCTGTCATTTTAATTAGAATTCCCTATGTCAAAGGATGCTGCCTTTTCCCATTGAAAGATACTTACTGTGGTTTGTGTATGATGTCAGAGTTTTTAGTGCTTCTTTGTAGTTGACCTATAGATTGAAATACTCTTAGAAGCCATCAACTTAGAACTTTTCAATTCTTTATTGTTTAGGACTAAGTTCTAATTCAGAATTGTCCTTAAACACCGTCAGAAACAGACAACACTGGAACACCCATATCTGTGTGATTGCTAATGGCTTATTAGATGGAAAGATTAAGATAAAGGAGGTAGTTTGTGTGTTTTCAACAGTAAGAAGATTAAAAGTGACCATAGATCATGAAAAGAAGAACATTCCTCTGCTGAGAGCTTATTGTCTTTACACGATATCAGCAATAACATTGGGGTTTGAGTCCCATGTGTCTTTGGCAATCTGGAACAACCAAGTGCAGATTAAATGCCATAAAATGAGATAGAATATTGAAAGTGTTTGCTATATATGGGAAATTATTTGCCAGAAAAACTGAAATGAATAGAAACATCTCTTTATTGGCAAAGCCCCTTAGGGGAAGCTTTGTGGTTTGGAATAATCACAGAAGATAAGCAATTTCAGACGTGTGCCCAGGCTGCCTAAAAAAAAAATCACGTTTCTCCTAAGAAAAGCTAAGTTGTATTGCTGTATACTATATACTGACTTTTATGTTCAGTTGTTTTATATACGTGTGTGTCTGTGTGATTCATGTTTTTCTTTAGCTACTACTGGTTTTTGTTTTTTGAGACAGGGTTTCTCTGTGAAGCCCTGACTATCCTGGAACTCACTGTGTAAACCAGATTGGCCTCAAACTTGCCAACATCTGTCTGCTTTTGCCTCCCAGGTGCTGGGGTTAAAGGCGTGCACCATACTTGGCAGGGTTTATTTTTTTTAATTGTTGCTTTTTAAATTTATTTTTAATTTTGTGTATATGAATGAGTATTTTGCCTGCGTACATGTTATAAAAGATTAATTTAAATGTTAAGGGTGTTTTCTTTTCCTTAAGATATTATGAACTGGATCCTGACAAAAGTCTCTTGGACAATCTGAGGAACAAAGTGATCATTGAATATCCGATTTTGCACGTGGTATTGAAAGGATCCATTAATGGCGTGCAGCTTCTTCACCAAGGTAAGCATGCTTGTCTCCTCCCCTCTTAGAGGACAAGCGGTTCCATGGCTGCTCCCACACTTTATACGTGTGTTACAGGTGTGAAAGAGTGTACTGTGCACCACAGCTGGTGATGAAAGCACCAAGCGAGCAGGTGCCTTGTCTCCCCCCTAGAAAGTGTGACTCTCATGATCCTGATTGGAATGGATGAATCGAAATGTCTTCAATTTTGCTTTATTAGAATTTTCAGATATAATTTACTGTTTCTACTGAAAACTGTAGGTGGAGTTTTTCATCGGAATGGCAGGGCAGCTCTGTCCCCTCAGCCAGCTCCCAAGTAACCACACAGAGACTTAATATTAACTATAAATACTCAGCTGATAGCTTACGCCTGTTACTAACTAGCTCTTACAATTTAAATTAACCCATATATCTTACCTACGTTCTGCCACGTGGTGGTGCCTTCTTTTCAACAGCGGCAAGTTCATCTTGCTGCTCTCCACAGCTCCTGAGACTCCTACCTTCTTCTTCTCAGGGTTCTCTGCCCCAAAAATCCTGCCTAGCCATTGGCCAGTCAGCTCTTTATTAACCAATGAGAATAATACATATTTACAGTCAACAACAGGATTATTCCACAACAGAAAACTAGAGATTCATGAAACGAGAAATTGCTGGGTTTGTATCCTCCCTTCTAGTAAAGAATGCTGCTGAGGGAATGTGTTTAAAGTCTGGGCTGCATTTAGCTGAGCTTATACTATGGCTCGCCTTTTTATTCCCTGCCACTTCTGTCTCTGCCATGTGAGAAGGTACTAGAACCGCAGTATAACTGGAAGTGGTGTGTGTAAAGGTTTGGTGTCTTAAAAATCTCTTACCGACTTTCCGGCCATTGATCAAGGTAACCTAAGCTCAGTTATGATTCTAGAAGGTGACTACTTGGAACCCTGAAATAGTAGAGATAGTATTTCAGCTGAGAACTGGTGGGTCCAGGCCACACTGTGCTGCAGCAGACCCCGAAAATGGCATGTGGGTCTGTGTTTGGATCGTTCTCTTTGGCATGTGTGCTTTGAGTGTGGAGATCTGTTTGTGAGGTGTTTTCCCCTCGTGTATGTGTGTCATTTTTTTTCTTTCTTGAGTAAAATTAATAGAATTTCCAAGATTTTTTTTCCAATGCCATGACTTGAAACTAGGTTTTAATTAGCAAATGTAGAGATTTTTAATTATAAATTATGAGTCTCTAAGCTTTTTATTTATTCTTACCTTTGTTTTTCACAATTTGAAGGATAGCCAATTTTCTCAAATGAGGAATTAGTTCTAAGAAACCACTTTTATTTTTTTAAATATTGTAAAAACCTTCCTTTTTCTTCAACATGATTAACAAAGTGTTAAGACTTCTCTATGTTGGTTTGAGGGAGAGCAGTTGGGTGAGTTACTAGCCAGGGCAAACATGAGCTGTGTAAACAGAGCACACAGCTCCTCTTTCACCTTGTTTAGGAATGACACGTTCAAGCAAGGCTTCCTGGGATGAAGCAGTAAGAAAGGCTAATTCAGCCTGAACTGCAACCTCAAGCAGAATGTGTTGCTGTATTTTGGACTGATTTACAGGCGCACACACAGTCGACTCTTCTCTGGAAATGATTCTGTAGGGCTGCCGCAAGAGAACCTGACAGAATCAAGGACATGCTGGAGCCAGCACATCCTAAGTGCTCTCCCCTTGACTACTTAGTAGGGCAGGTCTGCAGGCATTGATTTGTCTTAGCACATAAAGGTGCTGGTGCCTGTCTCTTTGAACAGTCCTGTAGTATTGATATTCTGTACGGTGGCCCTGGTTGGGGGGATTCCTATAAAAACAGAGCATTGTCTTTGGAAAGCCTTGAAATTTTTGCTCTCTCCAAAGGTGGGGGGAAAGTTGAATTTTTATCCTGAGAATAGAGTTTTGGTTTGGGGGGGGGGGGGGGATAACTCCTTCCACTTACTTCTTCCCCCTTCTTCCTCAGCCTTCTTTGCTTTCTTCCCTTCTGCTGTATGTGAGTACAGGGTGCAGCTACATGAATGCACAGCTAAGCTCTGTGCAGTGTGTGCCACGACAGACCCCTTCTCTACCTCATGGAGCCAAGCAGCGTAAACGTTAAACAAGATAATTATCGTTTTTAGCGACTTAGTTTTATTAAGTGTGTACATGCGTGCATGTGCATACCTCCTGCACAGTGCTCTAAAGGCCAGAAGAGAGTGTCAGGTCCCCTAGGCTGAAGCCAGAGCAGTGTGAGCTTCTCCATCCCACTCCAGTGGTTGTTGAGAACCAAGCTTTTGTGCTCTGGAGGAGCAGCAAGGGCCCTCAACCCCAGCCGTCTCTGCAGACCCTGATCCTAGTTGAACCCTAACAGAGGTTGAAGTGTTTCCTGTGTTGCTTACTTTTAGTCTCATGTTTAAGGACGAAGTGATATGCAGTCACCAGGGGTTCATTGTACTCACTCTGGGACAAACCCAGGGAGGAGACGTTGGGTCTTGGTCATGGAGAACTTCATTATTTCTCACCCTCAGAATGGCAGGAGCTTCAGAGGCCTCCATTCTGCTCAGTCTTCTGTCAGCCCACATGCATTCACACATACTCACTCTTAACTTTAAGTTAAAAAAAAAAAAAACACATATGTAAAAAAAAAAATTCCGGCTGCATGTGAGTAGGCTGTGTGATAATGGTGTCGTGAATATGGATCATAACTGAACCGTGAGGCCCGTTCCCAAGTCTTCCACAGTCAAGAAGGGTGTACCCTCACAAAATAGAATTGCCACTTCATTTATTCTGTCCAGAATTGCCGATCCTGGCTGCCTGGGACGTGACATGGTTTGTCTGTCCCTGTGAGTGGTGCTGTTGCTATGCATCAGAAGGGAGGAGAGAGGAGAAACAAACAGGCTGAGCAGTATAAACATCTGACTGTATGTTTACATGCTTTTTCCAGTGAAAAGTGAATCTCCCCAGAAGCTTGGCGAAGGAAATTGAGCACTTGTGGAAGAAGGTGAAAGTTCCCAGATGGTCGAGAAGATCCTGTGTGGATGGACAGTTGGGTGACTGAGGAACTGCTGAAGGGTGCTTGGAATGTGTTATCTAAAAGGAAATTAAAAGCATAACTTTCTTTTGAAAACAGTGTATTTTGTCGCCTTTTGACTGAAGTACAAAGCCTTTCCCCCAGATGAACCCTTCCTGCATCTGATTAGTGAAGGCCTCCCTAGACTTTAGTACACTCACTTCTGTACGCTGGACCAAACCCGCGGATTACCTGTGTCAGCCATAAAGAAGGCCTCCTCCGTGGTTGCACCGCACTGAAGAGAATGCCACACTGGGCAGCCAAGTGTCTAGCCAAGGAGAAGCACTCTCCGAGAACTGGCCGTCCTTGTGTTTGGTTTACATGTAACCCTCTCAAGACAGCTCGTACTTGAGACACTCTAAACACAAATCACTCTGTGTTATGTTCGGTTAGAAAGATCAGCACTCCACATCGAGGTACCATTGGTGACATCTTCACACAGATTCTGTGTCTCGTCCACTCCCAGTTGGCTGGTTGCTGCACAACGATATGGTGGTGACCCACTTGGTGGTGTATTTTGGTAAAAGAAACACCCACTTGGAACTCTTGAGTGTGTTACAAAGTGTACAGAGGTGTAGTTATGTGTACACGGGGCTTGATTTATACGCAGTTCACGTGCTGAAATTAAACCTTGATTGGTTTCATGTGTATTTACACATCTCAGAAACTTTGACTATAGAAAAGAATTACATCTACATTGCATCTGTGTACTAAATGGTTTTTTAAAAATTAATGGGAAAGGGAGCCGTGAATTTGAAAATGAGCAAGAACGGGTATATGGGAGGGCATAAAGGGAGGGAGGAGAGAAATGATGTAATTATAGTATAATCTCAAAAATAGAAAGGTGATCAAATTGGACATTAGTAAAGATTATTTAGCTTACAGGTAGAATAAGACTGAGGTCAAAAGAAACCAGAGACTTGGAGAACACATATATGTGTAACTCAGGAAAGAAATCCCAGTAGAAAGCCAAGAGGCAGTAATGCCCAAAGACCACTGGTCTCATCAAAGTACCATTCATAATTAATGAAGCCATTGAGAAATGTGCTCACACCCTAGGGCGCCCTTGGGATCTGTCACGGCAAAGGATTCATATGGAGTTCTGTCATTGCCAGTAACCCCTGGAAAGACAGCTGAGCTCGATTTCACGGGGTTCAGATTTGATCCAAAAGTGAAATGTGTGTCACTGGAGCAGGCAGGCGAGATGAAGGAACTGAATCTAATTGTCCTGGCGTTGTCGGAGTGCGCAGGAAGAACATGTGGTCCGGGGTGGGATGGAGAGGAATCTTGTACTCTTGTCTCAATTCTAAGGAAAGTGTTAAGCTCCGTATAGAACTGAAGAACAAAGAAAGAATTTGCTCTGTGTTTTCTTCTGCCTCCCAAAAGGAGAGGGGAGCAGAGTTCACCTAAATATAACTGTCAGCTAACTTGATTAATACGCATATATATTCCCAAGCAATTTATAATAAACATGTGTCTTATCGAGTAATCGTGTTCGTGAAGTTGGAATGGTTTGCTAAAAGCCCGAGAAGACGGTGGTGCTGAAGCCACTCTTCTCTGTGATGTAACAAATTCTGGAGTCAACAGACTGAGGCCAATGGCAACTTCATCCTTCTGCAGTAATCATGGATTACTTTTTAAAAAGGGGGAAACTCTACCTGACTTTTATTTTATTTTTTTAAGCAGTGGTTTTAAGACAAGCAACAGCTGCCAGGATGTAATCCCAGCATTAGAGAGGTACAAACAGACGGATCAATCACTGAGGCTGGGCTGGCTTACTCTGAGTTCAAAGTCGGTGAGAAACACTATGTCAAAATCAAGGTGGACAGCACTGGTGCATCCGTTAGCCCTTTGATAAGCAAGTGTGAGCCTACTTATCTTTTCATAGTCTTGGTGAGTAAAGTCGAGGCCCAGAGCCCCTTTCTCCTTTCTGTTCTTTGCCAGGATGTTTTACTGAGGATGGTACTATCATTAGATGCACAGGGGCTTCCGGGCACCAGTACTATTGCTGACTTGTGCTAATATACAGAACAGCAGAAGAATCATGTTCAGCCTGGTGAATCCAGCTATAATTTTTAGGCCATTGCCTTGTAGACAGGTTTGAGGGGTGGAGTTTGGTGGAGACTCTTGCAGCTACCTTTTGGAATTCTTGGGAAAGGTTCAGAAATAGAAATTGAATGGTTGAAGGAAATCTATGAAGACACCAGAGCAGACAAAAAATAAAAAAGATCTCCCAAAATGTGTGAGTGTTCATTTCATAGACTGGAGACAAATGTTCTTG
This sequence comes from Microtus oregoni, assembly GCF_018167655.1. Classification (NCBI taxonomy): domain Eukaryota; kingdom Metazoa; phylum Chordata; class Mammalia; order Rodentia; family Cricetidae; genus Microtus; species Microtus oregoni. Next base: position 60,819,016 of record NW_024543059.1, on the reverse strand, counting down.
CTCTACAGACACACCCAAGAAGAAAGCCAGCCAGCATGGGTTTATTTTGAAAAGCCAGCTTCCTATCTCCCCGTGGGGATTCAGAGACTATTGCACGGTGGTTTCACATTTTTATTTCAGAAAACTCAAATTTCTCTTGGGTTTCTGTTTAACATTCTGGCTTATTTTTTCCGTTAAGAGTTGTCACAATCTACCTCTTGGTATCTTGATTCCTTTTGGCTCCTTGAGCGCTGGTTCTGGTGCAAGTCCATATGGTGTAAATCTGTGGTGTCAAGATGGTCCTTGAAGCCCAGTAGCTTGTTTTCCTAAAGCCCTGTGGTCTTCCTGTTGACTGGTGTTCTGTGTTCCTAAAGAACAGGAGGATCCAGTCTCTGTGTTTTGAAGTATGAGTACTGGCTAACCAGATGCTGGAATTCTGGGCTTTTAAAGCCTTCACCAGTGTAAGAGAGATAGCAGCAGCCTTTTCCATGTTCCTGACAGATTGGAAGGTGTTTTTTCAAGTTCTTTGCTTCAGAGCTCTCGCTGGAAAGGTTGGTCAGTTGTTCAGCCAACACCCTTGGCCTCTGCAGCTGTTGCTGGTAGAAGCCTCTGATGGTTTCTGCCACATTTGGACCCTCACAAACAAATCTTCTGAGCGCCAGGAAAGGAAAACTGGAGGTGGAGAAGAAAGCCAGGAGAGTGGGTGTCCAGTGTTCCAGGTGGTGGCTCTCTAAGGACGCTACTGTGTGGCTGGCCCGTGTGGACAGTCAAAGGGCGGGGGGAATAACCCAGGGGTTCCTTTCTTGCTTTCATAGGTGACAAGAAGGGCAGCTGTGAGATTTGAGTTGATTCTTTCAAAGGCAGCTCTTTCTCCTGACCAGCGTGTCCTCAGAAGAGAGAGGGGAAGCTAGCTAATTACCAAGTCTTTTAGCCTATCTAAAGGTTGAAGTTCAGTAAATTAGACCTAAAATACTTTCTACTATTCCATAATCCACATTGCCTTTTGACTTCAAAGAGGAGTAGTGAGTCTACATAGCTTGAACTTCCAAAATACATTCAAGGGCATAAGTAAAATCTGCTGTTTGCCCTCAGCATGTGCCCCCACTGTTGGTAACAACTCTTTGGGAATGGCTGACCTCTCTGCTCTTAGCCTCAAGTTTCAGTGGGCTAGACCCATCCTTCCCCTCCTCCTAATGGGACTCATCGCTCTTCACTGCTCCATCTCCCACTTCTCTGTTCGGGTCAGAGCCTGGCAAGTGACCTGAGCATGTGTGACCTAAGCAAATTGCAAAAAGGTGGTGAGCATGGCCAGGTGCAAACTCTACCAGAAAGCTAAAGGGGGAGTAACCTACTTTGCTATTGTGAGAAGAGCTAGTCTTGTTGACTGAAAGGAAGCCAGTTGGATCCAATATGGCATGCCTTCCATCCCTGTGAAGTGTTCAGTAGCATTAGCCAAAATACTTCCTTGGTTTTTTGTTTTGTTTTGTTGTTTTTTTGACAGCAGCCCTGTCAGAATTTAATAACCAGGAAATGGAGTGTAGTAAATGATAGCCACTGGATTATGGGATTGCTGAATAAAATAGAAGAATCTCAATATGCTGGACTACAACAATAGTGAGGATTAGGTTGGCCTACAAAAGAAACATAATCATAACCATCACCTCAAGAACAGTTTCTGCATGTTGTACACATCATCTCTGCTTAGGTGCCACCTGCAGGTCTTTGCACAAATGGAAGGAAGACTAGTTGGGGGTTTTTGTTAGGGTTTTCTATTTGGGGGGATGGGTGCTTGAGACAGGATCTCTGTGTAGCTTTGACTGCCTGGAACTTGCTCTGTAGACCAGTCTGACCTCCAACTCAAAGATCTGCCTCCTTCTGCCTCTGGGATTAATTAAAGGTGTGCACCACCACCACCTGGCTGGTTTTATTGTATATCCTTACTAAGGCAGAGGGTTTGATAAGTCATTGAGGCACAAGTAACAATTTTTACATGAAAGGGCATAGTAAAATCTGTTTGCCACACAGCATGTTCCCCTCTCAGTTGCCTACTGACAAACCTTTGTAATACAGTGGAATAGTTGGTCATTTTATTGCCTAATGTATATTGAGACCCTCAATCCATATGCCTTCTAGGCTGTGGCATTAGAGATTTGAACAGGAGGCTGGAGAGATGGTTCACTGCTTAAGAGTACTTGTTGCTCTTGCAGAGAACCCAGGTTCTGTTCTCAGCACCCACATGGTGGCTCACAGTCATCTCTAACTCCACTTCCAGGATGTCCAGTGCTCTCTTCTGAGCTCTGTGGGCACCAGGCATATGTGTGGTATGCATACATAGATGCAGGCAAAAGGTTTATTCATATACATAAACCTTTAAGAAGGAGTCAGCAGAGACCTGAACAAAAAGACTTGTTGAGCCAAACCCCTGCATAAATGGTACAGATGATCTCCAGGTTTCACCCCATACTGAGGAGCTACTGAAGGTAGATGGTTGATGAAGAAGGAAGAATCATTTGTAGAAGGAGTTTCTCTGTGATCCAGCAGCCACTTCCAAATAATCACACAGAGGCATAATATTAATTGTGAAAGCTTGGCTGATAGCGCAGGCTTATTACCAACTAGCTCTTAAAACTTAAATTAACCTACTTCTGTTAATTTACATTCTGCCACATGGCATTACCCCTCATCTTAAATCTTCTCCATGTCTCTCTGGCGACTCCTCTGACTCTGTCCTTCCCAGTGTCCTTAGTCTGGTTCTCATGCCTAACCAGTCAACTTCTTTATTAAACCAGTCAGTGTAATTTATACAGTGTACAGAAGGATCATCCCATTGCAGTCATCGTGTGTGTGTGTGTGTGTGTGTGTGTGTGTGTGTGTGTGTGTGTTTCAAGACAGGGTTTCTCTGTGTAACCCTCCAGCTGTTCTGGAACTCGCTCTGTAGACCAGGCTGGCCTCTAACTCACAGATTTTCGCCTGCCTCTACCTTCAAAATGCTAAGATTAAAAGCATGTGCCACCACCGTCCTTGTAAGAATCATTCTTTACAGACACATTAACTGGACTGAGTGGCTTCTCAGAGAGAGAGAGGAAAATGGAAGGACTAGAGTAGAAATAATCCATACCACAGTGAGATGGACTATTACAGCTTTAGCTACCTCGTCCCTGCTGGACCTGTTCCTGTGAGGATGTAGGCCTTAGCACCACTTAGTACACTGCAGAGAGAACTGAGTGATTAACATGGTGCCATCTGGCTTTCAGTCTTGACGTTCTGAAATGTGTTTCTTCATTTCCAGCAGTAGCAGTGAGGTTTCCTGAGCATCACAGAAGCCCAGAACCCGTGAGGAGACTCAAACAAGCAGCTCCTTACAGGGGACTTGCCATCCTCCCCAAAGTGCTTCCTCCGTCATCCGTAATCTAAACTGTAGATGGTCAAATCTTAGGTCGGGAAGGGTTGTAGAGATCAGCTCCTCCAGGGCTTTCCCATGAGCCTCAGGGTGAGCAAGGGGATTTTAAGTGTTCCATGAGCATTTTCTTATTTTAATAAATAGAATCGTTGTCATGATTGCCAGAAAAAGAGGACTTTTACATCAAACTGGTAATTTTATGGGTTTTGTTGTGGCGCTGTTATTGTAGGACAAATTAAAGGTTAGAAAAACAAGCGTTTTGCTTTTTTAAGGGATGGTTCAGTTGGCAGATGAGGGTGAGGGATATTACACGTGAACTCTTAAAGGTGGACGGGGCCTGAAGATTGCACACTCACCTCCCAGTCTCATCCATCCTCAACATCAGAGTTCTCCCCATGCATGCCTCAGAGGGGCTTCTGCTTGACGGCACTGAAGCTCATCCTCTGTTTGGCAATTCTAGTAGAAAAGCTTCCCTTGCTGAGCCAGAACACACGCGCACGCGCACACACACACGCACACACGCGCACACACACACACACACGCACGCACACTGTCTTGAAATGTCTTCTGTCCCCTGATGCCACCTTCCATGTTTCAAGGCATTGACTCTGCAACTCCCAGTACACCCCTAATTTCATCCTAGCTGTTGACTATTGCTCACTTTGATTTGACACTCAGTTGTCTATACATTTGCTTTGTGTCTAGAACAACACTTGATATATTTGCAGTACAGAGTCAACCAGAGCCATTGCAGCCTTTGTCCTGGACTTTGTTTCTGTGAGGGCAGCCCGAGCTGACACACCACATGGTCGGACACTGAACCCCAAGCCAGGTCCCCTGTGCCAGGGTTAGAGATCAAACTGTCTCTTGTGTGTTAGGCAAGCCCCTGCCTGAGTCACACATCTTAGCCTGCCTGGGTTTTGTTTATTTTTTCACTGTACCATTTATGCCATAGTCAAGTGACTGAGTGATTGAATTTCTTTCAGTTTATAATTCCTAATTTAGCCATCTTGATTCGATCACCCAGTTCATTGAGCCCCAAATGATTTGACTTGAGAATGTCCCTAAAAACTTAATAAAAATAAGATACATTCAGATGTAGTAAACAAAGGAAATTAAAAACCTGCGATCTAATCTGTATTCAAGAGATTGATACAGACTGAAAGTATAAAGAATTCAACACAGATCAATTAGAGATTAAGAGTTAGGACATGATGGTTCTGGAGAGATGCCTCATCAGTTAAGAGTATTGGCTGTTCTTCCAGAGGTCCTGAGTTCAATTCCCAGCAACCACATGGTGGCTCACAGCCATCTATAGTGGGATCTGGATGCCCTCTTCTGGCACAGGGTTGCACCTGCATATAGAACAGACAAAATAAAAAATCCAGAATATTTTGTCCTAACCTTGCTAGGCCAATCCCCCTGGTGGTGAGTCCACAGAATGCATGCGTGTTACATCTAATTCAGCATGAAACTCTTACTGCCCTCCACTGCTGCAAAGGTCAGCTATCTTTGGCTCCATACTAGTTAAGGAAACTGATTTGGAAGTTAGGTAGGAATGAGTTCAGTTCTTAGCATTGGAATCGATGATCGATAGTCTCTCCAAAGTTCCCACCAATTGAATGGTACAGTTCTAATCTCATGATCGTCACATAATAAAGCGCTTGGCACGCTAACATTTAATATGCCATGAGGGATCATGCGGTTCCCGGTCTATTGATACATAAAGTAATTGTGAAAACTGAAGATAAGCCAGGAGGTAGTGGCACACGCCTTTAACCCCAGCACTTGGGAAGCAGAGGCAGGTGGATCTCTGTGAGTTCCAGGACAGCCAGGGCTATTACCCAGAGAAACCCTGCCTCAGAAGAAGAAGAAAGATGAAATTAGTTCAAATGGGATAGATCTGTCCCTTATGGCCTTGACATTTGAGTTTGGACAGTTTCTACCCTGAAGTCCTTGAGTAAGTTCCACAATCCTCGGGATCCCAGGTTAACGCAATGAAGGAGGGAATCGAAACCAACGGCAGATGTCTCCACCGCTGTTAGCTAAGCAGAGCACTCGGGAGGGCACGTAGATGCCTCTTCGGTTAAAAGGCCCCTTACTCTTCACCTGGTAGGAGCCGTGCCGCTAGCCTGCCGTGTGCAGTTCTGGGAACCACAGGACAGGAGGGAAAAGATCGCTCAGTGGTAAGTAAACTGTGTTTTCCCCTGCGTACTTTTTTCCGCCCGGTGGCTCGCCATCCCAACAGACTGCATTTTTACGGTGAAGAAGCTGCTGGGTGCATGCGCCCAGACAAGCACAGGTCTCCAAGCGTTGTGTTCCAAAGGCCGACTGGGCTTGCCAGTCTTGGGTAAGGAAGGCCTCGCCTGATGCGAGGATTATTGTTAAGCAAGAGGGCTTTAAAAATTAAATCCAATTAAAGGCAGGAAAACTACCCTGGGAAATAGCTTCAGCTAACAGCCCCATATTGGCTTTGTTCTTAAGAATTTCAAGGTGTTGCACTTTTTCCTCCCATCAATGGAAGAACAGTCAACACCTAGATATTTATCCATGGCTCAAACCATAAAGAGGACTACCCGAAGCTCCCGGATGAATACTTCTGGTGACCCCAGGGTTGGCACAATGCTCCTACTCACTGCCATTCCTCGGCATTCGGTCCTGCCGCCCTGAGGAAGGAGTGAGTCCTGCCAGTTTATTCGTTTGTGGGATTTTTGACTAGTTAGTCATTCATCGCTAGATATTCAAAGGGCTGTATGTCTGTCTGTCCCATTCCTCATTCCGTCTCCCTCCCACCTCCTCGGTCAGATCACAGAGCCCCGAAGTATTACCATTTTTCCATTTCTAATAACTGTGGGAGACAGGGAGGCACCTTGTAAAGTTAATTTCCTCCGAAGCTTTCAAAGCAAAGGCATCGGTAGGGCCAGACACCACCACCCCTCTCCACCCCTCCGCGAGGTCGCACACCCTTCCTCGCAGCCTTAGTCACCGGGCTGTGCCCGCCACCTAGGATTTGCCAGGCCCCAGCTCCGTCTCTGGCCCAGTGGGTCGCCCTGTCCTGCGGTTCTTTGCCTTTGGGTGGGGTCCCTAAATGGGAAGAATCTCATTTATCCGCCTGGTCCCTTGCACATTTCCCTTCCTAACGATGCTCCCCCTCCCCTCCACTGTCCTGTTACTTTCAGGACTGGGGGCTGGCTGGTTGCCTGTACCAGGGATGGCATTTCCTCTTCAAAGGCCTGTGCACACAAGCCAATGGAATCGCTGCGGCTTTGCTGCCTGGCTCCTTGGGAAGCAAGGGGAGTTTTTTAAACACCTCTTTGGTTTCTTGGGGCACAGCTTTTCTCCGTTGCCTTCTATTTACGGGAGCACGACCTGTGGCTTTAGAGTGTTTGCTTTTGAATGTTTGTGTTAATGGACTATGCTGGACGCATATCCTCTTACCGGAGAGGGCCGGCGCAGCTGGGGGCCAGGCAGCTGGGGGCCAGGCTGCTCCGCGCTGGCAAGAGCTGTCCCAGGAGGAAGGAGTTGCCAGCCAAGGAAGTCTAGAGGCTCGCTTGGAGAGGAATTCATGAGGCTTCCTGGGAAGAGCTAGGCTCACAGACTGAGCCATGAACCTCAGCAACTCCTTTGATTAATAGGAAGGTCTGGACTGGAGACACCTAAATTTTTGCAAATATACTTTTTAAATTGTGCGTATGTTTACCAAAACTATAATTTTTAGCAGGTATGGTGTCTGGTCTTTTCCTCCTATCCCCAGCCTTCTAAAGCACTCCTGGGAGTGTTAACTCCCCCGCCCCAACAAGGTTCATCCTTAAGTTCTGTGTCTGTCAGTAACAGCAATCAGCCTATGAACTTGTCTTCTCCCTCCCCAGTACCTAAGGAATGAAAACAGAAATAAAAACTCAAAAGTCACAGTCTTGGGCAAGGCGCTGGAATTCACGGCAGAATGCTTGCCTAGCATAGGCAAGGCCCTGGGTTCAATTCCCTGTACAGAGAAAAATTAAGTCTCAGTTTCCCCTGTCCAGGAACTGGAAAACCTAACCCTGAGGTAAGGAATGGAGGCAGAAGACAGTGAAGGGGACCAGACAGAACTGTGTGGTGAAAGCGTTAGGGTCCAGGACAAAAGTGAAGGGCCCCTGAGCTTGGCAGTTTATAAGAGCAGGTGCTGTCCATCCTTCCCACCCGATATCCCGTGGGGTCACGGGTCTACCAGCCCTGGAAACCTTTCAGCCAACGGTGCAGACTGACCCGGACAACTTGAGCACATTTCCCCCTGCAGACAAGGTGAGACCACCGGGGCTAACCAGTTGGGAGTCTTGGTGATTTGTCCTAGATGAGGGACCTACCAGGAATGGGGCCTCTGTTGTCAACCTGAAATGATAAATTCATTGTTGCTGAAAATAACACTGTGAGGAGACGCGTGGGCTGTAAGACTCCAGGCCACAGAGAAGAAGCTACAGGGGCTTTGTTTGTTTGTTGTTTTGGTTAGAGACAGGGTTTCTCCGTGTAGTCCTGGCTGCCCTGGAACTCACTTCATAGACTCCACCTGCCTCTGCCTCCCGAGTGCTGGGATTAAAGGTGCCTGTTAGTGCTGCCCAATACTGCAGGGATTTTGATTTGGGGTTTGGGGTGGTGGTCAAACCTAGAACTTAGTAGTTGCTAAACATGCTCTGTACCACTGAGTGCTACAGCCCGGCCCAAAAGTTAGGGCTTTGAGGAAGACGATTCCATGATCCTTCATCTGAACGGTGAGCTCAATGGCGTCGACTCTGTTCGTTTTCTATGCTTTGCCCACCCTTGGCCCTGGGACGGCTGTGGCTTCACAGTCACCGTATGTAGCCTCAACTCCAGCGTCAGACGTCCTGCAACACACTCGGCCTGTGTCCTCTTGGAGTGACACACACTCATCCTTAATTCCTCTAGCCAGGTCCTCCTGGATGCCCTATGCGGCCAGGCCACCGTTCCCACAGCTGAGCGAGCCAGCCTCGCTCTTGGCTCCTCTACAGCGCATCCTGCCCAGTTTCTCACTGTGCTTTATCTCTGGGCTAGCGGATCACTCCGGGCTGCCGTCCTCTTTCAGCGAGTATTGGGACTCAAAAGCGATAACCCAGAGCCAAGGGCCCTAGAATCAACCTCAGAACCAAGGTGCCTCTGCCCTTCCTCTCTGCTGTCCCAGCACAAGGGAAAACTGTGAAGTTTCTCTATCAACCAGCTCCACCAAGAGAGAAACACAATCACCTTGTGTCCTTTCTCTGAAGTTTCACGAACCGAAGAAGGCTAAGCTCATACATGGGGAGAAAGGCTGAAGCCTGCTAACGCCTACTTAGGCTTTTTTTTCTTTTTACTTACTGCACTATATTTACTTATTTATTTGTTTGTTTGTTTATTCATTTATTTACATCCCAGCCACAGTTTCTCCTCCCAGTCCCTTCCCAAGCCACCCCTAATTGCACTTTCTTTTTTACATTTTTTTTCATATAATATATTTTGATCATCTTTTTCCCTTCCCAGACTTTTCCCTCACATTGGTCTCTTCTGTCTATTTTGGTCTCATTTAATATTCCAAAGAGAGCCATTTCTAGACCAGAGGGACTTTGTTCTAGACTGTTCTTCAGAGAACCGGCTCATTGGGCTCTCCCAAAGGTCATTTAGTATCCCCTAAAGCAAGTCTTCGATCTGTTTTCCCTCTCAACTGATCTGTCCGCTGAAGAACTGTAACAGAGGCGACACTCCTGATGGCTCCAGGGTCACGTTAGCTTCTGGATCTGCTCCTGGTTAATCAGGTCCCTACAGTGTGTCTGCCTGTTCTGCTGCTGTTTATTATCTTCTCTGCAGAGGGAGCGCTCCTTCATCCTGACTCTCCGCTATGCTGGTCCTCCGACTGGTATCTTGACCGCTGCTTTTACCCTCTTGAAGTACAGTTTCTGCACATCGGTTTGCATAAAGATTATAAAATTATTATCTGGTGATGCTTCTTGTCTGTCCAAAGCCTTTGAGTCGCTTTCTTTCTGCTGCTTTTTTGGATGCTCTCTGCTGCTCCGCTGCTCCCTCCTCCACCCTCATCTGTCACGGGGAGGAGGCACTGTCTTTCTCCTTCACCGCCGCCCACTCTGCCCATAGACCAATGTCGAGCACAGGGTTTCGCTATAGTGGTTTCATGGATGGATGGATGAATGTGTTGATAGGAATTCTATGAATTTGGGATAATTGGAGAATGGGTGCAACTCCTGAGGGTGGTTATTCTTATCCTAAGGCAAATATTCATCTTGGGATAGCTATAAAGTAGGTGAGACATTGCAAGAACTAAACAAAATATATGGAGCAGGTGGTTTACTCATCCTGCCTCACAGGCTCCATTCTGGGTGTGAGAGCACCAGGCCTGTCCAGTTGTCTGTCATGACTGGAAGCTGGCAGGACCAGTCTAGATAACTTTGCTTGCTTCTTGTTGTCGTTTTGCTTTAGTCTGATGGTTGACTGACCAACAACCATTCCACTTCCTAAGAATCCTCCAGTTTCTGTTGGAAGGAGACACTCCTTCCCCTTGGATTCAGTTTGTGGAGCCGGCGATGGAGAGCTCACCTCCGCCAGGGAATGTGGCACCTGCCCTTAATCCCAGCACTCAGGAGGCAGAAGCAGGTAGATTTCTGAGAGTTCACAACCAACCTGATCTACAGAGCGAGTTCCAGGATAACCAGAGCTACCCAGAGAAGCCCTATCTCAAAAACAAACAAGGAAAACAAAAACAAACAAACAAACAAAAAAAACACAAGAAAACAAAAGAGCCTCGCTTAGCTGGAGGCTCATTTTAAACCAGTGAGGTGATTTCTTCTCCAAACTAGATCTTTGAACACAAAGACCAAGAAACATAATAACATGCTATATGGAGGTGACCTGTCAGCCACGCCATGCCTTCCGTGAGCCCACTGGAGTGGCTCATGGTGCCCCATCACCCACTAACTAATGCAAGAGTAGTAGCTTCCAATAGTCTTCTAACTTCCTCTTTCCATAATTTGGTCGAAGTTGTTCTCATTACTTGTAATTTTTAGCATGATAAAGTTGGTAAGAGGAACATATCCGAGTATTCCATATTTCTAACGTTCTAATACATTTCACAGCTTTGGGCCAAATTTATGATATGAACCCCAGATAAAGGTCAGTTACAGTGTGGCTTTGGGAGTCTGGCAAGGAAATGTATACATTCAAACATGAAGCATCTCAGGAATCGGTGCTCAAAATATCACTGTGTGGCTATGCTTTTGACACTGAATTCACTTGTAGCTGCAGCGAAAAGAAACTGGAAACAAGGACCAGCATCTCTACTGACCGCGTAAATTCCTGAGCCCACGCCCTTGTCAGTCGGTCCTGCTGAGGTTAAAAGATTGCCAGTATTCATGGTGACCTCTTTCATAGTAGGTACCGTGTCGAATTAGAAAGGCTTGTCAAAATTCAACGTATGTATACCCATTGACCCTGCTATTTGGGGGGCCATTTGGTTTGTTCTTTGTAGTCTTAAAAATTGAACCCATAGCATTGTAAGTCATAGTCAAGATCTCTACCACATCGCTAGTACACCCATCTCCAGCCTGGCCTAGCAGTTCTCTTCCTGAAGTAAATAAGAGAAAAAAAAAGGGGCCCTGTACACAGGTCCAGAACAGTCTTAGTATATGTGGTCAAAATATTAGAAACAGTGTAAAGCAATGGCCCTGGGTAGGCTTAGCATGTTGAGTGTATCTTTGCTATAACTTTGTGATGTGCTCTGTAGCCACGACAGTGTGTGCTTCATATGTCGTAGCTAGAGTAGGAGTCCAATCCATGACGTGTTAATTGCATTAGTTGCAAAAAGCAAGCAGAAAAGGTCTTTTTTATGAAACAAGTGTACTCCCAAACATATGTATATATATGTAAATATGTGTACACATGCGTAGGAAGATCTGGAAGGATTCGAGCTGCATAATAATCACCTCGAGGAACACATGCAGTCTGGGGAAAAGAAGGAATGGGGTGTTTCCGTCTGTGGCCCGTGTTCGTCAACGCCCTGTAAGCATTTACTGCCTTTGTATTGCTTTTTTTTACTTTAGATTTTTTGAAATAATGAAAGCAATAAAAACTGCTGATATTTTTTCCCTTTGAGGCAGAGTCTCCCGATATAGGCCAGATGTGTTTCAAATGCATGATCCTCCTGCCTTAGCCTACCAAGTACTAAGATCTCAACTCTGTGGCCCCACCCCCAGCTCACAACTACTGACTCTTCCAGAAAGCAGAGCTGGGTTCACTCACCCCCAAAAGACCAGCCATGCCCAGGACGTACTCACCAAGCAATCCAAAGGAGCTGGCCTGAACCGTTCTCTGGCTACTGCAGCATCAAGCCCCATTACGGTGGGAAATACATTTTTGATCATTCTCTCTGCCTCCTTTAGTCTGTGAATATTTATTTATTTGCTCTCCTGTCGAGGCTACAGCCAGATTCCACTGTGTCTGCTGAACGTAATGACTCTGACGTGGGTGTCTACAGACAGTAATTAGAACCTCTTCAGTTCACTGAAATGTCACAACGTCCATCAGGTGCCTGCTGTTCACATTGCCTTGTTTGGGCAGAATTTGTGTTTGTGTTTTACTTCATTCCAAAGCATGGTGTGTCAAATGTACTCTTTTAAAATGAGAAAGTGGAGATGAAAAAAAAAATAAAGGAATAAAAAAGTAAAACTAATTCTGTGTGTACTGGCTTTGTGACTTTTATCCTGATACTTGAGAGGCTAAAGAAGGAGGATTGCTGTGAGTTCAAGGCCAGCCTGGGCTACATACATAGCGTATTGCAAGCCAGGCTGGGCTACAGAGTGACTCTGTTTCAAAAACGCCAGAAATTTTTTAAATTAACACTAAAATTACAATGAGATTATGATATACCCACATGGTACCTAAGGTCTTATATATTTAATAAATTAAGGGTGGCCACAAATTTGACGCTGAGTTTCCTTGAAGCCAGGGCAGAGCAGACATGACCAGGAACAGACTTGAAGGATAGTGTTGTTTCTTTTCGTTTGGGTTTTTTGAGACAGGATCTCATCAGACAGTCCAGATTGGTTTCAAATTCTTCCAGAGCCAAGGATGACCTTGAACTCTTGGTCCTCCTGCATTCGCCTCTCAAGTACTAGGTTTATAGGCATCTACCACCCGACCTTGAATATCTTCTAACCATGAAAGGGTGCGGTTTCACAGTGGAAATGAATATATATATGTATGCCCCAGCCTTCATCAAGCTGTTCCGAATTCTTTCAGGAGGAGCTACAGCCACTGTTGTGGAGTTCCAGGTCAAACCGTAGTCATTTGGACTCGGTTGTGTTTCCACAGAGATGGTCTGCAACCACACGGTAAGCTTCTAGTGACCTCATGTCAATCTGATCCCTGGGTTTATTTGCTCCTCGGGTTTCACTTTCACTTATGTAATGGGCTATGACATTTTTCAGCCATTGCCTCATGCTGGGACCTCCTTTTCCTTTGTCTCTCCTGATGTGTCATGTTCTTGCCTCTACTCCCTTGGACCTCTTGGCTACAGTGTTCTCAGCTGGTAGGCGGGAGTGGGTGGGAGCCAGATTGTGTGACCATCTCTCCACCCTTCCCGAGACAAGAGCCTGGGTTTGTCACACCGCAGTCTCTTGGCATCCCTCAGAAAACACAATACTAATAAGCATACCGACAACCGAAAGTATCCATTAAACAGGCTGAAGAAACCCAGGCTGTACTTCAGGGCTAGACAGAGAGTCAGGCAGCCTTCTGAACTCATAACTAACTGATCCTTTTTCACAGGGTTTCCAAGTCTCGATGGCCAGTCCCCTGGCTGTGACCACATCTACTTAAAGGAACTATAAGCCTCAAAATGTGAGCAGTCTTTCTTGGACTTGAGGATCCTTTGCCTGGGATCATCCAATCTTCTGTGTCGGTGTCTGCTTAAAAACCAGAAGGCCTCTGAGGCTCTAGTGAAACACACTTGCTTCATGATCCCACACGACTTCCAACCATGGTCACCACACCACTTCCAACCATGCGTGCATAACTCTTCTGGGAGTACCATGTTGGAAATGCCGATCTTCACCCAATCGCTCAATCAGAGAGGAGGAAGGAGAAGGTGATTCATTGGTCTCTCCTGCCCTTTCTTTCATCTCTCATATCTACTCCAGATTTGTTCCCTTCTCCCAGGCATCCATTTGCTTACGTGCTTTCAACGCGTCCTCCAGGCCCTTCACCACTGAAGTCACCAACCCACCTCCCCACTTCCATTTTTGCCCCTGCTCCTATTCATCACCACTAAGTAGCTAGGGTGACCAATTGCCCCACTCCTGAGTCTAAAACCCCACAGCCACTTCCTTCTGCTCTTAGAAAAGAGCAAAGGCTGTTCCTCATGCCCACCTGGTAGACCACATCTCCTTACCTTCCGAGGTCACTGAGTGCAGAGCCCCCGACTGCCTTTCTCTTCCTCACAAGCACAAATGAACGTGTACTCAGGCCTGTATGTGTGGTTGTCTTCCCTTGGGAAGCCTGCTCTTGAATTCTTAGCCCCACTTCTGAGTGAAATCCTATCAACTGTTGTCTTGGCAGCCCTCTCTTTCCATCACCTCATAGCACATGAAAGTGTCTCCAGTATTGTTATGCTCACTCGTAAAGGGATTTATGTGTATGAGTGGTTCGTCCACATGTGTGAATGTACACCACCTGTGTGCAGTGCCTGCAGAGGCCACAAGATAGCTCTAGATCCCCAGAAACAGGAATTAAAGACAGCTGTGCTCCACCATATGGGTTCTGGGAACTGAACCAGGTTCCTCTGCAAGAGCAGCAAGTGCCCCTAACTATAAAGTCATCGTCATGCTCTCTCTCTCTCTCTCTCTCTCTCTCTCTCTCTCTCCCCCATCTTTATCCAGAACACACTTGTTATTCATTGCTGGATCTCTGATTTCAAAAACTATAAAAGCACATTAAATAAAGGGCCTCCTAGTCTGGAACACTTGGGTCAGCCCAATGCAGTCAATTACTCAGTCGGCCATCTTCCATCTTCTGTGTTGAATGAGCCTTCCTTCCTACCCTTACTCCTTTTAGCTGTCCTATAAATGTCTTTCTCTCATGTTTGTTTCTTCTTCCTGACCCTGTACTATCAAATTTCTCACTTCTTTGATCCTTCCCCCACTTCTGTTTATAACCTGAGTAACATCTTCAGATTAATCTTACTATTCCCTGGTTTTCCCTCCACTGTACCTATTTTCCTTTTCCTCAACCATTGCTTGGAGTTTTAATATTGATGCTATTTTATGTACTTTAGTATATGATATAGCGTTTTTATGTAATTACTATTTGATTCTTCTCAGTTCTTCCTAGTCTTTTTATTATCGTTTAGGTTTTTAATCTTTCTATGCCTTTGACCCCGTTATTATTATTGATGATCTCATTTCGTTTGCTGTGGTTTCTGTCCACACTGGCACATGAGGTCTCATCTCCTGGTGTAGTTAGAGCCGCATCCCTACGCTCAGGGGCACCTCTACTTGTTAGGTTTATATGGAGCCTTTCTGACCATCCCTCTAGAAAAGCTCTGTTTCTGCCCATATCCTGGGATGCTACCAACCTGGGACTATAAGCTATTTTTTTAATTAATGTTTTCCAGCTCCTATGGGGAGTATAATTTTAAACCTTTGCAAAGTGAAGTCTGATTTTAACACCTTGAGTCCAGACCAAGACACACAAGCCTATTTGCCTTCAAGGACAGGCAGACAGGTTTTGGTTTGCGTCCATTTTCTTTTGCTGTAGTTTGTGCCGATTTACTGGCCGTATATTCCTTTGTGGCGTCGCTCTTCTGAAGAAGCCTCAATTCTAACTCTCCATCCTTTGAAGGTTCTAAGCCTGGTCTCCTGTCCTCTACACGGTCCTTGAAACCACACTTCAGTATAACCATGGTAGACTGACGTTCTTAAACAACATGAACTTCAGTGGCAGTTTACCAGACCCCGGTGTGTGTGTGTGTCCGTGAACAACTTCTCTGTGAGAGTTTGGAAATGCATTTGAAAATTCATTGTTAAATCTTTGTATTAATTAGTGATCGGTCTCTTGAGTGATTCAACAGTTGAAGCAACATGTTATTGACGTCATCACTTTGGCACTTGGGTCTGTATTTCTGTGTGACTTTCAAGCACTTTTACGGCTTTTGATTCAACCTGCCCACACAGCCAACTCCAGAAGGAGATAGGGCAGGTGTCTGGCCTTTGTGATAATGTAAACCTCACCATGGTGTTTGTTCCTAACTGATCTCTTCAGTTCCAGCCGCATCGTCAGGCATTCGAGAGTCAAGGTGAGGTGTCCATGTCTCTTGTGTGTTCATTGTCTCCCATTCAGCCTCACTCAGCATTCAGACCAGGGGTCTTTGTCCTGTGATGTCATCAACACCAGACCAGGAGTCCCTGTCCTGTGATGCCATCACACTTAGGTTGGGGGTTCCTGTCCTATGATAGCATCAGCACTCAAATCAAGGGTCCCTGTCCTATGATGTCATCATACTGTGTCACTTTCCTCATTGGACTGTGGCCTCCCCAAGAGGCCACATATTCTGCGCACATGGAAAGTTCCCAACATTTATCTAACAGACGATGATGAATGTGTGGTGATACTTGGTGCTTTAACAAATAAAGCTTGCCCCAAGATCAGAGGGCAGAGCTAGCCACTAGTTAACCAGAGAGGCCAGACAGTGGTGTCATATACCTTTAATCCCAGCACCAGGCAGGAGGAAACAGGAAGTGATATGACTGACTGGAGAAAGGAATATAAGGCGGGTGGAGACAGGAGCTGGCCCCCTTTTCAGGCTGAGGAGTTGGTGAGGTAAGAAGTGGCTGTGGCTTGCTCCTTTGTCTCTCTGATCTTTCAGCATTTACCCCATACCTGACTCTGGGTTTTTATTATTAAGACCAATTAGAATTAGCATTGCATAAATAACTTGGGCAAAAAGAGATAGTGAGCAGGAGAAGCAAGGATGGTGCTAGGGACTCAGCTGTAGCAAAAGCCCCAAGAAGAAACAGGAGGTGGAAGTAACCGTGAGCCAGAGTGATGATTCTGCCTGCCAATGGGCATTCATTGACCAGGGTGAGTCAGGTGTGATCATGAAGGATTTTAAGAACCAAAGAGGGGGTCAGCAAGATGGCTGAGTGGGTGAAGGCACTTGTTAACAAGCCTGGTGACCTGAGTTTGATCCCTGACCCCCACAGGTTGACCTCTGACCTCCACACGTGTCCATCGGCATGTGCTCCCACCCCATCAATAAATAAGAGTGTAATACAATGTTAAAGAGAGTCAGAGAACTTCCCCGGTAGCTCTAGTTGCTATGATTTTCCATTTATTTAGTTCAATTTTATTTTCAGAGATAACACAGAAGGAACTTCATCCTGGTTTTACCAAAAGTCCACAAACCCCTGAGCGGAGATGGCTACTCCGTGGAGATATCCTATCGGTAGGTTTTACACCAGTGGAGTTGCCAAGGCCGTCTGTGATGGTGGCTCTGAGCAATGACACACATTTCCAGGCTTGTTTCACCCCGGGGACAAGCTTGTCTTTCCCCCTCTCATAACTTCTTTTTCCCCCCCCCTCTCTCGGGCTCCGCTTCAGCACATCCACCATGTACCACAAGCCTCCGGCCAATGCAGAGTGGTTCTCTCTTTTGCCTGGAGCCTAACAATAGGGGAATTATCGTTGGCCCAGAGAGCCAGATGGGCAACCTAAAGTGTTGTGCCTACCCTGCCTCTAAAGAGATACTGTAGTTCTTAAATTCAAGCTTGGATCCTCTGCTGGGGACGTAACTCAGTGAGATGACGCTTGGCTTGGGGGGCACAAATACTGGATTCATTTTCTAGTGCTGAAAAATACATTTCATAGGTAGAAGCTTAGATCTTTGGTGCAGGTAGTATCTCTGAGATACTACCAACAGGAAGTAGTGTTGAATGCCCCTCCCAGTGAGGGCAGCTGCTGGAGCTCCTCTCACTTCTGAAGTGTCTCCTCGCCCAGCTTTGAAGGTGACCTCATCATGTACAGCAACAGCCCTTGTCCAGGGAAAATAATACAGTGATACAAATATTCAAACCAAATTGGAAAAGCAAAGAAAGAAGGAGCCAGAAGACATTAGATCATTGCCACTGCAACCTGGCCAAGACAGGATCTGGGCGCACATCCTCTGTCCAGCCTTTGTTCACACACCATCCTTCATGCTTCATTGCGAATCTAGAATAATAGCTCATATCTACACAAAACTCTTTGTGTGGCTGTTCTTTGAGGAACAAGGTCTCTCGCAGTGTCCCTTGGGAAGAAGCAAGGGCTTCCCTTGTAAGAATGCTTCAATAGGCTTCCCGGTCAAAATGGGGCTTTCTCCCCCTGAAGGGATGGGTGGAGGAGTCCCTTTGGCCAATGCATATCTCCTAATCAAATGACCAGGGGTGCTCATGTTCCCCCCTCCCTGGGTCATTTCTACTTTAATTCTGAACACAAGAACAATTGATTGAACAGAAAGCCTTCCCGACTGAACCTTGGATCCCCCTTTAGGTTTGGACTAGGAAGTGGGGGATCTTTCCATTCCTCCCACTCTGTGTCCCTCGGTTGGTTAAAGTCTGCCTGAGTCTGCAGAAAATCTCCTGGCTCACCCTTAGCAGTGTTTTCTGGCTGGACAACCCCAAGCCCAGCCTATGAGAAATCAGTCCTGCATAGGCCTGAGTGGAATCTCAGTCCCGCCACTGCAGACTCTTGGGCAGGATGGGTGCCCATTTAAAGCTTAAGGCGTTGGTTCCTGGGTGTGCTAAGTAATAACACAAATGCTGTCTGTCTCCTGGGCTGTGAGCAGCCCATGCTATAAAGGGTTTCTCCCACACCCAGCACCCCAGAAAGAGTCAGTCTTCTCGCTATCAAGGGACAGCTGTCCCTCAGCATTCCACTCTGCATCTACAAGGCCATGGGACAACCCCAGCCCGAGTTCAGTGAGTAAGTGGCCAGGGACCAACAGGAGATCCCCGTTTGTGACTGAGATGGGCAGAACAGCATTTACTTGGTGAGACGCCTTTTCTTTTGCAAGGGCGTGCTCAGCTTTCTGGTAACCGCTATGAAGCTCCAGTGGCTGGAGGATTTCTTCACTTCAGAGTGTCTTCATTTATTAGTACATGAAAACCATAAAGTCTTATGACTAGAGAAACTATTAATAATGGGTCTGGGGAGATGGCTCACAGGTATGGGAAGCGCTGCTCTTCCAGGGGACCTGGGTTCTATTCCCACCACTCACATGGCAGCAGCTCATGACTATTGGTAACTCCAATTCCAGGGAGCCTGGTCCCTTCTTCTGGCTCCTGTGGGTATCAGGTGCACATGTAGAAATATACCCATACATGTAAATTAAAAATAAATCTTTAAAATAATAGTAGTAGAAGCAGTAATATCAATAACGTAAAACCCGAGGCTTAGGGGAGAGCAGGGGGTACCTAAGGGAGAACCAGAGGACAGAAGATGCCTCAAATCCCAGTCCATCTCCTGCAGCTGCACCCAGGAACTAGTCAAGAAGGAATCAAAATACAGGCTCAAGTCAGTGAACCTGTGATGAGTTCCAGAGCACTCTGGAAGTGAGAAGCCACGCTGGACAGAGGAAAACAAAATCAAGAACAGTCCTGCATTCAAATTGCTCCTCTTGCCTCTCCTAATTTGTTTGGGCAAGCTGCCAACCTTTCTGAGGCTGGAGGTTATCATTTGCAGAGTGTGGCTGATAGTGATGTCACTTTGATAAGGTGACATGGATGAAATATAGTGTGGAGGATGCTGGAGTAATAGCTGAGATGAGACGTCTCTGAGTGGCTTGGCCCCAACAGAGCACAGACATACACACACACACACACACACACACACACACACACACATATACGCACCTAGAGGACTTGTAGTATCTGGCAGGAGTGTCTGGGACCTGACCCTCTCTAGGGTTCCACAAGGTCAAAGACATGGTCCCAGAGTCTCTGCCTGCTGCAAGCAGCAACAGATGCCAGCTGGTAGTCAGAGCCAGGGCTGGCACTCTGGGCATTGGCCAGACTGGAGGTCTAGGTCAATGTGGTGGCTCACCGGGCTCCCAACTGGGGCGCTACTTACTTGTTGCAGCCAAGTTTCTGAAGATCTAAAACTATTGATTTGGGAAGAAGAATAGACTCGGGATCTGTGAAGGGGTACCCAAGCATACGTCTGTCTGCACCGTTGCCATGGGATTCTGTTCAGATGCACACAGATGGAGTGTCTTTTTGTTTAAAACAAACAACAACAAGAAAATTCCCACAGGTCTTTGCAATTCTCTACCATGTGTGTGTGTGTGTTGCAGTGTTGCCATGGCAATGCATGTGGTTTTGTTTGGAGGAAATATGCATAGAAAGGGCAGGAAGTCGTATGTATGCATGGCAAAGCAAATGCGACCTTTCAGAACCCTGGCTTCTGAACAAAGAGTATTCCTATTTCCTGATAATGACTTAAACTGGGGAATGTGGTGTAAGGATGCCCCTCAGCCTAGCCCCCCGGAGGAGTCTAATAGAAGTGGTTCAGCTCAGTTCTGCGTCACCTCTAGCGAGTAACTGGGCTATGGGTGACCTTTGCTGTGGTGATCTGTGTTTGTGCTATAATAAATAAAGCTTGCCTGGGATCAGAATATGGAGCTAGCCACACTAGTTAGCCAGAGAGACCAGGAAGTGGAGGTACACACTTTTTTTTTTTGTTTTTTGAGATAGGGTTTCTCTGTGTTTCTCTGGCTGTCCTGGAACTCGCTCTGTAGACCAGACCAGGCTGGCTGTTGTTTTGTTTTTTTAAGGTGGTAGCTCATAATTTAATCCAAGCACTTGGGAGGCAGAGGCAGGCAAATCTCTGTGCACTCAAGGCCCCACCGTGGGCTGCATGAGATTGATCCAGTCTAGAAGAGAAAGAGTCAAGTGGTGGTGGCTCACACCTTTAATCCCAGTACGTGGGAGTCCCACACCTTCAATCCCAGCCCTGGGAGGTAGAGACAGGAAGGGATATGGCTGGACAGAGAGCAGAATATAAGGCGGGAGAGGGGAGCTCAAGGCATTCAGTCTGAGGACTTGTAGAGCCAGGATACCCCATTTTGTCTGAGCATTTCGTAGAGGTAAGAACTAGAGGCTGGCTGCTCTGCTTCTCTGATCTTTCAGCATTTACCCCCTAATATCTGACTCCGGGTTTTTATTATTTAAGCCCAACTAGAATTTGCGCTACACTTTGCTTTCCTCCTATCTGGAACAGGAGTCAAGGAGTCCCTCTGCGCGTCCCTGCTGTTGGAAGAGAAGCAGAATGACACAGGAAGGACTCAGTCGGTGGTGGTCAGCACTGTTCTGGAGTGGCGGGTATCACCTCCAGCTCGGCTGCAAGGATTAGGATGACTTTGTTCAGCCTTTCCAGACTGTGCGCAGGACATTCTGGGGGAGGTCGAGCACTTAGGGATGGCCATACTGTGGTCTGCTAGAATCAGATGACCACAGAAGAGCCCCGATGACTGACCACCAAGGGAACTGGAGCTGTCTTCTTGGAACAGTGGATACTAAGGTGAGGGCGCATGGTAGACTGGTGTACTGTGGGCTTTCTGTATCTGGGTCTGCGATCTTTTCACCCTACCACTTTGCCAGAAGCAGTGTCCTCTTGGGCCCAGTACACAGGGAGGACAGAGATCCATCTTCAAGGTCTTCATGTCTGTCACCCACCCTGAAGGAGCACTTTGGGGAAGCCATATAATTAGTATAGTTATAGTACTGTTAAATCTTGATCTCCCTCCCTCTATACTTCCCTCCCATCCCTTCCCTTCCCATCTCTTCTCTCTGTCTCTCTGTCTCCCTCCCTCCCTCCCTCCCTCCCTTCCTTCCTTCCTTCCTTCCTTCCTTTCCTTTCATCCCAAGGCTTCACACAACCCCAGCTGGCCCCAAGCTCACTGTTTAGACCTGTGTGATAGTCCTGAACTCGGATTCTTCAACTTCTATCTCCCAAGTGCTGGGGTGTGTATCATCCTACGCAGTTAAATCTGCGTTTTCTAGTTCGTTCACAGGATTAAAGTCTGGCAGGGAAGTACTCTGCATGCACTTTGTATAGCTTGCATCGTTTAAAGGATTTGCAAACCTGCTGGGATGCCATCTGCCCATCTAGCGCATCACTAGATGTTATCAAAGCCTTCTGGGAGTTTGTATTGATTGCGTGAGTGGCTCCATCCAGGACTGCATTCTTCTGATCTGGACCAGATGTCTTCTGAGGTTGTTCTAGACCTGACATTGACAGTCTGGTATTCACTAATCAGTCTTGAATAAAAGATAAGAAGTCTTTCTTGATGGTTTTAATCTACATACGAAACACGAGGAACCCTACATACTTGCTTGCACCAGTATTCTGGTTTCTTTTGGTCCCATGAAGGGACCTCAGGAGAAAGTGTCTGATAAGCCATCAGTTCCTGCTTCTCCTGTGTAACTGACTTCCTTGTCCCATCCCTGAGACTTCAAAGTCAGGCAGGTTGATCCTTACCATCCACAGTAGTGTATAGCACTGACTGATGCATTTCGCTACTGTTCTCTGCTTTTTTTTAATTGCCTTTAATATGAAAAAACTGATAGGGCTTGCTGGGTGGTAGCAGCACATGCCTTTAATCCCAGCACTAGGGAGACAGAGGCAGGTGACTGTGTACTTGCCCTCAGAATTCTGACTCACACACATCCATCATGTATGTAGCGGATGGCTTCTACATTCCAGGTCTTGTGCTGAGGACTGGGTAGCCAGCAGTCTGGAGCTTAGGATGGACCATGCTCTTGATGGGATATTCAAATAGGGGAACCTCTGTGAGAAGGCGCTAATTCTGAGCAAGATGTAACGGAACACAGAAAAAGTCTGCCATGCAAAGGCACAGGAATTCCCTGACAGTGGAAACAGCAAGGAAGGGTGAGAGAAGGCTGGAACACACAGAGACAATTCTAGAAAAACAGGAAAGAAGCTGCCTTGGTTTTATTAGGGATGATGCCCAGGTAAGGAGCTAGGAACACGGTCGGGAGAATTTCTTTTTAACTTTTATTACATTGTATCTGTTTATGTATTTAGTGTGTGCATATATGTGTGTGTGCCTCTCTCTCTCTCTCTCTCTCTCTCTCTCTCTGTGGGGGGCACTTGCATGCTACAAGATAACTTACAAGAAACAGTTCTCTCTTTTGAAGACTTTCTTTTTAACTTTTATTATGTTGTATCTGTTTATATATTTATTGTGTGCATATATGTCTCTCTCTCTCTCTCTCTCTCTCTCTCTCTCTCTGTGTGTGTGTGTGTGTGTGTGTGTGTGTGTGTAGGCACTTGCATGCTTCAAGATAATTTACAAGAAACAGTTCTCTATTTTCATCACGTGGATCCCAGAGGTCAAACTCAGGTCACCAGTCTTGGTGGCAAGCACCTTAATTCACTAATCCACCTAGCTGGCCCAGGAATTTTACTTTTCACCCCGTTTCTTTCTCTCCTGTTTGAATTACTTACCATGAGTCTGTATTTCTTGTTGGGGGGAAAGGCTAGTTAATAGAAAAGAGGGGTTTTAATGATTAATAGTAAGGAATCTAATAATGTTGCATTTCAAGAATCACCACGCCTCACCTCTGGCTACTTTTAATGAAGAGAAAAGATCAGAGAATAAGGACACAATCCCATTGGTCTGAAGGGAGAGCCGCCTCTTTCTTCTGTCTATGTGCCCACTGTTTCCTCTAAGCCAGTTTCTTCTGCTTCTCTTCAATGAAGCCCTGACCACTCTCTTTTATTGGAAGTATTTTCAGTTTAAAAGACCTTTCCTTGGACATGGTGGCGCAAGCCTTTAGTTCCAGCACTTGGGAGGCAGAGGCAGGTGAATCTCTGAGTTCGAGGTCAGCCTGATCTATGGAGCGAGTTCCAGGACAGCCAGGGTTACATAGAAAAACCCTGTCTCAAAAAAAAAAAAAAAAAAAAAGAAAAAAGAAAAAAAGGAAGAGACCTTTCATATTCATGTGAGATTCATACTTTTTGGCCACATGTAACAAGCACAGTAAGACCTTTGACCTCTCCAGGTGAAGGAGGATGGCTTGTGGTAGGGACATACAGACATCGGAGGAAGAAATAAAGCGTGGTACTCACGGAACACACTCCAGGGCTTTGAGCATGTGTGTTTTACACCGTAGTAGCTCTGCTGTGCTTTCCATTCAAAGAGGAGTAAAACATATCTTGTAGGGTGCTCCGAAAGACAGAGAGCTAGTCTTGTTTCTCAGTGGATCCCAGCAGTTACGGAGACTACTTTAGACCAGAGTCGATAACTGATATTTCCTTTTTCTTTCTTTCTTTTTTAGAGAAGGCTTCATGTAGCCCAGGGTGGCCTTGGAATCACTATGCAGCTGAGGATGACATTAAACTTTTGATCTTCGGTCTCTACCACCTGAGAGCTATGATTATAGGCCTGTGCCACCACGCCGAGTTTGCTTGGCACTGGGGATTACACCAGTCAGGGTTTCATGTCTTCTGGTCAAGCACTCTATCGACTGAGCTATGTCTGCAACCCCTGACAATGGACAGATCTCAACACTAGCTCCGAGGAAGGTGTAGCACACATGTGCTTTGTGCCCACCTTTAGGGGCATGTCTGGAAATCACCATACCTAGCCCTCCAGGGATTGGGGTCAGAATGGAGGAAAACAGCATCTCTAATCTATTCTACGCTTCCTCATCAGCAAGATAAATGAGGAGCCCACACAGTTCATAGCTTCTTGTGTGTCCCACCCGAATAACGTGTCTCTCTCGTGTACCCTGCATTTCTGGCCACTATGACCACTGTCACTGGGAACCTCATCTTTGGTCTCAGACCATATGTGGCCCTCACGTTCATCCTCTTCCCAGCCTTGGCACCGCCCTCCTGAGAGTGGGGAGTCTTGAGTCCTCTGGCCCAGAAAGCTGTATACCAGGCAAGAGATGATTTCCAATCCACTTCAACCCACAGAATCCCATTCCAGGAAGGCTTCCTCTCTCCTACCTCATGTTTAGAAGACTCAGTTGTCAGCTGTGAGAGGCGTGTTAATTGGTAATCGAACATTTTCTGAGCATCGGTCAGATGACACCCCCACTCCTTTCTACAGATTTACTCATTGAGTGTCATGCACAAGTGTCTGGGATTAGATGTTGCTGTCCCTGTGTGTGGATGAGGATACGGAGGGAGAGGATGCCTGGCTTCTCCAGCCCTGCTTCCCTATGGGAGGACGGCTCTGAGTGCTGCTGCTGCTGCTGCTGCTGTCACCGCCTGCCTGCTAGGGGCTGGTGCTCGGTGACAGGATCTCTCTGCTTCCTCCCGTACTTTCCTGTCCCCTTAGTCTTCCTGCAGACTTCGTCTGTGAAGCTTGTGGGCGATGTTTGAAGAATGAGTAAAGGGGAAAGCAGGGTTTTATGAACTTCAGACTGTGAACTCTCAAGGAAGAGTGAGTCAGACATCCACATTCCTGACATACTTTCAGGAGGTTCCATGACCTCAGACAATAAGAACCTGAGGCAGAATGTCCTTAGGAGGCCTCCCACGAGGAAGGTTGGTACCTTGCTGGTACTTCCTCCTTGATCCTCATTGCAGAACTCTGTGTTCCTTGGGACTCTACCTGGGTAGGTCTCCTAGGTACCCAGAGGACCTCCTCGATTCTGTTAAGCTGCCTCCCCCCAACACACACACACACACACACACACACACACACACACACCTGAAATGCCTTTCCTTGGGCCAGACATGCTCAGCTTGCCCTTTAAGTCTCTGGGGATATCTAGCCCCCTCTGGGCTTCTCCAGAAGGAAGGAAGCAGCGTCGTCCCTGAACCCTAGGTTCCAAAGGGTTCCGTCGTGCCTCTCATTGCCAAATGCTAGGCGTGGAAAACCCTTGATTGCAATGAATCTCATTTTGCACACTCTAACTCTCTGAGACTGGCAACAGCTCCACCATGGAGGAATAGCCTAGTGCCAGCAATGAAGATACTAGACCCATCTCTGACTGTGAGACCTCCCACACCTCCGGCTCTAGAGTTAGAATCTAGCTTGCCACCTCTCCCAAAGTACAAGAACCTTTAACTCTAGGCACTATTCCCGGAGGTGTGGGTTCACATCTGTTAGTGGATTGAAATTCCACAGAAAAATCTTTCTCTGAATCTTGTATCTTGCCTCATTCTTCCCCTCACCCACTTTTATCCTGTATTTGATGGGAGGTATTTGAGCCTCAAAGGGAAAATGTCTCAGTAACCGTCCAGAAGGGGAGGAGGGGGAAAAGAGAGAGAGTATTCTGGGGACAGAGTAACTGAGAGGCTTCCAGTTCTCCACAAGTTATGGGAAAACAAGTCTCTCCAAAGACCAACTGCACAATACCTCAGAAGTTCTTCCAAGCTCAGTGAGCGAAGACAGCGAGAGGTTGTGCTTGGACGCATCTTCTTGATGAACAAATTGAGAAAACATATTCGCAGATTGAGAAAACACCAACGGCGGCACGGCTAGGAGCGGCGTGAAGGGAGGGTGAGGTGAAGCTAACTCCTCTGTGGATTATTGGCCTAGTGGCCAAGATCCAGGCCCTTCAGTCTCCTGGCTCCTCCTGGGGGTGCTCATAGTGGTCTGCCCGACAGGGCACCTGTGCTGAAGGAAAGGCAGAAGGGGGGTGTGAGTCTTTTCTCATCTAGTGTTCCCTGGTCAAGCCGCTTCCCTTTCCATGTTACCTAGGCCAGGAAGTGGCTGGGCTGGAGACAAGGCTGAGTCCCGGGTCTATAATTCCTGCTCACTTCTACTGTCCTGCCCGATGTCATCAGCACACACATTGCCCAGTGACCAGTGAAACTTGCTCCAGTCTCCATTGCCCCCAGGTAGCAGCTACCAACCACGCGTATCACCCTCAGGGCGGAAGAAGGAGTGCGGGTTGGCGCAAGTGCGCATGCCCTACGATCCACTGGGGCCGTGGGATTGGCGTTCCCTACTGGATCGGAAATCTCTTTGCACTCTTTGCCCACCCCTTTTGCACACACACACAGCCCATCATCCCCACCCTAGTCACACCTGGTGGTGACCTTTCCCTCTTTCTGCCCGAAGAAACTGGGTCCTTCTACGTAAACCAGAGCTGCCCTGGTTCCCCGCGTCGCATCTGCCAGATGCTTTCTGAGCCTCCCACAAGCTAATGATCTCCCCTGGGCAGAAGAGTTCTTTAATAATTTACCAGGGTAGATAAAGAAAGAGGCAGAACTCTTGGCTTGGAGTCCAATTACCCTGGTGTCCCAGACACTGTGGATGGAGCTAAGACTGGCTTCAAGTTCAGACTCCCTTTTGAAATGGGAAACCTGCCCTGTAGCTGTGTGTATACAGTCTTACCAGACCTCCTCTCAGATATCTGAACATCCCAACCCTACTGTGTGATCGACACTTAGGATGCCTTCGTTATTCAGGGGAGCCAGCTACATAAAGTGGAAGAACCCAAAACGCCCCAGGACAAAATGAGATTTAAACATTTGAAGAATTTCCGGAGAATAAAAAGTTATCTCTGGCTCCTCTAGTCCCTGTTAGAATTCTTCCAATACTTTTGCAAGGAGAGTTATTATGTGTTTGGAATAAAAGTGCAGATGGTGAAAGACAACAGGGGTGCTTTGGAGGTGGAAACGAATGTTGACTGTTTCCTTTTAGCTAACCGTGAGGCTTTGAGAAGCTGGGGTTCTAAGAACCTCACTTTCCCTGTGTGGAAGCTGGAAATATATGTCTGTATGGGGTCTACATGGATCATAGGCATGGAAACAGCAATCTGAAGCAAGGAGGTGGTAAATGCTGTCTTTGTTGTGATGTCATCACCACATGACATGGCCACCATTGTCATCACTGGGGTTGTTCATATCCAGAAAACTTTGAATTTTATAAAGACCTATTTTTTTTCTGAAAAACATAACAATGTAATAAGACTAAGCCCATTATCCCAGCTACTGCAGAGGCCGAGGCAGGAAGATTGCCAATTCATGGCTTGCTTAGGCTACAGCGAATCCCAAGTCAGCCTGGGCAATGTAGTGAAGCTCAGTCTAGAAGTGAGAAGTAGGAGCTGGAGATACAGTTCAGGGTTTAGGACCCATCCTGCTCTTCCAGAGGACTGGAGTTTGGTTCTTAGTGATTGCACAGCCCACTGTAACTCCAGCTCCAGATCTGCCTCCTCCAGCCTCTGCAAGTACCTGTACCCACATGCACCCCCCCTCTCTCTTAAAAACAAAAATAATACATCTTTAAAATTAAAGATAGAAAAAGTTTTAAGATTAAGGATGCAGCTCGGTTGGTGGAGTTCTTATCCAGCATGTGGGAGGCCCTAGATTTTATCCCCAGTGCCAATCAATTAATCAATCAATAAACAAACAGATAAAGATGAAAACCTTCTTGGTCCCTATGAACCACGCCACCTGGTGACCTTGGGGTGTCCCCTCCCACATCTCCCTCCTCCTTTGACTTGTTTTGCCTCTTGAAGCACTAATAATCATGAGGCAATCAGCTCCTTGTCCTGGGCTCTTGTCCTGGGCCCTGTGCTCCCTCTCAGAAACCAGTTCTCTGCTGGAAAGAAGCTTAGGCTAAGCATGGTGATGCTCACCTTTAGTCCCAGCCCTTTTGTCTGTCAGAGGCAGGGACAGGCAGATCTCTGTGAGTTCAAGGCCAGCGTGGTATATATTAGCAAGTTCCAGGTCAGCCAGGGTTGCATGTTCAGATCCTGTCTGCAAGCAAACAGACAGAAAGTAGCTTAGGCCAAATACAACATGCCATGATGAGAATCTATAAGAACAAAGACCACAGATGATAAAACAGAGGACATTGGGGTGTTCTAGCCCCAGCCAGCCTGGAGCTAAAAGGAGCTACCTCACAGCTGAACCTCATCAGTCAAGGCAATTGTGACCAAAGGCAAGCAGTCATTTGAAACCACAGAATTTTGGAAGAGTGTTGTGGAATCATCTTTTTGTGCACTGTGAAGATGTGTCTTTGCCAAGGCGCCATCTGATTGGTTTAATAAAGAACTGAATGGCCAATAGCTAGGCAGGAAGAGGTTAGGTGGGACTTCTGGGCAGAGAGAAAGGTGATGGATCTAGACACCAGAGGACATGGGGAGGAAACAGGAGGTGCAAGGGGGAAGAGAGAGAGAAAAAAATCACAAGGCAAAACGTAGATGAATACAGATGGGTTAATTTCAGCTCTAAGAGCTAGTGGGGCACGCCTAAGCTACAGGATGAGCTTTTCTAATAAATCTCCATGTTGTTTTTGTGAGCTGGCAGTCCAAAGGCAAGTCCTACTACAGAAGAGTCTGTTAAGCAAATGCCAGATCCTAAATTTACATTAAAAAGTCAACAGTACTACTAGAAGGCCACAGTCTCCCTATTGAAGGCCACGGCAGAAACCATGGGGCAGTTAGGGGCTAGCCTGGCACTCTGCGAAGAAATTAAAGCCACACTTGGTCTACTTTCCTTTTAACAAATAAACTTGTTGATTGACAGGGCAGTAACTGAACATCTGCTGGTTACCAGGTTCGGGGCTAGAGGCTGTAGATACTCAGAGAGTGAAGGTTGGTTCTCCTGTTGCGTGGGTATCTGGATTCTAGAACTGTGGCCTGTGTTTTTGTTTTGGTTTTGGGAACCAAGAAAGGAAGTGCTTGGGGTTCAGCTTGGAGGAAAGATGTGTACACAGTGATACTTCGGGAGCGTTGAGGGTGCTGAGGGACTTGCTGCAGCTGGCAGAGAAAGTCAGCAGGCTTCATCTAACTCTCCAGTTTGCAGAGTGACTTTGATCAATAGAGGAAGGTGAATCTGAAAGCAAGCAGGCTGAGAAACCAGACCCGAAGAGCAGACGCTGGGAAGGATAATTATAGACATTGTGTTTATCCCAGGAGGAAGAACAGAAGAAGGGAGCAGTGACACGGTCCTGATGGGGATGCAGCCATGGCGTACAGGCTTCCAATATGACAGCCCAGAGATTAGGTTCATCCCATGGACTGCCCGGAGGAGAACCGTGACCAGTCACTGTAAGTCACTTAATAGGATTCTGAACACTCCTGAGCAGCCCAGCAAAAACAATGGGTTTGACTCTGAAATCCAAGGAACTGGGATCCTGCAATCAGTGGAGCCAAGGGATTCTCTTTCCCAAGCATAGGGTCACATGATTCATTCAGAGTTCTCCTGGTGTGTGTGTGTGTGTGTGTGTGTGTGTGTGTGCCAGAGGACATCCTCAGGACTCCTTCATCAGACACTGACCACTCACATTTTTGTTGTTGTTGTTGTTGTTTTTTGTTTTTTTCGAGACAGGGTTTCTCTGTGGTTTTGGAGCCTTTCCTGGAACTAGCTCTTGTAGACCAGGCTGGCCTCGAACTCACAGAGATCTGCCTGCCTCTGCCTCCCGAGTGCTGGGATTAAAGGCGTGCGCCACCATCGCCCGGCTCTTAAAATCTTTTTTTTTTTTTACATTTTATTTATTTATTATGTATACAATATTCTGTCTGCGTGTATGTCTGCAGGCCAGAAGAGGGCACCAGACCTCATTACAGATGGTTGTGAGCCACCATGTGGTTGCCGGGAATTGAACTCAGAACCTTTGGAAGAGCAGGCAATGCTCTTAACCACTGAGCCATCTCTCCAGCCTGACCACTCACTTTTTGAGACAGGATCTATAACTGGCCTGGAATTCACTAAGTAGGCCAGGATGGACACCAAGCCCCAAGGATGCCTGTTTTTTTCCCCAGAACTGAGATTACAAGTGTGGGCCATCATGCCCAGCTTGGTATGGAGTCTCAGGAGGTCAAACTCTCATTCCCATGATTGTACAGCAAGCACCATCTCCCTAATACCCATTTGTTGAGCTTTGTGAAGACTAAATAGCCTTAGGAGTATGACCGATTAGACTTCTCCAAGGCTGATGGCAATGTTCAGCTCTATCCTCAGAACTTAGCTCAGGAGCCTGAGGTTGGAGATGAGTGGGTGAGGACCACACGTACCCCTGTCTACTATTTAGTGCCTCCTAGCAGTTTGAGGGAGTCTTGATAGCTTCAGCTTTCTGGGGACTCTTCATCATGCTCCTGAGGTCAGCACAGAGGCTTATCCCTAGTCAGTGTGAGCATGCAGGGTTCAGAAGCAGGACCATGTGGGAGGAATTAAAGAAGACTAAGTACAAAGTGGTCACCTGATGCTTCTGTTGATCAGTGCAGCCCTGCTCCAGAGCCCTGTGCTCCTGACTGACATTTTTCTCGGCCTCTCACCAGCCCACAAGGTGGCAGGGAGGGTCTTTTCAGAGCTTTGGGCCCAATTTCCTACTAGGGCCTTAGTACAGCTTCACCAACAACCCCAGGCCTCGAGAGGTAAGCACGGGCTCACAAGTTTGCGGGAAGCAGATCTCAGAGGTCAAAATGAGGATTTCCTGGAGACAGACCTCGCAAGGATGGTCAGGTGAGAGAAGCATTTCACCTCTCTGCTACGGACTCAGGGTGTAAGCCAAGGGGCACTGGGGGCCTGGGCCACTGACATCTCTTGTTCCCTAGGGGCACTGTTTTTCACATCTATATCTTCTCACACACAGTCCCACGATCCAGTGAGCTTCTCCCCTTTGGTTTTTCTTCCAAGACTCAGCTTTTAGACTTTACCCCCAAACAGAAACTCTCCCAGTACCCTGGACCAGAAAGTCTCATGGAGACATCAACATCAAACCCTATAGCACAGGAAATGTGTAGCTGGTGGTGAGTGCCCCAAAGCCGGACTCTCTGAATCTTATCCCTCCACCCCTCTCTCTGTGTGTGTTGTTTTGTTTTTCGAGACAGGGTTTCTTTGTGTAACCCTGGCTGCCCTGGAACTTGCTCTCCAGACGAGGCTGATCTCTCGCTCAGAGATCTGTCTGCCTCTGTCTCCTAGGTGCCGGGATTAAAGGTGTGTGTCACCATGCATGGCTCATCTCCTTATTTCTTAAAGGGGTGGTTCTGAACCCCAAGTGCCTCCGTGCTCAGACCACATGGTCTACTATGGAGCCCCCTTCCTCTGTTCTCTCTGCTTACTGTAGCACGTTCACCTAGATTCCTAATTGGGCAGTGTTGGTGCTCACGCTGTCACTGTGGCCCATTTCCCGCAAGTTGGAGCGAAACTCTGGTCAGAGATATGACTTTGTTCTAAAGGAGCTGAAGCAATGCAAAGTGCGGTTTCTGTTTGCTCCTTTTCATGGTAGGGAAGCCAGGGCGCCTGGGGCAAGGGGTTTGGTTAACTGGGGCCTGAGCAAACCAGGGCTCTCAAAGGAGGTAGGCTGGTGGTGGCCAAAACTTCTCAAGCCACTGACCCGGCACAAAGCTCCACTGTGGGGAAACTCAATATCAGGGTGTGCCTCGTGCTACGGGAACAAGATACACACAAGCCCAAAGTTATGTGCAAGATAGACCTGGTAATGGTTATTGACTGGCCAGCAATGTCCTGTAAACAGCCAGCTCCTGCAAGCCACTGAAGCTGTAGCTTTATATTCACGAGTTTGATATTGCACACCAGTTTGCAGGAGAAACAGGAATAGGACCCCAGGGAGCCTGGTATGGCAGCGGGTCTGGCTACAGTGGCTCAGGCCTTTTAGGGCAGCTCTACAGAATGTCCAGCCATGGTCCCACCCCCTCTCCCAGCCCTAGGGCTTCTGCCCTCGTCCAGACCAGAAGCCTAGAGGTTTCTGATGTTATACTTGGTGTCTCAGGAAGAACAAGGCCCACTCAAATACGAACAGCTTGTTGGCTGCTTGGTGCACCGTCTACAGGGAGAAGACAGGGATTATATTGACTCCTCACCCGCTCACTGGGGACTGTTTTGGTGTCACATGACGCTGTGCTTGGCACACCGAAGTACAGAAGACAACAACGTCTGTTCTGTGCCTGCTGGGGACTCATACCCGAGGAGATTTAAGCCTCCATTCTTTTTTGATGCTGGAATTTTTCTATGTCCACCAGCTCTAAAAAACCAGATCATGTCGTATTGCAGCTAACTTGTCATGGTTTGCGATTCTTTGCTGTTGTTGCTGATGAAACAAGGTCTCATATGTTCCACTTGTCCTTGAACTATAAGTGAGGATGACTCCGAACTCCTTCTCCTGTCTCTACTAAATAAAGTTCTAGGACTGCAGGAATGTACCACCACACCCCTTGAGGTGACAGGACTTGAACCCAGTTCTTCAAATACACTGTAGAAAAGCACTCTGTCCACAGAGTTCTCTCCAAAGCCCAAGCCCATCATAGTTTAATTGGCTGGGTTATCCTCAGTGCTACATAAACTGGTAGCATAGCTTGCAGCGGTCAAGGTCTTCACACGGATGAACAGGGTTTACAAAAGTGCAAAGCAGACTCGATGATACAGGAATCCAGGGAGTAGGGGAGGCTGGAAGATGCAATTGAGCCCATGCAAACGGCCTATATGGGGTTCGCTTTGCAAGGGATGCAGGTCCTAATCCGAGAATAAGGCCCCTTCTCTTTATCCGGGGAGCTGGGATGGACTCACCTCACCCTCTATTCTGAGAGGGAGAAACAATGGGTAGGCTAGCTCTGATTTCTTCCCACATGAGCCACAGAAGCAGGGACTGGCCTAGGAGGCAGTCCCCAAGGTCGGAATCAGATGCTGTTGATGTTGATTCTCTGACTCCAGGGTGGACGAGTCCTCACTCTCTTGCTCTCCATCTCTCAAACTTCTCTCCATATATGTGTGTACACACACACTCACACACACACACACGCTCACCCACAGAGATACACAGGTTTATAGATAGATGTAAAAAAGAGCTTTTCTGTGATTGCGGCCAGGAGCTGATTATGAAGAGAATACAATGTGACTGCTAATCTTGGCTTCTTGGCCAAAATTCAGGAGGGGAAAAAAAATTTATAATCTACTAATGTTACGGGGGATTTCTTCTCTTTCTTTTTTGGGATAAATTAGTCCTCACCCCAAACATTAGAGGCTCCAGTTTCTGATGCTGAACCACTGCCATGTCCTATTTATTTAAATGCGTGCCAGGGGACCTGGCCTTTGATTTATGGGAGCATGAAGAGAATGTAGAGCTTCTGGGCCAAGCCTAGGGTGACTGTCAGGGGCGAAAACATTTCTGGGAGAGCTCGTTCATAGCCAGTCATCTGCGGAGGTTTAGAAGAAATGTGTTGACATCATAATATGGTCCAAGATTTCAACTTCTGTTATTACCATTACAGTGTTTTAAAATAGGGTCTTGCCCTGTAGCCCTAGCTAGCTAGTCATTATGTAGACTAAGCTGTCTTCAAACTGGTGGTGATTCTCCTGCCTCAGCCTCCCAAGTCCTGGGACTCCAGGCATGTGCCATTATGGCTGGACTTCAGTTATTTTTTTACTTAAAAAAATTCTTTTAGATTTATTTATTTGTATGAATGTTTTGTCTGCATACATGCATACACACCACATATATGCCTGATGCTTTCAAAGATTGGAAGAGGTTGTCTAATCCTTTAGAGCTGGAATCCTAAATAGTCTTGAATCACCATGTGGGTACTAAGAACTGAACCCAAACCCTCTGCAAGAACAGTGAGTGCTCTTAACCTCTGAGCCATCTCTCCAGCCCCAAGGCTTCAGGTGCCAATGCAGCTCACAAAAGCGATGAACATCTTTGCAGTTCTTGCTTGCCCATATAAAAGTAGTTCCATATCACTGTGCCCTCTCCAGCATCCACAGGGATCAGGAGGGACGGTGGTACTCTTCCTCCTCTATGTATACAACAGTCTTTGCCACATGTGACATCCTTCAAACCAGTGAACATGTCTTCATAGTTCCTTGCTTGCCAACCATGTCTAGTTGGTGCATAGTCATGTGCTTTATATAAGTGAAAACCGTGACATGAGAACCTTGAGTGAAAAACATGGCAAACATATCTAGTTGGCCCATAGCTTGTTATGTGGTATATATATGAATGAGAGAATCAAGTTTCCACTACGTAGTTGGGAGTGTGTGTGTGTGTGTGTGTGTGCTGGGGGAAGTTTGTCCATTCATTCACATATAAAAGTGCTTTTTTTTTTTTTTTTTTTTTTTTTGAGGATGACCCTCCATAAGCATTTAAAAAAAAAAAAAAGGAAGGGAGGGAGGGAGGAAAAGTCAAGTTAGGATGGCTTTACCTGTAAACAACAGATGCCTAACCAGAATAGCATACACAGTAAGTGCTTTATTGTCACACTCAACAAGAGGGTCACTGGAGCTAGGACTGTGTGACTCAGCATCCCAAGTCCACCCAGTGCACAGATGGTCCTCATTGCTGCCCCACCATTCTCCTGGGGCTCACAGAGAGGGGGTGGCCTGCAGAGAAGAAAGGCCTTGGCTCTCCTCGGCTTTGATTATCAAGGATATCCTTCAGAGCGTCCCCTCCCCTTGAAGATTCTCTTTCAGCATCCTTGATGAGATTAGGTCATGGTAATCTAAGGCAGTACTGATGCAATCCTTAAGGGTGAGGGTGGAGGCAGGAGATTTCCTTCCCTGAACACAGGGAAGGCAGAAGACTCAATTTGAGGCTCTGCTCCATGTGAAGCGGGGACTCAAAGACATGGGCATGGCTGTTTGGTGGGCATCTAACAGTACCCACCCAGCCAAGTATTTAAACATAATTTTGTCACCTCACCGATAGAATTAGTGCCTGTGAAATTTACTAAGTTATTTGGGAGATGCCATAAATGTAAGTATCACCTGTTCTTTTGAATTATTGATTTGCTGTTGTTCAGTAGATGCTAAGTTCCAGAATATTCACTACCTATGTAATACTGGCTGGCTGTGCACGCGCGCGCGTGTGTGTGTGTGTGTGAAAGAGAAACAGAGAGAGACAGAGACAGAGTGTACTAAGGATTTCTGACATTCTGTCTTTCTAATCATAGGGAATTTGTCTCCGTGCGCCTTCCTTTTATAAAGGCAAAATAGCAACAAGAAACCCCAAACATTGCAAAACATTTTAAATGGCCAAGTATCGTCTTAAATGCAA
Source organism: Microtus oregoni (assembly GCF_018167655.1). Lineage (NCBI taxonomy): Eukaryota > Metazoa > Chordata > Mammalia > Rodentia > Cricetidae > Microtus > Microtus oregoni. The sequence goes on along the minus strand of NW_024543059.1, from coordinate 60,783,629 downwards.
GAGGTCAACTAAAGACATGGGCTCCTTTCCAAGAACAAACTAAATTTGGAATATAGGAGGGACCTTTCAGAAAGTCTTCCCTGGGAGCCTGAATTTTAAATTCCTGTTGTGAGTGAATGCATTTACTTTAACTAGCAAATCTCTGGAATATATACAATAGTCCTCTGTTTACTGGAGAAAGGTGACTTGCTTAGAATGAGCCCCCAGGATGCTGAGTCAACTTTAGGAAGTGACGGAAGTCTTCCCTGGAGCCAGCCACATCGATACCCAGGACCCGTATCATGGCCAGACCTCTGTGTAACTCAAGTGCCTTCCTGTGCCCTAGTTGCCTCTGTCTGGGGCAAGCTCGGATGGCAAACCCTCTGAGATCCACCTTCTCTGCTACTGCCTGACTAGCCAGTAACTAAAGCAACTACACAGGCCAGTCCTCTGTCACTCAGGAGTGTCTTACACACATTCGAAAAATATGTATTTAAGTGAAAGTAGGACCTAGAGCTGTTTCTTTAACATCCTAAAGCAGGCCCCCTAGGTTATCTGAGCACCTCTCCTTCATACTCAACAATCTCTTTGGTTACTATAAAAATAGGTGCTTAAATTCAGCTCGTGTTCAGGATGTGCTTTTTATCTTTGATTAACTTATCCGGTGTCAGCTGGAAAATGTGACATGGTTTTATAAATGGAGTTGCTGTGCACTTCTCTGCAAAAATACACAGACCAGAACTGCAGGAGAAAGCGGGAGGCTGGGCCTGAGGAGGTACAGTGATTTGAAACAATCTCTATTCTTTCTCGGGTTTATGAGTGTTACCACGGTAAACATTTTTCTAAGCACTTGCTTTGTGAAAGAGGTGATCGAAACTGAGCTTTGCTAAGGATGAATCTGGATTTCTCTCCTATTAGCTTGCCCTGCCTTTGACTCTCCTGGAGCTGGAGTTACAAAACCATTGTGAGCTGTTCATTATGGGTACTGGGAACCAGACTCTAGTAAGGGAGAGCAGGGAACACTTTCAACCACCAACCCATCTTCCTAGCCACTGGCATGACTGTCTTCAGACAATACAATGGCCAGTAACAAGGATGGCTGCTGACAAGGAGGCATATCTGGACCCATGTGTCAAGTGAGAAGCTGGGCCTTATCCCAAGACCAATGGGAAACCCCAGGATCCTCTAGGCCGATTGACATATGAGAAGCTGAGCCTTACTTCAAGACCAGTGGGGCAGCACCATGCTCTGATTTATGTTCTAGAGTCCCTCGGGTTCTTCTGTAGAGAACTGATCATTGGAGGACAAGAAAGGATGTCTTATTTGTCTATTGTTGCATAACCACACCCACAACTCCTACCTTAAAATTGCCACACCTTGCTCAGTAGCTGTGGGTCAGGAATAGTGAGAAGGACTCCAGCAGTCTGTGTCTGATTCACAGGCTCTCAGGTGGCATGGCCGAGGGAGCAGGGTTCGCTTTCCAGATAGTTTATTCATGCACAGACTTGATGCCCACACACTCCCTGACCCTGCTCCTCCTCATACCAACTTATCCTCTAGGACCAGTTCAGGGGGGCACTGGGCTTCTCATAGTCCACTGAGCTCAGAGGAAAGGTACCCCCTTTCATGAAAGCACATCTGTAAAATAGATGGGGAGCACTCCAGACCTCCACTCTAAGCTGGCACCAAAACTCAGACGGATTCATGAAAATGGAGAAATATACTCCACTAACTGATACGGAAGCAATGGGGTGCGTGACAAAAGTACAGGTAGGATAGGGGGTGCTCTTGTAGCCACCTTTGGAAAACACACTGTCACAAGGGAAGAGGCCAGCCAATAATTCAGATAAGAGGTGGTGGTGCCTTCGCTATGGATGTCTGCACGGAAGAGAAAGGAGTTGATCTAGAAGAGTAGATGAGCAGACTATGTGGGAGTTGTAGCGCTCTGTGGACTTGTATAAGGTTCCATAGATGAGTGCTAACCATCACCAGTGATCTTCTTCACAGGGCACACACATCATCAGGCTCCAAACGTGTTTTGACTTAAAGCATCCACTTTTTAGGAGAATACAGTTTGTGAGGTACAGATTTCAGAGGCCTTCTCTGAGGAGAAAGTATGGGTCTGTACTGTGTCCATGGCTCTCATGAACTAAGGGTGTGGGGTGGTAAAGAAGGTTCTGGAAACATTTTTTTAAAGGATTTATGGAAATGAGTGCATCTAATCATAGAATGATCTGGACAGGTTCGATTTTACACGTGTTGTTGGCAGCAGCTAAGAAGTGTAAGAAGTCTGCACCAAAGAGAGCATAGGACACATGTCTAGGGCATTTGTTTTTCCAACAAAAATGCTCAAAGTTTGTGGCTGGAGAGATGCCTCGGAGTTTAAAAGCACTTACCGCTCTTTCAGAGGACCAGGTTTTGTCCCTCACGCCCACATGGCTGCTCACACCTGTCTGTAACTCCAGTTCCAGGAGTTCCAATGCCCTCTTTGGCTCCCTCAAACACTGCACGCAGGTGGTGCACATCCGTGCACAGATGCAAAACACACACACACACACACAAATAAATTTCCAAAAAATTCTGAAGGCCACTTTCTCACTTCCGCACATAGGAGAGTGATCTTGAACCGTTCCCAGCGTTGCCTAGCGAGTGATTGACAGCGCTGCTGTGGTGCGAACAGGACTTCTGATCCCAGTGTGGGATTCTTTCTGCCAAGTCACCGATCATGCTGCTTAGAGCACTGCTCTGTCCTCTGCTTGTGTTGGACCCATGCTGACTATTACTCAACAGATTTATCAATAGTGCCAAAAGCCTAGGAAAAGACATGGCAAACAGATCAAATATTTTCCCACTACTGGAAAAATAACCCTAAAATACACTTTTCTAATTTCGACTCAGTTGCATCTCTTTGTGGAATGGCCGGTACATAGCATTCATATGAAACAGCATCCCAGGAAGAGCACTGCCTGGGTTTCTGCGTGTCTCATAGGATATTTCTTAAATTCACAGAATGCCTGAGATTCTGAGGTCATTCTATAACACTCTGGTCTTAAATCTACCAGCAACCATCCCAGAATCACTGGGCTGGGGTGGGAAGGGAACCATGAGAGGTCTTTCGTGTGGTTGGTAGTATATTGTTGTTACATACATACAATGCATGCCAACATATTCAGCTTCCATGCCATGTAAGTAAAGACAATGACTTTTGTTTTCACAGTAATTAAACTGAACAAGATCCACTCCAGGCATAGTTGATCTGGTATGGTCTGAATGCTGTAATTTGATTCTCAAGTATTCTTAGGTCCTTCAATACTTTTTGTATTACTGTACTTAATCTTTTCTGTAGTAGTTTTCTGTTCAAATAAATGGGCATAATTTGCTTTTTTTCATCCTTCCCCTAATGGAACATTCTTACAGTCCTTGCCCCATCTTGTCATCATCCCTGCAAGTTCTTGGACCAGATCAACGGCTTTTCAAAGAGGGCTCTTTTTCTCAGCTACATTGTTTCTCACTTGAGATACTTTGTACAAATGTTGTCTTCTTGCACAGTTGAAGGACCCTTACAACAGGACTCTATGGTCTCTGGACAACAAAGACGTTTGTGGCTTCCCTGGATACAGGGCAGCATCTCGGGATTCATGCTGGGAAACCAGTAAATCTTGCTTTTGGGTCCTGATGTTGTCCAACAGGACCGCCCCACAAAATCCTAACGCCTTTATCGTCTTTCACATATTATTGTGCACCACAAGCTTAATTTTGAATACAGCTAGGCCGGGTGGTGTTTAAATCCCAAATACCTTAAAATGCTAATGCCTCTGGCAGGAAAAATTGACAGTTCAAAAAGGTACAATCTGAAGTATTTTAGGCAAGATACTGTCCAAATCAGAGGGAAGACTTGTGACTAGATTTTCCTAGCATTCATCTAGTAAGGTCTAAAACAGATGCTGGGGAAAGTGTCTCTTTTAGGTCCTTATTAAATCATCAATATTAATTCATCTATTTAGAAAACGCCCTTATAGAATCCCAAGAGCTGTCTCTCTCCCCCACTTCTCAAAGCTCTTTCTCTTATGTCTAAAAATTCAAGTACTCTCTTCGAGTGCAGCCTGAAATGTCTCACTATGGATTTGAATGGGAGCCAGAGCGGACAGCGAAAGGAAAATTTCTCTCTATAAAAGGTTTATTGTCAGCGCTTTCTAAAGATGTAGATTTTTCTAACACAGGCTACCGGCCTTTTTTCACAAACGTTAATGCAGCTGTCCCTACCTCTCCTTGCCCGGCAGTCAGACCCGTTCTTTCAGGAATGCTCAGTGTCTAGCCTTTGACCTCCGGATAGCCCACTCTCTCTAAATGCTCCCTCTGCCACCAATATAATGTAACCAAGGGGGTGGCTTGCCCTGGTGCTTTAGAGATTGGAAAGTACTGGAATTCCTCACATTCTTTTGCATTTGGTAGCGTGTTTACCTAATCGCTGGCTTATTAGGATTAACACAGTCTTTGCTTCAAACTCATCCATTAACAAACCAGGGACCCTAGAGATCCCAAGATTCCCGTCCCTGCCCCCATATACGCCAAGGATAAAATGTAAAAGCAGCTTCCCTAAGCTTTAGATACAAAATTTAAAAAGCACAGTTACAAACTAAGTGACCTATTCAAATCTAGTTCAACCAAGCAGTTATGGCCAAAGGTTATTAAAAGGTTCCCCCTTGTCTCCTTATGTGACACCCAGAACCACCCTGGAGCTGGAGACTAAGCTTTCCTTCAGTTCTTATGAAAATAAATCACATTGCTTTAGGTTAGCAAATTTAATTTCAGCTTCCTTTTTAAAGCTTCACACAGTGCCCGCGTTCAAGATTTTTGCCCTCCAAACTGATGAGTTGTATGCCACCGTTCCTCCTTTAAAGATGTTTGAAGACAGCCACTGTCCTTTTTTCTCTCCTGAGACAAGTTACTGGTTACCCAAGTTAAGTTAGTTCAGTTTGCCAAGTAGGGCACCTGGGGTAGTTCTCCACACAAAGTAGGGCCCCCAAACGAATCCTGTTGGAATGATTAACAGGAGCAATTGTGCCTGATAACTTGGATGGTTTCTAAAAATACTGAATAGCAAACACTCAGATATTAGGTAAATATTTCTTTATTAAATGATTAATTTCATAAATAAATTCTCTTCACTGATATAAAATTAAAATCATTTACAAATTATTCCAGTATTACATTTCCCCTCCCTCCCCAAAAGCTACATTTTGATAAATAAAAAACATTCAATCTTCAAACACCTGGTTTCTGTTTGCAGTTTAGAGCGCAGGTAGCTGCCTCTTGGACACTCACAGAGCGTCCCCCTCCCTCAGGAAGGAACAGGAGGCCCTTTCATTTACTTCTGTCAGAGGACAAACAAGGCTTTCACACGGCCCAGCTAATCTTATTATCTCTATTACAATTGTAGAACCAAGAAGGGGGGAGAGATCTAGAGCAAAAAATACACTTAGCAAATAATTTACAAACAGAAAACAGAACGTCATCCACACAAACACGCTCCAAAACGAAGCATAACAGGCGCTCCAGTACTATGAAGCGAAGTATTCCCCAACTGCGGCTGCGTTAGTGTCCATCCGCACCAGCCCCTTTGGCAGTTTGGAAATACCTTAATGCTACTCAGTGATGAGCAAGGCATCCCTTCTACAATGAGCCCCTTCACCCACCACCCCACCCATGACTCCATGATGCTCACACCCCTCCTCCATCCACCCCACACTAGGCACCTAGGAGGCATTTAGTCCCTAAACTTGTGGATGTCATTAAACAGACTGTAGAGGCGAAACGATGCCTCGTTGGGGTGCGGGCAGTTGTAGTTACATTTGCAGGACTGAATCATCATGACATTCTTGGAAAACATTTCCCCATCTTCGCAGCGGAACCGCATCTTCACGGTCCTGGTCTGCAGAGGCGTGCAGCACCGACCATCCACGCAGGAGCCGCAGTATTTGGGCCGATATTTCTTCACACTGGAGCATCCTGCATAGTTAAACCTGACGGGTTCTGGGGATTTCTTGGTCTTGCTGCATTTCTTGCCCTTCTGGAAGAACAAAAAAAGTCAGTAATTTAATTTTGTTGTTGTTTGGGGAGGGGTACATTTAACCACTATGTGAAACCCGACAGTGCTAGGTTTCATAAAGACATTTTCTAGAGCGGCTCATATCCCACCCACGTGCTGGGGTCATGGTCAAGTCCCTAAAGGAACTTACTTTCAGGCTGCTGTACACCGGTTGTCCACAAGGACGGACTTCACAGATCCGGGTCTCTTTCAGGAGGCGGCACTCCGGGTTGTCATTGGTAACTCGTGTGGAGATGCCAGTTCCGCAGCTCTTAGAGCACTGGGACCATGACGTTGTCTGAACGATGCATTTCTGGCCATGCAGAGGATTGTAAAGTACTCGCGGTTCCGTGCCAAAGACTAGAAAATAAACCAAACAGAAGGCTCTTCAGAGGCATGCTGACACACACCGGTTTCTACAAAGCTGTAGGCCGAGAATGAATTTCGGTAGATTGTCTTATGAGCTCGATTTCCACTTACCAGGAAGTCTCTTCAAAGAGCTGCCTTTTCCAACGGCAATTAACTCATTCTTTCTCGTCAACTCCACCTCCGAGGCATCAAATCCAAAGAGGTCATCCTGGTCATCCAAGGGGTCCTTGATGCTGCTATCTTCATCACAAACCCACTCCTCGCAGCACTGCCCACTGACTTTCACCAGTCGGGGGTTGGGACAGCCCAGGTTGGGGAGAGACAGTTCTTGGGGACACAGAGGAATGCAGCCCACGGCGCCATCAATACATGTGCACTGATGTTTACAGTTGGGCTGGAAACTTTCTCCGTTCTGGTAGATTCTGGAGTTATATTCGCAGGGTCTGCCCTCTGACTGAGCTGTAGAGACGACCAAGAGAGAGAGAGGAGAAGGTTAAGATTAGGCGCCACAGACTGCAACTCTTACATATTTTCCGCTGTTCAATTCACTGTATGGTAAAGTTCGCTACAATTCCCCCGAGACTCCAGCGCTGAACAATAAGTTAGTCAGGATCACTTTTCCGTATGCGCTTTTCGTTGGGCCCAGACACACTGAATTGCATTCCAGACTGCTGAAATCATGAGCCTTTCTGCCAAGCTACCATCAACAAAGCGTCACCATACATGGTCTCAAAATTACTAAACTTCTGGACTATGGGGACTATTATTTTTTTTAAAGGGGCCAAACCACAAGCCTCTTACCTCTACAGATCCCTTTCAGAGCGGTGGAGCTGGCGCCAAAATTGCATTCCAGCCCCTTGGTGTGGTCGCAGGGCTGCGTTTTGCTGCAGTCTTCATTGAGTTGCTTGGCGCAGACCTTACAGCAGCCGCAGTCGTCCCGGACCAACCCGACTCCCGGGGCGCACTTGGGCGCCTCCAGAGGGCAGTGGCAGGCGGCGGGGCAGGTGGAGAGTGCCTAGAAGTGGGGGGAGAAGAAACGCGTGAGGCTGTTTTGCCTTGCTCCGGAGAGGCGCCTAAACTGCCCTGGGCAAGGGTCTGGCTCTGGGGCTCCATCCACCTGGAGTGTCTTGATAGCGTACAGCCACACGGGCCACCCCGGCGGCTGCGCCCCAGGAAGAGGCCCCCAGGACACGTCGTCCGGGCTTAAAGCAACAGTTACCTCCGAACTTTTTAGGCTAACTTTCCCTTCTGTGGACGATCAGGGCCCCGGGAGAGGGATCGGGGAGGGTGGACAGGAAAGCGGTGGTTAAACAAGTCCAACTCACCAGCCTGGTTAAGTGGAGAAGGGTGACGGCGACGGCGAGCGCCCTGGCGGTGCTGGAGCTCATTGTGGCGCGCTGAAAGAGCCGGGGCGAGTGCGGCGACACGGAATCCAACAAGCCGGTGAGCAGCGGTATCGGATGCTCCGGGAGTGAGATGAGGCTAGGGCCGAGACTGAGGGCGTCCTTCTCTCGAGGTTTTGGCGGAGCAGGCGCGGAGGTTGCAAGTGCTTCTCTGGGGCGCTCTCACTCACGGTCTGCCCCGGCGCCGGGAGCCCGCCTTTTATACCCGCCTGCCTCCGGCGCCGCGTGTTGCAGTGACGTCGGCTCTGTCTGCGCGTTCCAGAATTCTCAAACATCTCAGGAATGTTGGTTGGCGCGGGCTGCTGCCAAGCACCTCCCCTGGCTCCATTGCACCTTTCCCCCCCTCTTCTCAGATGTATCAAAGAAAAAAAAAGTTCGTTTTTTTCCACTTTAAATAACTACTTCCATTGGGGAGAATGGGATGCTTGGGACGCGAGGGTGATGATCGTGGTCGAAGAGTATGGGGGGGTGGGGGCGTGGTGTTATGTGTTGGAGGGAGCACTTCAGATCTTTGGGAGGATGGGAGGACCTGAGAGGGAGGAACAAAAGTGGTTTTGTTTGAAGATGCCTAGTGGACCTGGCATCTGCCGAAGCCCTCGCCCGGGAACGCAGGGAGCTGTTTGCTTGTTTACAACCAAGGTGAGAGTAAAGTTATCTACTAAGAGTGCAAAGGGGAGGGGGAGTTGGTCTCTGAGCCAGGAATCTATTTGTGGACTTCAAAGAGGCGTGCTCGGATCCAGTCCCAAAGCTGTGGCATGATGTTTATTAGCCAAGAAAAGTGTATTGCAAATTAATACTCAGAGTGGCATTTATGAATGAGACGGGGGGGGGGGAGCTTCCCTCGTCGCCTGGCAAATTTCCAGCCAGAGGTCTTCCCTCATCCCTCCCCCTCTTTTTTTGGTATGTTGTACTTGTTTGTTTTTGGAGGTTCCCAATTTTAGTTCCAGCCCACTGCTTGCGCTGGAAGTCCAAGAGGAAACGAGTGCAGGGAGTTCTCCCAGAGCTGACTTGCACTTCCTCACGGATGCGGGAGGCCGGGTAAGCCCTCCTGGCCTCCCTCCCCAGACTGGCGGCAGTGGAAACTGAACAGCCAAACCAGAGGCGGAGAAGACAACCTTGGAGTGATTTGTCCTGAAACCATCAGGTGCAAAAGCTGCCAGGACAAAACGGAGTCCAACGGGACCACTGTGTTCTTTGGATAGCTGGGAAAAAAACTTCTTGGTGTGTGTGTGTGTGTGTCCTTTGCTTTGGTTCATTTGGAAGCCTTCCACTTCAAATGAAATTCTCTCTCTCTCTCTCTCTCTCTCTCTCTCTCTTCAGAAAAATAAGGGATTCAGAGGGCAACATACATCCTGCAGTGGAAGTTGGATTTTAAGATCTTACAAGATCCCTCACAAGACCCCCTCCATGCCATCCATAAACTTCCAAAGTGTCATAGTCTGGCTTCTTAAGTAATTTCAATAAGAAATGATACAGATTCCCCCCTCCCCTTAATGCTCTGGGTTAGCTTCTCTTCTTTTTTTACTATTTAGGGCCTGTCTGCCTTCAGAGCTCAGCAGTGTCACTTAGGAGAGCCCTCAGTGCTGACTTTATGTGAATGACTCCAGGGAGCACAATGAGAAGCTATCTGAATGATTGCACACTCCAGTGCAGGCGGCTGGTACAGGAAAGAGTTAAGTTCATTCATTCACAAGTTTTCAGGGGGGCCTTAGGACCTCAGCCGCTTTCTGGGTGTGGGGACTTTCAAAGACAACCGGGTTGTCAGGTGTTATGCAAATAAAGAAAGCAAACCCGGGGTCCTGTCCCCCAGGCCAGCGACTCCTCAGTTAGGGAATATTCCTCCTCCCTTAATGGTTCATTGTTTCCGTCTTAGCGAAGTGGCTGGGAGGGGAGGGGTTGAGGGTGGAGAAGGCACAGCACAGAGTAGAAGGAGGTGATGGAGAAAGAGAATGGAGAGGGTTCCTGGCTTCTGTTATGGCGTCTTTTCTATTTGACTTCATGGTTGTAAGTATTTCCAGATGGTGAATCAGACACCAGACGTAACAATAATTCCATATTTGGGTATAGCAGTAGCCTGCGTTTTTAACATTTTTCTGCCTCTGTTATCCAACCACAAGGCATTCTTGACAGCTTCAAATGTTGTTAAATATAGACTTAACTTCTGTTCCCAGAGCAGGAAATTCTTTGGAATTCCTTGTTTTTCACGCAATCTGTCTATCATGATTTAAAATAAAGTTGCAGAGGGTGATCCAACTGGCCTGTGTTCTTTTGCTGGTGGAGGGAGGAGCAGCCTGGAGGTCCACTATACTGCACAGCATTCAAACAGACACGCCATTCCATAGATGCCTTTAAAAACCAGATTAAGGTTTTCTACGAGGATGTGTGTGAGGTTTTGTTTCTGTTCTCCAACTGGGCAATCTCAAAGAATGGGCTCATCCCCAGAGGAGAAACCAGGAGAACATCACCATCAGCAGCCCATTTAAAGCAGCGGCTGTCTGGTGGGAAGGGGTAGGAAGCTGAAGTCCACAAGGCCAGGAGGTGCTGGAGGAGAAGAGGCTGCTGTAACCTGTGTGCACAGCCTTGGCAGACAGCATACCCTGCTTTCGCCTACTGGTAACCAAGAGGAACAGCGGCTTCTTAAGTCCTTGCCTAGGATGGTCCAGAAACCCCAGACGGTCTGTCGCCTTCTCACCTCCTCTGCTGAGAGCTACAGATCTTTCGTTGACAGACGAGGGAAATGTGCAAACGGTGTGGGTAAGTGTTGCTTCGGGTGCTCATTTGCGAGGCTCTTTCCCCCACTGTCCCTCCACCAGCCGGACGTGTTTCTTTGAGCCTCAAGCCACTGAGAAAGGACTGCTTGTCCTCTGCGGCTCCTGGCTTCGGCTGAGACCTGGAGAGTCTCACTTGCAGCTGCCAGGGAAGTTTAGATTACCCCAAGAAGGTTTCGCTGTCTGGCAGCAACTGAGACTGATCATAATCCCAAACCTGTCCACTCCAGCTTCCTAGTTTAGTGGGTCTCAAATTGGAGCATACACCAGAATCTCGCGGAGGCTTGGTTAAGTTGGATTGCTAGGCCCCACTCCAGAGTTTCTCCTTGGATGTTTTAACAAGGCTCTAGGTGATGCTGCTGGTCCTACTGCCCTAGACCACAGGAGTGCTTCTTTCCCCGCCCCCCTTCATGGTCCCTCTGCCTCCTCTCTCCTCTCTCCTTTCCTCCTTTTTTCTGTCTATTTCGGTCTCTCCCCTCACCTCACCCTAATACCCCTTTCCTACCCCCCTTTCCCCACGCATGTGAGTGTGTCCATAATCAGACAGGTAGTTTCTCGAGAGTTCACTTTTTATAGCCACATTTACAGTGTCTGTTAGATGCTTTAATGTAGCACCTTCTGACACCCAGCATTTTTGCAGCTTCTTCACCCCCACCCCCACAACTTGGCATGGTCAGGCAGGGGGTGCTGGGATTATGGTGGTGGTGGCGGCGGGAACTGAGTGACAGACAGGCGGTTCGGGAGGGCATGAGGGCACCCAGCCTTGGCCAACGGGATTGGCCCTGCCGCCGCCGCCCCCTGCGGGCCGCTGGCCTGCGATCCGCACTCCTGCGGTGGCCCCGACTCGGGGTTTCCGGCGACGCGAACAGGACGTTTCCAGCCTCGGCCCATATTTGGTGAAAGTCTTTCGAGACTCCGTCATCCGGCTCCGAGGGGGCGGCGGTCCTGGGAGCCTGCCCGGCGACCGAGCTGCCGCCGCGGCATTCCTGAAAAGTGCATCCCGGCCGCCCACGCCCGGGTTCCCCCTCCCCAGCCAAGAGAGACCCCAAGGCTGGCGGGAGCTCGGAGTCCTCAGCTCCTCAGCATCTCAATCCCCGGCCGCAGCGCGGGAGAAGAAAAGCAGAAACCAGGCCTGCGCTGTGGGAGAGGCTGGTGGCACAGGGCGCTGCAAGGATTATGTCACTTTTCCCGTCCACCCCGCTGTTGACTAGTTCTCCCGGCGGGGCAGCGAGTGGCCGCTCCATGCCAGAAATCGAGGGTACGCCCAGGAACCGGGGGCTGGGGACTCTGTGTAGGAAGGTGGCCTTTGCTGAGAAAGGAAGAAACGGAGGCGGCGGGGGGGGGGGGGGGGGGGGGTTCCTAGGGGTGGTCGGGTGAAGTCCAGAAGGGCCTGGATTCTTTTATGTTCTTCCAAAAGGGACATGTTTCCACCCTCTTTTTTCCTTCCTTCCTTCCTTTTTTCCTTCCTTCCTTCCTTTTTTCCTTCCTTCCTTCCTTCCGTCCTTCTTTTCTTTTTCTCCCCTCTCCCCCTGCCACTCCAGGGTTTCTTTGTGTAGCCCTGGCTGTTCTAGATGCTGTAGACCAGAGGGCCTTGAACTCACAGAGATTCACCTGCCTCTGCCTCCTGAGTGCTGGGATTGAAGGCGTGCACCACCACCCTTTTTCTTGATTCAACTGCACGGTCAGCACAGGATGCCTGAAGGGTAAAAACCTAGCCAACCTTTCAGAGCCAAAAGTTCCGGATAATAGCCCCTGCCCCCACCCCTGTACCCCACCCCCTGCAATGAGATCTACTCTATACCGCACAGCGTTTTCAAGATTTGCAGCTTGGTCTCTCTTTGAACCGCCACTCTGCTGAAGCACATGGTCTTGCTAACATTGATTGAATGAACGAATAAACAACTTCAGAAGCCCAGTGACTAGCCACAGGCCACTCAGCACTTGGAACCAGGGTGTCATGATTGAAATCGTTCTTACACTTAACCACTGGCCTCCAGTACCTGCTCCTGGTTCCTTAGCTCATACATTCAGATCTGCCCCCTCTGCCTGTAATTCTTTCACTGAGTAGCCAGGCAGTCTAGGAAAAATACAGCAGACAGAAGGATAGGTAATAAGCTAACCGAAGCTGCTGATCTCTACTGACTTTGAGGATGGCAAGGTAGCAAAGGTGTTTTATTTTAGCAAAGTGTCAATAGAAGCAAGTTACAGGGCTTTTTAGGAACAATGCTAAGCAGGTAAGGAAGGTATCTAAGGTCAGGCAGCTTGCAAACCATACTGTAGAGGAAGGCCTGGCCTGGTTGGAATAAATCATGTTTACTACTGAGTTAAAATTTCAGTACCATTTACTTGCTGGTTCATCAATTTGTATTCACTTATTTTCTCTCCCCTCCTGCCCCATACTGTGAGTAAAAACACACTTATATACCAAAGGACCAGTTATTTTCCAAATGCCAGATTTATTTAGTTCATGAAATGGCCTGGCACAGTGATAAGCACCAGTAACATTCAAACCAGAACTTCCCCTGGAGGATGCTCAGGTCTGGTGAAGAAGTAGGCACGTGGGGTTAGGGCTGAACTTGCTGATGTAGAGCCGAAAGGGCAAGGGAGTGTCCGCTAATAGGGAAGTACATTTGGGACAGAGGCAGCAGAGCCTTGACCAAATATAAGGACAATGGTTAAGCCACAGAGTCACTTAGCATACTGCTCAGAGATCAGGTGGCACCTGCCTTGCCTGTCACAACATCAGCATTCTGCCTAAATGCTGACCAAGAGCCGTGGTGGTCCACCTTGCTTTCCTTCTCTATAAGAATGATCCCAGTCCAGGGGACACACACCGTCAAGTTGCTGAGACAGCGCGGTCACAGAATGCCATGCCTGAGGATGCCTGGCTGACACTTGTCCTTAGTGTCGGGGGCTGTTGGGAACGGATGAAAGAAAACATAGGCCTGTGTTCTCACGTAAGAGCTATACCAGAGGTCAGATGTATTTGTGAAGTCTTCGACATTTGAAAGCATCGACACCGTTTTGGCCGATTCTAGGAAGCCTGAAGATGATCCCTCACAGTTGCTAGTTGCCACATTCAGGCTGCAGACCCCAAGGGACTTGCCCTCTCCGGTGCCTGAGGCTCCAGCTACCCGCGAAGCTTCTAAGAAGAACACCAGCTGCCCATTTCATTGCCAAATAAACTTTACTTAAGAATCAGAAGTGATGTGGCCCAGAATCTAAAGCGTTTGCCCACCAAGCTTGAGGACCTGAGTTCGGATCACCAGAACACATGTGAAAAGCTGGGTATGGGGGACTGGAAAGCTGGCTCCTCAGCAGCTAAGAGAACTTGTTATTCTTGCAGCAGCCAGGAGTTCAGCTCTGAGCACCCACACGATGGCTCACAATCACCCATAATTCCAGTTCCAAAAGATCCGACAGCCTCTTCTGATCTCTGCTAACACCAGGCACACACATGGTATGCATACACCCAAGCAGGCAAAACATCCAAACAAAATCAGTCTTAAAATCTCAGCATGAGGAGGTGGTGATGGATTGATCTCTAGAGCTCACGGGTCAACCAGCCTAGCAAAATCAGTGGGCTTCAGGTTTAGCGAGAGACCCTGACTCAAAAAAGTAAGTTGGAGTCAGCTTTTCAGATCCTTGCTCTTGGGATGCAGAGGCAAGCAGATCTCTTCAAAGACTCAAGTCTAGGACCAGCCTAGTCTGCAGGGCAAGTTCCAGACCAACCAGGGCTACATAATAAGACTTAGTCAATAAAACAACAACAATAATAGTAATAATGAGGCTGATGATGCTGTGGAGAGTGACAGGGAAGATGCTATCGATTTCTGGCTTCCACAGGCAGACATACACACACAACAGATGTCATTCAACTCTTGGTTCTAGTAGAAGTTTATGACCTATTAGTAAAATGGAAAAACTGTCATTTTCTTATTTTTTTTTTTTTATTTTTCCCCCAGATACCACTCAGTTTTTTTTCCCCTCTACTCTCCCCTGACTCAGTGCTGTGAGCAGCTGGCACTGTCTTGGCGTCACGACAGGAAACACTTTTCTTAGGGCACCCGTATCCAATGGGAACGAAATCTGTTTATTTCCTCCAGCTGGCGCGGGGCCACAGGAAGCCTGGCGTTTCCAGCTGTATCCCGTACCTTACAGAACTTCTTGTCTTGTGCTAACATAGAAATATTTCACTGGAAGGAACTGAAAGGAACCTCCCGCCCCGCCCTGCAATCTATCTTCAGGAGATGATTGAGCAATTTGAAATATAGTAATTATAAGTCACTATCAAATGGGCTGGCTCCAGATTCAGGGATTCAAGAATTCAGCCTTCACCTCTTGTGTTTTATTTCTGGAAACACCGTTCTTTTAATTACCCACTTAAAACACACACACACACACACACACACACAGGGCGAGCGCACACACATATGCACACACCACATTAGGAACTCAGGAAGGATTTGATTTGGGCACAGTTGATGAGCACACAGATAGAGCCCACAGTCAGACTGAAGCTTTTATCTGTGCCAGCTTTTACAGGTCACGGGGATTAAGTATTAGGGAGAGTTCTGACACTGGGCTGATAGTGCAAAGGAAGACACAAGGATGTGTGTTAATACTCAGCCTGATGCTTGGCACACAAAAAAGTGCTTAATAAATTGTGATTACCCCAATTGCTAAGCACTATCAGGATCTTAGCTTTTCTGATACTTAACATCAATGAGCTCGACTTATTCTAGAAAGTATTTTCTAGTCTATAGACTAGATGAACTTGGGCTATATGTGCATGTGTATGGCGTGCTGACAATGCAATCACAAAGACCCATTTAGCCTAGTATTCTGATCTGCGCTGGGTACCGGAGATCAGTCAATACAGCACTCAAACGGCCTTGCCTACCACAGCATTGCTGTTTTGCTGGTGGCCCTCCTGTCCTAGGCAATGAAATGAAAGGGTTGGACTAGAGAGTCAGAGAAGTGTGCCTGCAAAGGAATAGTTAAGCAAAACAAACAAACAAACAAACAAACAAACAAGTAAGTGCTGTGTCTGGGGGTGAGACCTGGCTGCTACTTGGCCTCAGCAGTGGGGCCATTTGGAACCATCTACGGAGCCCGCCTTTTGCCGAGAATACGTGCATTGAACTGAACTTTATAAATAGCCCCGTGGTGTGTTTTAGTAAGAGATGAGATAAGAAGGCTTCAGTAGATCTCTGTAACCAGTGCGCCCATGCGAGGCAAAGCTCGCACTAGAGCAGAGTGTCTTTGCCACAGGTCACTGCTTTCAAGGACAGCGTGGTGTGGGTGCCCCTGTGGAATCCACCTGAAAGTTCAAAAACTAGCCAGCAGTTTCTGGAAGTCTCCTTAACAACTGACTGGATCCATCCCTTCAATTGTTTTTCCCAGGTGTGTTTTCAGTTTGTTTGTGTCTTCAGTAACTGTGGACTCCCAGTTTTTATGGGGTGAGAGTCTGTTAATAAAGAAAAAAAAAAATCACTCTCTTTAGGGCCCCTGCCTGAGTTTGTTCCCATTACTTCTAAAGAGGGAGAGGGGAGGAAGGAAGGGAGGAGCCAGGTGTGAGCACTGAAGAACCTCTCCAAGATTCAAAAGCTGCTCCTTTTGTAGCTTAGTCAGCGCCACTGAGTTTGTGGCCCAAGGCAGTCAGCGCTGCCACCACCCACGACCTGTGGCCACCTTCACAACAGTTACTAGGCACAGAACTCTCCAGGCACCAGGCAAGCACACCCAGGGTTTGCTTTCGCAAGCTGCCCCTGAGCTTCCACGGGTGGGTGGCGGGGCCCTAGGTTATGGCAAGCTGAAAGAAGCTTGAAGCTAGTGTGAGCTATTTGGTTGGGTTTCAGCTTGAAAAACAGAACAATGTAACAAAACTGTTTTTAACACCGTTGTTTCTTAAGGGACAAAGAAAATGTGTGTGTTCAGCACTTGAAATTTCTGAGACTCTGAGAGAGCTAATGAATTACAAAGTATAACAAAGCACTAGAGTGCTATAGACCAAGGATGGACAGTTCAATTCTATCTAATAAACTTGAAACATGATTATGGCTGTATCCTGAGCAACAAAGCAGAGACTAATATCTGATCTTTGCCATTGTGCCTCTCAATGGCCGGGGACATATGTGCGTTCCCAAAGGGGACACGGGGCTGAGGAGATGGCAGGGAGGTAAAATTGCCTCACGAGCTGACAATCTGTGGTCAATCCCAGGAGCCCACACAGAAAGCCGGATGAGGCGGTTCATATCTGTAATCGCAGCACTCCTGTCTTGAGATGGGAAGCAAAGAAAGGAGAATAGATCCCCGGCTTGAAACTTAGCTATCCTGGTGTTCCAAGTACAGCAGAAACGGCCAGAGATGTGAGACTCTGCCTTAATAAGGTAGAAGATGAGACCTGAAAACTATCCTCTGACCCCTGGGAACATGCTATGACATGATTGACCCCACTCACAAACACATACACCCACACATAATACACTCAATACACCATACAAACACTTGCATACACTTAAACTCATATATACACTAACATACACATATACACAATACATACATAGATGATATAGATAGATAGATAGATAGATAGATAGATAGATAGATAGATAGATAGATAGATAGATGAAAGCAGCACCTTGGCATGGGTCCACACTTCAGGAACAGTGTGGCCAGGCTGCTGTAGGAGCACAGATAGACGAGGTTTACCTCTGAAAGCACCTTTTAAAAGGAAAGTACTTCATGGTGTGTATATTTTGACAAAGGAGAAGAGGCTGGCATGGTTCTTCCTACCACACGTGTTCTGTTTGAAGCCGATGACTGCAGAGAACATGTGCATTTCACGGGAGATTAGCAAGCATCTGGAGGGGAAAATCCTGGCGGCAGTGGCGGGGGGCAGGGGAGGGGCAGGGTGTGCATACTCACAGAGCAGCAAGGGGTAGGGCACAGGCTCAGGGTGTGTGGGTTACACAGAGACTGAGCTGCCGGATGCTGGCGCTTTGGATGACTAACGTCCCTTTCTGAGGAGAAGAGAAAAGTGACATTTATTGGGCATCTACGACAGGACAAATGCCTTCAAGGCCACCTCACTAAACATTCAAGAGATCCTCTTAGGTGGCAAGAGAGCTCAGTGGGTAAAAAGCACATGCCCCCAAGGCCTGAGAACCTGAGTTTGACCCTGGAGGAACCCACAGTGAAAGGAGAGGACCGACTCATGAAGTTTTCCACAGATCTCTACACACAGCACAGAGTGTGGCAATACATACATACATATCTGTATTTAGTACACACATATCACACATACATCATATACACACATACCCACATACATCACACACATACACACATCACACATTACACACATATATCACACACATACACACATATCATATACATATGCACACATAGATCACACATACATATACACATACATGCACTACTAATAATATTTTTTTAATTTCGAAGCATCCTGTGGGATGGACTTTTCTGACATCTTTCTAAGTTTAAGAGTTTCAGGGGGCTAGAGAGGTGGTGCGCAGACATGCATGCTGTCTAAATGACCATGCACATAAAATAAAAATAAATAAATCTTATAAAAGAAAAAAAATAAAGTTTCAGTGATTTTAATCAGGCGATTAACATCTTTGAGCCCTTGGGACTCTAACACAGGCCTGTGTCCTTTCTAAATCCCTGTGACGCTATGCTAATTCTTTGCGTTTCTTTGCAAGTGTTTCCCTTTTCTTCTTTTAAAATTGCATTTATTTGTTTTTTTTCTGGAGTCAGGGTCTCATGTAGCCCAGACAGGACTTGCATCCACTCTGTAGCCAAGGCTGGCCTTGGACCTGGTCCCCTGCTACCATCTCCTAAATTCTGGGAGCACAAGCCTGTGCTACCCCCTGGATTTTATACAGTGATGGGGGCTGGAACCCAGGGCTTCGTGCATGCTAGGCAAGCACTCTACCAACTGAGCTACATCCCAACCCTTGTATTTTAGAGATCCTTACCAGCCCTGTGTCTTAGTGGAGCCCACCTGTTAGGCTCTCCTTACACCTTCAGAGTTAGGATTGCTAGTCTCTGAGCCAGTGGGAGATGCTAATTGAAGTGAATGGGATCATTAGTGTCAAGTTGTTACATCAGCACCAGCATTAGGATCAGAGAGCAGCAGGGTGACGCTGAGCCTACGTGTATCCTTATTTCTTTGCCAGGAGGATGATTTAGATATGTGTAAGCTGTTTGCCCGGGACAAACGACACACTCCAGAGGATGTAGTGATTATTAGAAATAATGAAAGAAGCACGATTTGGGGATAGATGGTAGGTGCCATGGCAACCCAAGGCTACCGTAGAGCACTATGATGTACACTGGAAGTGCACATCTACGTAGTTAGGTGGTTAAGAGGGCATTGGATAGATACATTGGGGGGGGGGGTGTTGGAGTGTGTGTGTGATATAGTTGTATGAGACACATATATATATGTGGGAATATACATATATTCCATATATATATATATATATATATATATATATATATATAGAGAGAGAGAGAGAGAGAGAGAGAGAGAGAAGGAGAGAGAGGAGAGAAAGCCAGCAGGTACCTCTGGCTGTGGTAAGCCCTCAGGTTAACCACCAAAAAGCTCTCAGAACCTCAGTCTGTTCTTCGCTTTCAGCTTCAACCTGGTCTTAATGGGGAGAAGCTGAGAGCAGCAACCAATGGCCGCACTCCTAGGGTCTCCTTGTCATTTCTTGTTACCAATTCCATTTGTGTCTCTTTCCACTGGGCTTTGTATATTTTCTAGGTCATAGTTCTCCTCTGTACTGACTAGAGGAGTCCTTGAGCCCCAAGGAAGAAAGGAAGCCAGAAAGAACTAACTCTCACAGTGTGGCCATCCTATCAACTGAGCTTTAAAGCCTATGACCCTGAAAACTGGAGCCAGAGAGATAAGAGAGAAATATGGAGGTGGGCAAAGGCCCAGAGAAGACTTCGGAAGGGGCATGGAACGAGAATTGAGACAATCTCCACTTCGAATCTTGTCTCCAGCTATTAGTCATAAACCCTGTGGTACTGAGTGCAGTTAATTTAGTACCATGCTGGAACCTACCCTGTGACCTACTTCCGCAGGCCAGGGACATCCAGGTCTTGATCCTTAGTAAATGCCTCCCTGTCGGAACACAGTTTGGTGTCAGCTCACAGGAACTAAGAAGTGTGCCGAGTCGTGAGTCACCACTGTCAGCTTTCTTCCAGAACACTGTGGGAAAAGGATGGGCAGATGGAGGCAGATAAAAGCCAGACCCACCCAATCTCTGACTGAAGGCTGCAAGCAGATGTTTAAAATAAAGACTTTAAAATCTAATCTCGGAAAACAGGTAGTAAGCCTCTCTCTGTTCCTTGGTTTCAGTTTGGGTCTGAAGTCTTGTATTGTTTGAAGGTAGAGCTCCAGACTCTTCCACAAGTGTCAGCTGTGAATGTTTAGATTCCCAGAGGGCCCCCTTTTGCGTGTTAAAGAACCTTCCTGAAATGTTTGTGCCATGCTGGGACTTGAGGATACAGCGATGACTAAGATGCGGGCTCAGACCTTGGCGAAGGCGCAGTAGAGAGGGGGAGACTGTGGAAGGACCAAGTGTCTACAGGCACAGTGAGGACTTTAGAAACATACAGAATGCATGAGCACCTTATGCCTGCACGTGACCACATGTTCAAGGGGTTGGACTTGGGGTTTGGGGATGGGGTTTCTCCATCATGCTTAGTGTGCTGCTTTTGGACTTGCTTTATAGGGCTTGCCAGGGAAAATGTCATGTTCCCATGATTAGATTTAGTAATTGACTGTCTAGGATTTCTAAGGATCTTCCATTCACAAAGAGTAGGGTATTTTTTTAACCAATGTTCCTTCCACTTTCCTTGGTAAATACCCCAGCTTCTTAATGTTTGTAGCTGTTGGAGGGAAATTCTATCTTCCGGTGTCCTGATATCCACGTAGCTGGTGGCCTCGTGAGTTATACTCTCGGCTTCACCTGAAACGGTATGTGATAGTACCCTACGTTTCTGCCGAAGAAAGATGCGTTCAGTAATTCGGAGCTTTATCTCAATAGAAGTGGACAACAAGGGAGAGTCTTTTGGGTAAGAGGGTTTTATTCCAGGGGTGTTCCGTCACTTTTCTTGATCTGACATCTAGCTTGCTTTCTTTCCTCTCTTCCATTTACTTTGGGTCTAACTTCCTTCTTTTTGAAACATGCCCTACTGTGGATGTTGAGCTCACTGACATGAGTCTCTTTTATTTCTATTGGATTTTGTATTTGTGAGACAGGTTTCATGTAGCCCAGACTGGCTTTGAACTTGCTGTGCAGTCATGGATATTGATGAGCTTCTGAGCTTCTGGCCTCCACAGCCAGAGGGCTGGGATTAGAAGTGAACAGGACCATCTGTCCCAGTTTATGTGGTGTTATGAGTCAAACCCAGGCTTTGTGTATGCGCAGTAAACACTCTGCCCATTGGCTCTCTCCCCAGCCCTGCCTCTGCTATTCAATGTGGCAAATATCCCTCTACTCCCACTTTAACCGCCTCCCTCAAATTTTGTTTTGTTTCCTTTTGTTTTGAGACAGGGTTTCTCTATGCAGTCCTGCTGTCCCGGAGTTTGCTCTGTAGACCAGGCTGGCTCACAGAGATCCATCTGCCTCAGTCTTCCCAGAGCTGGAATTAAAGTCATGAACCATTATCCTGGCCATATCCCCCAGTTTTTGATATAGTTTGTGTGATGGTTTGGATAGGTATGACCCCCACAGACTCATGTGTTTGAATACTTGGACCATAAGGAACAGCACTATTAGGAGGTGTGGCTTTGTAGGGGTAGGTATGGCCTTGTTGGAGGAAGAGTGTCACTGTGGGGGATGGGCTTGGAGGTCTCCTATGCTCAAGCTATCCCCAGTGTGGACACAGATGCCTTCTGCTGCCTGCTGATCAAGATGTAGAATTGTCAGCTCCTTCTCCTGCACCATGTCTCCTGGCACACCACCATGTCGCACCATGATGATAGCAGATTAAATCTCTGAAACTGTAAACCAGCCCCAAGTAAATGCTTTCCCTTATAGGAGAAATATGGTCATGGCGTCTCTTCACAGACGAGAGCACTGACTCAGATACCGAGCTTTCATTTCATTCCACTCAAAAGACATTGGCTGTGGGCACAGCAGGGTTATAGATGTGGGTCATGGGCACACTGGGGTATAGACGTGGGCCACAGGCACACTGGGGTATAGACGTGGGCCACGGGCACACTGGGGTATAGACATGGGCCACGGGCACAGCAGGGTTATAGACGTGGGCCACGGGCACACTGGGGTATAGACGTGGGCCACAAGAACACTGGGGTATAGATGTGGGCCACGGGCACACTGGGGTATAGACGTGGACCACGGGCACAGCAGGGTTATAGACATGGGCCACAGGCACACTAGGGTATAGACATGGGCCACTGGCACACTGGGGTATAGACGTGGGCCACGGGCACAGCAGGGTTATAGACGTGGGCCACGGGCACACTGGGGTATAGACGTGGGCCACGGGAACACTGGGGTATAGACGTGGGCCATGGGCACAGCAGGGTTATAGACGTGGGCCACGGGCACACTGGGGTTTAGACATGGGCCACGGGCACAGCAGGGTTATAGACGTGGGCCACGGGCACACTGGGGTATAGACGTGGGCCACGGGAACACTGGGGTATAGACGTGGGCCATGGGCACAGCAGGGTTATAGACGTGGGCCACGGGCACACTGGGGTATAGACGTGGGCCACGGGCACACTGGGGTATAGACGTGGGCCATGGGCACAGCAGGGTTATAGACGTGGGCCACGGGCACACTGGGGTATAGACGTGGGCCATGGGCACACTGGGGTTTAGACGTGGGCCATGGGCACAGCAGGGTTATAGACGTGGGCCACGGGCACACTGGGGTATAGACGTGGGCCACTGGCACACTGGGGTATAGACGTGGGCTACTTACTGTTGGGCTTTGCTTGAGTTCTGGCAACTGGCGCTCAGACCTTCGTTCTTTTGCCTGTGTTTACCAGTAAGTCATTCCCCTAGTGCCTCATCAATACTTTTAGATGATGGGTTTATTACCTGTCTTTTCATCTCTGCTACTCCCTTTTTCTCCTCAGACATTGTAACTTCAAGTTTAGAATTTCCCTTTCTTTCTTTCTTTTTTTTTTTTTTTTTTTTTTTTTTTTTTTTTTTTTTAGCATTGGCTAGCCTCAAACTTTGGATTCTCTGATTTAGCCTCTCAAGTGCTAAAATTACCAGCATGAGGCACTACTCTCACCTTCAACTATAAGCTTGAGTCAGGTCTTTTGAACTATCTCCTGTATTGCTTCTTAATATGTTTTATTTCTATGACTGCTGCATATATAGAATATAGGCATAATATCTTTGTATATGCTTGCTCCTAATTCCATCACGTGTCGAATTTTAGATCTGTTTCTATTAATGTTTCTGCTTGTTTAAGATTTCATTTTCTTATTTGTATGTCAGATTATCTTCGTTGCTGTTCTGTTGCTGTGAAGAGACATCATGACCAAGGAAACTTATGAAAGACTTCTTTTAATTTGGGATTTATGGTTCCAGAGGGTAGTAGAGTCCATGACCAGCATGGCAGGAAGCAGACATACACGGCCCTGGAACAGTAGCTGAGAGTTCACATCCTGTCTGAAACTTTGAGGCAGAAAGAGAGAGAACTAATTGGGAATGGCAGGGACTGTTGACATCCCAAATCCCACCCTCCCCCAGTGACACACCTCCTCTGACAAGGCCACACCTCCTAAGCCCTTCCCAAACAGCTCCACCACCAGTGGACCAAACATTCAAATACATGAACCTATGAGGCCATTCTCTTCAAACTGCCTTACTGATCAGTTTTTTTTAAAAAAAAAAAAAATCTTATTTTATATGCACGAGTGTTTGCCTACATGCGTGTATGAGTACCATGTTTGTCCTGGTGCTCTTGGAGTCCAGGAGGGGCGTTAGACCTTCTGGAACTGGAGTTACAAATGGTTTGGGAGACCGACCACATGCTGCGAATTAAAGGAAGATCCTCTTACAAAAGCAGCAAGGGTTACCAGTCACTGGGCCATCCATCCCTCCACCCTGCAGCGGATCGTTTCTGAGTGGATGGCAGACACAGTGAATTTTACCTTGTTGGATGCTAAATCTGTTTGCATTCCTAAAAATATCCCTGGACACAATTATCTACAAATTGTTTAATCCCTTTTAAGTCTTATTTTAATCCCTGTTAAAGATCAGAGTAGTGTTTAAATCAGGCTAGATCAGAGCTAATGTGTCCTCGCTGTTAAGACAAAACCCTTCTGAATATCCCTCACGGGGTCCTAGAATTTAGAAAGTTCTCCTCTGGTTGCTGGGCACACAAATTATCCTCTGTTCTACATTTGTTCCAAATATTGTTCCCTCTGTTCCTTTCCCAGCCGCTGGTAGCTTCCTTCCCTGGGTGACTGGCTGATAAATATTCACTGGAAAACGGGAGGGTGGCTTCTTCAGACTCGGGGAGCCTGTCTCTGTACAGTTCCTCGCTGTCAGCACTCTCCATGACAGCGCCACCCCTTGCTGTCCCTTGTCCCCAGGTGGGTTTTATTCTTACATCTTTTGCCCAGTTTTTGTGTTGCCGTCTTTGTTTGTTTGTTTCTGAGATGAGGTCACTGTTTCTGCAGGTCTGCAGACAGTGCAGGTTTCCTGACTGGGATTTTGCTGAGGATTCTGGGAGTTCTGTGGGGTTGCTATGGCATCAGACAACAAACTGAGGGGCTTGCACCGCTCAGAATTCAATCCGGGTATCAGAGGGGTCATGTTACTTCCAAAGATTCTGGAAAAGAATCCATTCTTACCTCTTACAGTGTCTACGGCTGCTAATGGCTGCCGGTGATCATTGGCAGCCTGTTCTCTCTCTGTGTCTTCACCTCGCCTCCAAGCTGAGCACCGGGTCCAAATTCTCTCTTGTCAGTGGAGCCTTCTTTGGCTTAGAATCTGCTCCAACCCGGTGTGATCTCACCTTAACTTAGCAAAATATGCAAACACTTCATGACTTTCCTTTTTACTGCGAAGAGATACCCAACCATAAGCTAGACAGTTAAGGCAAAGGTTTCTTTAGGCCCATGGTTCAGACCATAAAGGTCATGGTGGGGAAGGCATTGCAGAGTGCAGCGAGCTCGTGGGAGCTTCTTGAAATGAGGAAAGATCTAGGAAGCAGAGAATTTAGCTGACATTCGGTGAAGTTCAGTTCCATGAGGTAATTTCATCAATCTCAACGTCAAAATTTGAAGGAGGTTCCTAAAAGTCTACAATCTACGCTGGCTTTCCTCTTGGTAACAATGCGTATTCAATTATGTCCATGGATATTCCATAACAGAAGGCAATTCTGAGGTCACATAATATTTAATATGCTGAGCCATTTTAAATTCTAGATTCAGTGATCGATCTCCTTCCCAGCAACAACCCTGAGAGAACAAAAGTCCTGCTATTTAACGTAACGTGATGAGTGCAAGGCCCGTGTCATGTGTACAAACACACAGATCTGACAGGACAGAGCCAAAATACTCTCCCCACTTCTCAGCTTGCTTTCTTGCAACATTTTCTACATTTGCTATCTCTCTGAATATCAGTTCTGTGTCCACATTATACTAGTTTCCACGAAGGATCACAACCAAATGTCTGATAGTATTTGCTGTCTTTTTGGTACTTTCTAAGCACTGTTTGGTTTTCGGTTTAGGTTTTACATTCTTATCTACTGTGTGTAAATACACATATGGAGGTCAAAGGACGCATGGGGAAGTCACAGGTGACCCCTGAGAGGGTCATTTGATTCCCAAAAGGGTTGAGACACGCCGGTTGAGAATGGTCTTTTCATTGAGGTTCTTTTTCTTCTTCTTTTGTTCATTTTGTTGTTGTTTTGTAGTTCTGTGTTTTATTGTGCTAAGTGTTAACTAACATGCGGATCAGCTTGACCAACCCAAACCCTATTTGCAAAGGTAGTTTATTGTCCAGAATAAGGAGAACATTCACTCAGGCAGTAGCTTGTGCCACTACTAAGATGTGACTCAGCTGTTGCATCTGCTTAAATGACTTCATATGTCACCGAGGTCTCCTGAAAGTGTCAGATTGCATTATCAAAAGTGGACATTTAGGGTGATTTCACGAGAAAATGAGTATGACCATAAATACTTTTCTGTGTCTTCAAGAATGAGCAATGAGTATGGATCATTTTATTCATGCTGATATATAATATAAAACTGTTTTTCAGACCACAGCATTTTAGCATAAAATGCCACCAACAATTTAGAAGACTGTCTACTTTGCAACATCCTTCCAAGCACTGAGCTTATTATAGTCTAGTATATCTCAGGAGACACTATGTAGTGATGAGATTAATGTTTTCAAGATCAATGACTTGGGGGATAGTTATCAAACCAATTAATTGAATAAAAAAGTAAGGCAAAGCAGTCTGTGTGAATCAAGATCTGATTTTCTTATAACATTTTATTCCAGCATAACTCTTCTGTTATTTTTAAAATTCAAACTTTATTATTGTTGTGTGTGCATGCTATATGAGGACGTATGTAACCTCGAGGTTAATCATCAACTTCATGGAGTTGTTTTTTTTCCTTCCACTTTTACATGGGTCTAGGATTGAACTCAGGTCATCAAGCCTTCACAGCAAGCACCTTATTCACTGAGCCATCTTGTTGGTCCCCTTTCATGCTATTTTTAGTACAACTTCAAAAAGTTGTTGTAAACTATAGGCACTTGTTTGAATTTGGCCAAGATTTCAGACTCTCTGCACTTCAATAGTCTTCTCAAAGGGGGAATAGGGTCATATTTCATAGTGTGATTGCCAGTATTCAATCATATGATTTATGTAGAACTTATAAAAATAGTTCTTGTTACAAGTACATAATGCCAAATGCTCAATAAATATCGTTATTGTTATGTCAAATATTTCTAATTAATGTAGCTGTCTGGCTAACAGTGTGTGGGACAGAAGGCATAGTGACAAGCAGAAGCAATTCCTGTCTCTTCACTGGCGATAGTTTATCCCTGAACCTAAATTGTTGTTCTATTTCTATTGTTCTTGTTCTATATTCAAAATCTCTATGCAGAAATACTATTCTAAGAACTACTAGTCAGTCAAGTATCTCCTAAATCACACACTCCTCTCCCCCCTCTCTCTTTCTCTTTCCTTCTTTCTCTCTTGTAACCCTTTAGCTGTGCTGGACACATTACCTCAGATGTCCAGATCCTCTAGCTAGATAAAGCTGTCTTGTGGTATCTAATGAATTGGGCAGTCTTTCCAGAATGCTTTGATGACTAAAAATACAGATGATGTGCCCGTCTTTTGTACCCGGGCTTGCTCACCCTCCTGCCGTAACATGTACTTCGGGTACTTTGTCAAGCAAGAACTTGTGTTGATCTGCCTCATGCATTGGTTCTAGCTGCAGTAATACTTTGGGAAAGGAACATGATCTCAAAATATCCATCGGGAGAAGTGTGCCATGAAAGGTCACAGCAGTGGGGCAGAGAAAGTTGGACAGAAGGGTTCTAAAAATAGAGAGCAAGTGATCAAAGCCGCAGTGACGAGGAACCTTTCTGGCTTTGGTTCCCAGGAGGAGGGCAGGTGAAGTCAGCAGCACTGACCACTCTGCTGCCTGTTCCTCCAACACCCACAGTCTCTTTGCAAAAATGGGAAGTGTTAGCATATATCTCAGTCCTGGGTGTTGATTGTTTTTTAAGTGATCTATAGAACAATTTAAAGCAGTCAAGATATGGAATAATATGGAGACTTTATCTTCCTGTCATATTTCCAGCATCACAGGGAGGTCTAAACATTCTGAGATCGACAATCAATAAATGGGACCTCACAAAACTGAGAACCTTCTGTAAGGCAAAAGAAGCTTATTGACACTGTCAATAAGACAAAACGGCAGCCTACAGAATGGGAAAGGATCATCACCAACCCCACATCCAACCAAGAGCTGATCTCCAAAATACATAAAGAACTCAAGAAATTAGACATCAAAAAAAAAAAAAATAATCCGATTAAAAATGGGGAACAAACCTAAACAGAGAATTCTCAACAGAAGGATCTCAAATGGCAGAGAAACACTTAAAGAAATGTTCAACATCCTTAGCCATCAGAGGAATGCAAATCAAAATGACTCTGAGATTCCTTACACTTGTCAGAATGGCTAAGCTAAAAAACACAAATGACAGTTTATGCTCGAGAGAATGTGGAGCAAGGGGAACATTTCTCCATTGCTGGTGGGAGTGAAAACTTTTACAGTGACTTTGGAAATCAATATGGTGGTTTCTCAGAAAACTGAGAATCGATCTACCTCAAGACACTATTGGGTGGGCATATTCCCAAAGGATGCTCCATCATACCACAAGGACATTTGATCAACTATGTTCATAGCAGCTTTATTTGTAATAGCCAGAACCTGGAAACAACCTAGATGTCCCTCAACAGAAGAATGGATAAAGAAAATGTAGTATAATTACACAATGGCGTATTACTCAGCTGTTGAAAATGACATCTGTGGTGGTGCACACCTTTAATCCCAGCACTCGGGAGGCAGAAGCACGTAGATCTCTGTAAGTTTAAGGCCAGCCTGGTCTACAAGAGCTAGTTCTAGGACAGGCTCCAAAGCTACTGAGAAACCCTGTCCCCAAAAACCAGAAACCAAAAAAACAAAACAAAAAAAACAAAAACAAAACAAAACAAAAACAAAAACAAAAAAAATATGACATCAGGAAATTTGAAGGCAAATGAATGGAACTAGAAAAAATCATCCTGAGTGAGGTAAACCATACTCAAAACGACAAACATGGTATGCACTCACTCATAAGTGGGTATTAGCTGTAAGGTAAAAGATAACCGTGCTATAATCCACAGTCCCGGAAAGGCTAGGTAAAAGGGAGGGCTGAAAGGTGACATGGGATTCCCCTCTGTATGCTGTGAATACCGTTGGTTAATAAAGAAGCTGTTTTGGACTTGTGATAGGGTAGAACAGAGCTGGATGGGGGAAAACTAAACTGAATGCTGGGAGAAAGAAGGCAGAGTCAAGAGATGCCATATACCCCCCACTGGAGACAGACACTGGAATTTTACCTGGTAAGTCACAGCCTCCTGGCAATACACAGATTAATGAAGATGGCTTAATTTAAGACACAAGTTAGCCAGAGATCTCCTGAGTTGACTGGGGTGGATGGGGATGGGAACTTGAGGGATCAGGTTAAGGGGGGGGGAATAAGTAGATGGGGATAGTACTAAAAGAGATGACTGGAAATGGGGGGCTGGCATTTTGAGGTCAAGTAGAAACCTGATACAAGAGAAACTCCCACAGATCTACAGGGATGACCCCAGCTAAGACTCTTAGTAATAGCAGATTTGCAGCCTGAACTAGTCTTCTCCTGTGTCCAGACTGGTGACTACCCCAGTTGTCACCAGAAAGACCTCATCTAGTAGCTGATGGAAACAGATGCAGAGACCCCAGCCAAACATTAGACTGAGCTCAGGGAATCCTGTGGAAGAGAGTGAGGAAGGATAGGAGGGGCCAGAGTGGTCAAGGACATCACAAGAAAACCCACAGAAACAACTAACCTGGGCTCATAGGAACTCACAGTCTGAACCAACAACAAGGGAGTTTGCATGGGACCAACCTAAGACCTCTCTATATATGTAACAGTTATATAGCTTGATCTACTTGTGGAACTCCTAACAGTGGGAGCAGGGGCTGTACCTAATGCTTCAGCTGGCTCTTGGGAACCTATTCCTCATACTGGATTGCCTTGCCTGATCTTAATACAAGGGGAGGTGCTTAGTCTTACCACAACTTGATAGGCCAAGCTTTGTTGACACCCACAAAGGCTTGTCCCTTTCAGACCAGAAACAGAGAAGGAATGGACTGGGGGGAGGGAAGAGGAAGGGAATGGGAGGGAAGGAGGGAGGGGGAACTTTGGTTGGGATGTAAAATAAATAAATAAATTAAATTAAAACAAAGAACCTCTGATTTTTAACTTTACGAGTCACAGTTCTCTGGGCTACAAGTTCAAGTTGGTGTTTTGTTTTCTCTCTGAGCTGTACCTTATGGTTAAGGATATCTGCGAAGCCAAGTACAGAATTTGGTGCACACATAAGAAATTAATCAGTGTGTCCGGCCATGTCAACAGCATGAGCGATTCTGAGTTCTGCACAGATTTGGTCTGGCAGAGAGACAGATAGTTTAAATATGCTGTCTGACTTTCTCTATGGAAATACAGCTCTGACAATGATGAGCTGAATAAATGAAGATGTGTTAAAAAAAAAAAACTTGGGCCACCTACGAGAATTTTGGGACATCTGTACTTGTATATGTGTTTTCATTTTCTAATTCCCCAAACTGGGAGAGCAGACCATCTGGGAGGGATCCCATGGTTTCCCTAAAGGTGACTTTCCTCAGTAGTAAGGCAAGCTTCCTGACATTTGGCCAAGAGACAGGGGATGTATTGAAGTGGTGCCAAGAACACAGAGCTGTACAAATGGTTCACAACTCACTCCGTTCTCAGAGGCCACGCTTGGACCTTCACGATGAACCCACTCCTTCCTACTCAAGGTGGCCTCTCCTCCTCTTCTTCTTGATTGTTTCTTGAGACAGGACCCCCCCTGGGTGACTCTTCTGTCCTGGACCTCACGATTTGGACCAGGCTGGCCTTGTACTCACAGAAATCCGCCTGCTTCTGCTTCCAGGGTGCTGGGATTAAAGGCGTGTACCACCACACCTGGCTTTAAAGAAAGTCCCTTTCATTCATTCCAAAACTATTTACAGTGTCACTCCTGGGCGCACAGCACTGTGCCAGACACCGAGAAGTAGTCAGAGATGAATCATGCCCCGATCATGCCCTCAGGGAACTGGGAAGGCAAGCCTGGGATAAACCACACACACACACATTCACAAGTGAGCCTCTTGGCTTCTCTTGACTTAGCGGTTGCTTACTGCAAAACTGAGCATAGTAGGTCATTTACAAGTGATTTGCAGCTCTTCTTAAAATACTGAAATATCAATGTTCATGTTAACTAACTGGCATTATTTCTGTTATAGAGTAATTAATGCATACACTATTACTGCATAGCTAGTCCAGAATAGCTGGAAATGCCTGTGACAGCACATATGTTTGGGGTGGGCACTCTGAGACCTTTTGATGATTAAGGGGGGCAGACAGTGCCCTCCCTAATTTCACCCTTTGCTAGACATCCGGCCTGTCCTCATTAGGCTCCCCAAGCCAAAACTCACCTGAAGGCAATCAATCATGGCTGCCTCGGAAGCTAATTCTCCCATTTGTTTTCATTCAAGGCTGCCTTGGCCTGAGCCCTTGAGCGAAAGGCTCTTAGGTTTAACTAACATAGTGTAGTTTGCAAATCTCTGAGAAGCACAGATACGGAGGAGAGGCTTCTCCCAAAGCAGAAAAGGAGAATCCTGTTTCACTGAGGAAACATGCACATCATGGTCCTAAGTGCTGGGCACTTTGCTGTTCTGTAAAAACAGGATATTTGGCTGGAGGAAATGTCCAGTTGTCTGAAGGTCACACAAAATTGTACTCTTGTAACAACCTTACTGCAAGCGCATTCTTCAACAGGAGAATGGCTTCCTGAACATCTCACAGACAGACACTAAAGGTCTTCTGAAAATACGGGCCATGATACCCATCTCCTCTCCCAGGAGGAAGGAATGGTTCAAGTGATCTGAAATCTCAGTTCCTCTCCAGACTCACTCTGAGGCCCGTATGTTAGTCTTCAGTCAGTCAGCTGCTCCCTCAGGCAATTCCGATAGTTATGAGAGATCTTAAATATGAATCCAGAAAAAAGAAGTTATTGTGAGCTCAGGGGCGAGTTATGTTTCATATGGTCCTGAGAGAAAGCCTGGAGAACCGTTAGGGGACCTGTGGGGGCTAACATTTAGCTCATGAGTTCCATGGGATGGGAGAAGAGGAATGTAAATATTATGTGAACAACAAGCGTAACCTTCAAGTCAGTATGTCCACAGTAGGCCTGAGGGCGAGACAGACTCCCACCAGAATTCTCAGAAAACCCCTCCACCGAGACCAGCAGGCTGGCTCCATTCCTGCACCTCTGAATCCTCCGAGTAAACGTCTCAGAGGATGAGAGGGAGGGGAGGAGAAAGGGAGGGTCCAAATTTGTACCAGACTGTGGCACCTGTGACCCTTGGGTATAAGCAAAGCTGTCAATATTACTGACAGTCGGTCCCTGGAGTCAACCAATGAACCAGCAAATGTTTATCCAATCACTATCTTTATGATTTTTCAGTCATAATACATCTACTCATTCCTCTGACCTGTTGAATCTGTGTTTTTAGTATCTGCAACCCCAAATGAGTTGCTGTTCCTGGTCAGATGAGCAGTGCACCCCTTTGATGTTCTAGGCCCTCCAAAATACCTCTTCTGGTCTTGTCTCTAGAGTCAGGACCCAAGACAATTGGTGGTGCTCGAAAAGTACTAATTATTTATTTTATTTTATTTTATTTTATTTTGAAACACAATCTATAGCCCAGGCTTACCTCAGACTTCCATATGTAGCTAAGGGTGACTTTGAATTTCTGATACTTCTGCCTTCATCTCCAAGCCCTGGGATTGGAGGCATGCACAACCATGCCAGTTTATGTAGTGTTGGGGTTTGAACCGTAGGCTGTAAGCATGTCTTAGGCAAGTATTCTACTAACTGAACTATATAAGAAGACCCCAGTAGCATTTGGGGGAATGGAATATTTCAGTTTTAATCTTGAATCGATGAGTGATTTTTGACTTTTTCAGAAGACTATGAGCTTTAGGAACAAGAGGCAGGGTCAGGAATCCATTTCCTAGATTTTCCAATCTTAGCTTCTATGGAAAAAATTATCCCCAAATGTAGCCACTTAAAGCAGCAGCTATTAGATATTATAGATCCTGAGGTGGTATTTAATCAAACTCATTTGAGTTATTTTCCTGCTCTTCCTCTTACTGCGTTGGATGAGAGGACACGTTTGGGACCACGATAAAGACGATTGAAAGTGTGAGCTCAGCTGGTCCTGTCTTCCAGTCTCAACACGGGTTCCTTACCTAGGTGACTGCTTATCACGTATGGTGGCTCACTATCTCCAGAGCAAAGGATCCAAGAACAAGGAAGAACCTCCCTGGCGTCTTTTGATATAGTCTCAACAGCTGTGTAGCATGCCCTCTACAGGGTTCCCTCAGTTACAAAAACATGCCAAGACCAACAGAAAGTCCATGGGACAGAAATCGGACTTCTTTCTTGAGGGGAGGCCACACTGTAGAAGAGCCTGGGAAATGTTATAAAAGCTGTCTTTGGAATATACAGCCTCCCACATTGGTCTCACCTGTCTCTGAATGCTCAACTCTTACCTAGGTCATTTCCTGTGTCTTCTCAAATGCCAAGCTGACTTTCCTCATTTACCTCTTTCTGTATTTCCCTTCCACCCAGCTAAGATACTCACACGGAATACTTCCCAGAGGCGGCCTACAGACTAATGCAGAATTGAAAGGGATTATTGGCTTGAGCTGAGGGGTGGGGAGTTATCGTGACGGAAAGAGTTAAGGATGTTTTGCTAAAGAGACTGCTCTTGGGCTATACCGTGCTGGGCAAGGAGAACTTTCTTCTCCCCTAAACAAAATCGCATATGCATACAAAGATACATGAGGAACATTCTAGACTGCTAAGACCCTGTGGGCACCGAGGAACCAGATTGTGAGGCTTCTTTGAAAAAGGAGCCTTTGATGACACAGGATTGCACTGGAGAGGTGAGAATGTGGGACAGATGGGAGGTCAGTGGATGGAGGGCTTTGAATTAAGCAGGGTGCTCAGAATTCTTGTGTTAGAGCCTGTCTCCCGTTAACCCATTTCCTATTGTAGTGCCCGGTGTATTTTGTGCACTCCATTAAGCCTCCTGGGCAGGACACACACACACACACACACACACACACACACACGACACAGACGCTTCTCACCATGTTTGGATTACAGATACCTCTCACAAGACTCAGAATATAATAGGTGGCCATGTAACACTAAATGAAAGAAAAAAAAAATGGGAACTTCATTTGACTTAGACTGGTCTTTGTGTCTGATCCAAAAAAAAGCCTACATTTTGAGCAAGCAAAGGCTGGTGCTGTTCTGCACAGGACAGTAGTGTGCAAATCTCTTCAGAGGACACTGGGATTCTGTTGGCAAATCTACCCAAGAAGCCTGGGAAAACAGCCAGTGAAAACCAGCATCTTCCAGAGGAGCGGGAGTCTATTCGCAAACGCTGTTCATTTCTAACAAACTCTTTCCCAGAGGCACCCTGAGCAGTCCAATCAAGGAGGCTCTCACACCCCTGCAGCTATATAAACTGGCCATTCCTTGCCTGTTTTTAGAGTTCTGATCGCTCTGGGTCTAATCTCCCCATTTTCTCACTAACATTCTCCTCTGTGACATTCATGGGTGGTTTAGATCATTGTGAACATCTGTGTTCTCCTTTTAAAACCTAAGGTCACACATTTATAAAATCCTTGCTGTTCTTGTATGGATAATGACAGGGAGGTTGGTTTATACATCCAGTAAGCCCTAAAGAATGCCCCGTGGGCAGAGCGCAGCTTTCTTGGAAGCAGTTCCTTGCACAGGGTTTCAGAGCTGGGGGAGATGGGATGCTTCTTGGGGCTGCCCTGGCTGTGGCCAACTGGGAGCAAATGTGTGAGCTCCTCCTCGCCTCTGGATATGATAACCAAGCTCAAGGAGAATCCCACTCCTACCTTCTTGTTATTCACTTGGGTCCTTCTCTGGGCTTATTAAATAAAGGTCTGTCAGGATGTCACACTTTGTATCCTTCTGGCTATAAAACATCTTGTTTTAATTTTACCCATGAGCAGACACTGCATTCTGAGATTCCAGTTCCAAATTTATGTCATTTCTAAGGTGACACATACATGAAAATGATAATTAAGAAAAAGATTTATTATTTTATGTCTGTGCACCACACTGGAACTGGAGTTACAAACAGTTGTGAGCTAAGGTCGTGATCCAGATGTGGAAACAGAGATCTCGTCTATGTTCATGACCTAAGCCCATTACAACAGCCTCCAACAGTACCATGGGCTCTGTGAGCAGGCTTGCCACTTGGTAAATTCTCGGGCTTCCTTCCTAGTTTATTGGATGAGAAACCTCAGGGTGGGGTTCAGCAATCTTCACTGAACAAGTCTTCCAGAAGATTCTGGAGATGCCAAAGTTGATGACCATTAACTACAAAGCCACTCTTAGCACAGAACGATGGCTTCAGAGGAGTTAAGAGTCAATTTCCATAGCATTCACACTGAGCAGACACAGCTTCTCGGACTAAACTGAGTCATAACCTAAGTGCCATTGTATGGGACAAATTCCAGGAAACGTTTATGTACAAATGAGGCTAAATGCCCTAATATCTTTGGCAGCTTTGGGCCACACAAAATGAATTGGTTTTCCTTGATGAGAACCTGTCTAATTTTGTGTGATCCAGTATCCTGCAGGATTCCTCAGAACTTTTAATTCACAAATGTTTAATTACGATTCTCTACAAGAGGATATTCTCTGTCCTATAAGGTATGTCTTCTACTTTAATTCCGGTTTTCTAGATTTGTCTTAATTTCTCAAATAAAGTCCCTCTTGTTTGAAAAAGAACATTTCCCCCACCTCCTACAAAACATAAGCCTAAATGATTGTGTGTTGTATTATGCTTAGACCTTTTTTTTTTTAAGGAATATGTTAACTTTCATTTGTTTCTGGTCCACTAATAGTTTAGAACTATTCTATATATGACTTTTATCTCTAGTCTCTATCTTGCATGTTCTGCCTTAGCTCTAACAGTGTTAAAATAAAGAGTCAATAAGCATGTCTTAGTCTGCTATGCTCAACTGTAGCAGAAAATCCCACCCTGGGCAGTTTGCAGTGAACACAATTATATTGGCTCATAGTTCCAGAGACTGGGAAGTCCAATGTCAATTTGGTGCATGTGGGAAGGGCATCTTTTTGGGCCATCTGATGGCAGAAAGTCAGTGGGCAAGACATACCAGAAGAAGACTGAACCTATCCCTCCATAAGGAAGCCATGGTAGCTTCCCCATGACTCAGACTGGAGCTGCCAAGACGGGCTTAGCATTTTATTCTTGAAAGCAGAACTCTCATGGGTAATTTCTTCTGAAAGGTGACACCATTAATGCTGTCATAGCAATAATGTTTCCAACACACGGTATTGGGGGAACACGTTCAAGACCTAGCAAAGAGATACTGTGAACTTAAACTGTTTGTAGATAGGATTTACGACATGGACTATTAATCATCCCAACCACACCAGAAGTTTAGAAGTACCCTTGTTCCCCTCTTTACAAGTAAGAAAACTATATAAATAAGGATTTTTTTTAAATAAAAGAGGTTTGCCCAAAGTCACATGACTGGACATTGAGTAGAGTTGGTAGACTCAGAGTTTGCCATCAAACCCTAAGCCTTGAACTTAAGTCTGTACTTTTGTCCCCTTTGAAACAGAAACTTCGGAGACACTCAAAATGACCCATTTTGTCTGTTCATGTTCACCTCCCCCTCTTTTTTTTTTTTTTTAAAAAAATATCCTTTTCATTGAATGTGTTTTAGTGGAACATGTTTGAGCAACATAATATCATTAATTATTTAGGCTAGGAGGGAGCTGGTAAGGGAAGGAAATTAAGAAGGGGAACATACTGGATAGAGTTACATCTTGTGTGTGCCTCTTTCTCAAATGCAGGCTTGTTCCCTGACCAGCTTTCACAGTGAAAGAGGCATTCACTGCCAGCAGGAGCAGGCCCCACTGCTGCCAAGACCTACTGCCAGTCACCAGCCAGAGACGGGAAACTAACAGTGAGCCGCCATTTTCAACACGTCTTAACAACTGAGGAGTAAAAAATGATCCTTATCTGGAGAGAAAAGGCATAAAAGGCATCAAGAAACTTCTCCTTCATCTTATCCAGTGCTGTGTCTTATGATAAAATCACGGGCTAGGTATTTTCTTCTGTGTAGAGTTGCCTTCCACATTATTAAAGGTGAAAAATTTTCAGCCCCTGCTTCTCTCCTCTCCTTGAGTCAGTCTCTCTCTCTCTCTCTCTCTCTCTCTCTCTCTCTCTCTCTCTCTCTGCTTTTGAAAGGTTCATAGCTTCTGGGAGTCTCATCTGGCTCAGCTAGATACCCGCGAGGAAGGAGGGCAGAGTTTAGGCTCTTGGATGAAGCCAAGGAATGTTTGAGTGGCAGAAGCAGGGGCTTGTTGACTTTGCTGAAAACACTTCTCGAAAATGCCTCCTATAATGCTAGGCTGTGTAGCTAGCTCCCCCTAAGTGCTGCTCCAACCCCCTCCTTTTAAATAAACGTGTAGAGTCCCAGTCCTGTACAGAGGAAGTTAGAAAATGAAGTTCACTGTCGCTCTCGCCGCAGGCATCTGTGTAGGTGTGACAGGGTGAATAGGCCCTTTGGGAATCTGAAGGGGAATCCTCTAGAGCCAAATTCCTCAACGAGGGCAAACTTCCATCAGCTGTGTAAACAGCGTGGCGCTGTGTGGAGGCCACAGGCAGTTTCCTGATAGTCGGCTACTGTGCTCAGGTAGGTAAAAGGAGCCGTGTTCCGTCCACCCCAGGGCTTGCAGGATGAGAGTTGGGTTTTGTGGTTCCCAACGGGTGGGTGGCTAGGAATTCCCTCTCCACTTCACCCAGTACAGAGGGCAATCTGAGTTGTAGAGCTGGCTGGGTAAAACCAACACCCAACCTAAACATGGCTCCTGGGAGCAAGTGAAAGAAAGGGCAGTAACTAGAATTAATCACTCACTGGCCGCCATTCCAGTGTCTCGAGAGAGTCCCGTCCAGCGGGACAGTGTGTTCAGAGAACTGTTTATTTAACTATTTTCTTTTAAACATGAGGTTAAATTCAATTCATAGATCTTGATAAATAAAGATTCCCTACAACATCAGAGGGACGGCAGAAAACCCAGGAGTAAGGTTTGTGGGTCTGTCCAGCAATGCCCATGTCCACGCTTTTACAGCTAGGGTGTTGGTATACAGCCATACTAATTTCAACTCTTCCTCAGATGGAAATCTGGATTTGGGGTCCAGTTCCTAGCTCCACAATTTTTCAGAGACTACTTTATCCTTCTGATATCCAGTTTGTTTAGCTTAAATAAATAAGGAGGAGACAGGAAAAACTAGGTCAGTGTAGTGCTTTAGGTGTATCAGTGTGCAATGCATTCTTGAGCCTCTGAACAAATTTGTAAGAAGTAAATAACAGCTCTCCTTTGTGTAAACAGGGCTCTAACGCCAAATGACTAAAAACGAAATAAAACAAAAACAACAAAACAAAAAAATCCCCAATGCAACTGCCACAAAATTTACAATGTATCTTGTGTTTAGATGCGATTTTTAATCATGCGTCTTGTTTTAGCATTTTGCTATGCCAGTCAGTTCCCTTCTTTCACACTGGGCATAGGAAGGTTGGCTGAAGCCCTGCCAGCATCCAACTGGGGGAACGGTTTCTCTGCTTGGGGTTCCATCTCTGTTTGCCATGGATGATATGATTTTACTGAGTTAATGAGATTTAGTCTTTTTAAAAAAAATCAATAATGTCAATATTGGGTTTTTTTTTCTACTGCCTTCTAAAGAAATAAAACTTGATCAAAATATTTACTTATGCAAGTAGTCCTTGAGGAAGTTGGTGCCCTGATGCACAGAGAGGCATGGAAACTGCCAACTGTCCAGTTTTGCTACCGCTGACTGAAAGAGGTCTACTTTTCATTTCTTTAGTGCTCCTTTAGCCTGCCTATGCCATCACAGGTTAGCAGAAATCAAGGCTGCATGCTGCTTTGGGGATGATTTCTGGAAGTTGTCCTGATATTTTGTTTGTGCTTTAATAAATAAAGCTCGCCTGAAGATTAGAGGGCAGAGCTGAACCACTATTAGCCATAGAGGCCAGGGAGTGGTGGCTCACACCTTTAATTCCAGCACTCAGAAGGCAGAGGCAGAGGCAGAGGCAGATGGATTTCTATGAGTTTAAGGCCACCCTGGGCGATATGAGATTGATCCAGCTAAAAAGAAACAGAGCCAGGTGATGGTGACTCACATCTTTAATCCCAGCACTGGGGACATGGGATCGTGGCCCACAGATTGAGAACTGCTGTGCTAGACGATACAGGACCGTGATGAGTGCTACCTCAGGCTTATAGATGGAGTCTTTCCATGGTGTCCTCATGACTAAAGAGGCCACAGAGTGCTCTGGGATCTCTTTTATAAGAGCTCTAATCCCGTTTATGAGGCTCTGCTCATCTGACAGAATCACATTCCAAAGGCTTCTCATGCAAATAACATCATATTGGGAGTTCAGTATCAACAAATGAATTCTCAGAAGGCACGGATATTCAGTTTATAGCAATGTGTAAAAACTTTATAGACCATGGAAGGGACAGAATGATGCTTCAGTGAGCAAGCTTTGGTGCCCTAAGTGCGATACCTGGACCCCACATAGGGGTGAAAGGAGAGAACTGACTCCCCAAAGTTGTCTTCTGCCCTCCAGATGTGTATCATAGCATCTGCGCGCATGCACACACACACACACACACACACACACACACTAATAAAGTTTTACTTACTTTTTATTTATTTGTTTTAACTAAGGAATGGTTCTCGTGGTTAGTCATCACAGGCATCTGCTGTCTCCCACAAGCGAAGAGACACAAACCCACAGAGTGTTGCTACCCTAGGCATGGGCTGCAGTATACGATGGAGCCCTGTGAAGGCGTTTCATCTTTTTATTCCTTTTCAGCTGCAGCACTTTTCCTACTAGGGGCAGAGACCAAGCACATTCTCCTCTCTCTGGGTCTGTGTGTGCGTTCATACGCTCAGGTGCACTCACGTGGAGGTCAGAGGAGAACTTGGAAGAACTGTTCTCTCCTTCCGCCATGTGTGTTCTGGCCTGGCGGCAAGTGTCTTTACCTGCTGGGCAGTCTAGACGCAACCTGAAAATGAGTTGCCAGGAAGAGGCTACACGTAAGGTTTTCATAGGTTCAAGTGGGCTCAGACTGGCTGGTGTGTGTGAGGAGGGGCTGACATTGGAGGGCAAGAACCATAGCAATAAAAATTGTATGAAGATAGGGTAATGAAGCCCACTATTTTATATGCAATTTTTTGTCGTTGTTTTTGTTTTTGCTTTTTGAGACATGGTTTCTCTGTAGCTTTGGGTCCTGTCCTGGAATTCACTCTGTAGACCAGGCTGGCCTCGAACTCACAGAGATCCACCTGCCTCTGCCTCCAGAGTGCTGTGATTAAAGGTGTGGGCCACAACTGTGCTGCATATGCAAAATTTTAAAACTACTAATAATTCACTTAAGGTGCTTGTAGCAACAATAACGAAAAGAGAAGGCATTTCTTCTCTTCGTGTTTAAAGGATTTCCGAATTTTAAAGGAAAGACAGGTTTAGTCTGAGCATTGCACCACTGTCCTCATGTGTGCTGATTAGGGAGGGGGAGACAAAGGTCAGAGTTCACAGACAGCACTGCTCTGCCCTCTGCACGGTGGGGTTCAGTGAAGGCTGGAGGGGGCAGGCCGTTTTTTGAAGTCTGGCAGCATGGTCCTTACCTGAGTGGTGGAAGATGCCCGAGAACCACAGTGTTTGCATTGGTTAATTTTCTCTTTGTTGTGATCAACGTTTGACACACCTGAAGGAAAGAAAAATTAAAGTTTGGCTCTTGAGTACCATGGTGGAGCAGTCAGAGTGGCAGGATTGGGACAACTGGTCACCTGGTATCTACAGAGAAAGACAGCCCTCCACTGGTACTCAGCTTTGTCCTTTTTATTCCCAGCCCATGGAATGACGCCACCCACACTGAGGGTGGATCTTCCCACAGTAGTTAACCCAGTCTAGAAATTCCTCACATCATCCGTGCATATGTGTGTGTGTGTGCATTTGAAAGCCAGAGGTCTGTATTAGGAGTTTTCCTTAGTCACAGTTTGATTAGTGACTTAGTCACTGGCTGGTGAGAAAGCTCTAGAAATTTGCCTGAATCTGTCGTTCCCAGGCCTGGGGTTAAAGGTATGCACCAGCAAGCCTGCTGGGATCTGAACTTCAGTCCTTACCCTTGGGCATGGGGCACACTTCTGTAATCCCAGCGCAGAGGAGGCAGACAGATTAATCCCTGGAGCTCACTGGCTAACTAACCTAGCAAAAACAATGGGCTCCACAGTCAGAGAGAGCTGGCTTCAGAAAGTGCGTGGGAGGGGCCAGGGAGATGCATTAGTTGGCAAAGGTGCTTGTCACGCAAGCCTGGTGACCTAAGCTCCCTGGAATGCACATAAAAAGATGGATTTGGTGGAAGTCGTCTGTAATCCTGCTGTGCTTACAGTAAGATGAGAGGTGGGGATAGGCGTGCACCCAGACTTCTGTGGGCCAATAGCATGGGGTACGCAGCAGAGGGGCAGAATGATGGGAGACCTTTCTTCAGAACAAGGTGGAAGGTCATGACTGCTGTCCTCTGAACCTTCACAGGCCACACCTCCACACATATGCACATACCAAAATAAATAAAAACTTCAGATTTATTCTCTCTCTCTCTTCCTCTTTCTCTCTCTCTCTCTCTCTCTCTCTCTCTCTCTCTCTCTCTCTGTGTGTGTGTGTGTGTGTGTGTGTGTGTGTAAGTGCCCCCAAAGACAGAAACTCAGATGCCCCTGGAGCTTGAGTTACAGGCAGTTATGAACCATCAGGTAGGTACTAGGCCAGCTGGGTTCTCTACAAGAGCGATATAAGCTCTTAACCATGGAGTCATCTTGCCAAATCTCAATAAATTAATTAAAAATAAATAAATAAAGTGCTGAAGAGATGGCTCAGTGGTTAAGAGCACTCACTGTTGTTACAGAGGACCTGAGTTTGGTTCCTAGTACCCATGCCTGGTGGCTCGCGGTTGTCTGTAAACTCCAGTTCCTGGGGATTAGTCTCCCTCTTCGGGCCTCCATATGACACACAGATATAAATACAGGCAGGCACACATACACATATAATTAAAACAAATAATCTTTTAAAAATATGAATAAACAAGGCTGAGAGCAACTAAGGACATGATGTCCACTTCTGGCCTCCACACGTGTGAGAGCACACATGTCCTCACATGCACACACCCACAGACATGTACACACACAGCATGCACACACAAGCATATGACACACACAAAAGCACTCTAGTTTCCTAGTGCACCACCAAAGTTTGAGGCTTTTCTGAAACAAGTTAGAAAGCGAAGTACAAATCAGTAATTATCTACTTCAAAGCTACTTTCAGACACACCAACCCATGTAGTTAGTGTAACATAGAGATATGTGCTAAATCATTAAGAAAAGGCTCTAAAAGATGGACAGGTCTCTCTGTAAACATTTGGAAGGGCAGAGAAGTTTGGAAAGTTGAACAAGGGCCCGTTTCCTACTGAAACATTTGTGCAGGAATAGGAGACCCGAGCGACTGCAGGCTGTGTGTTTGACTTCCACTGCGAACACTTTCCCAACTCTGGTTTGGTAGGTTTGGTAAATGAGCAGCCGCTCTTCATCCCTCAGGTGGTATTATTTAGGCAGCACAGGGGGAAGCAGGTTGAGAATGTAAGCCTTTTAAGACTGGGGGAATACAGGAACAGCGTCCCAAGATCATCATGGAACCCCATTCTCTGGAGGGCGGCAGTGTAGGAGAGATTTCCATGTCTGGCTTAAACCTGGTGCTGCCTAAGGGTGAGGGAAATCCAGGGTGCTTTATTTTGTGCCTTGTGTGTATTCTGGAGATCTTTAAAAATTAGTTTCCTCAGGGCTGGAGAGATGACTTGGCGCTTAAGACCCGGGTTCGACACCCTCATACAGACGAAACACCAGTTTCTTTGTTTAAAACATTGGAAACAGTGGCATCTCTGATTTTAAGGTATTCCTTCCCCTTGAGTTCCACTTCACAAAGATGCATGCGCAGTGCTTTGCCTTAAGACTCATAGCAAGCATTCATGGAAGAAGAGAATCTCCGACTGCGTCCGCTCCCAGCCCATGACCATTCTCACTTTTGCTTTGTGGTTTTGGTCATGGTC
This sequence comes from Microtus oregoni, assembly GCF_018167655.1. NCBI lineage: Eukaryota > Metazoa > Chordata > Mammalia > Rodentia > Cricetidae > Microtus > Microtus oregoni. The sequence continues at coordinate 60,740,856 of NW_024543059.1, read as the reverse complement.
ACGTGTATCTACAACAAAGTTCAAATAAGTACCTTCGCTGGCAGATGCGGGCGACCCCGAGACGTGCTAGCCGTCTGTAATGTATAATCATTATGGATAAGCACAGAGTGGAGAGGCAGGAGGCCTGGAAGCTCTTGGCAGCTGTACCGTCTGGTTAGAGAGGAAGGAAGTTACCGAGTTTGGACATTCAGTTCTGAGACAGTATTTCTGAGTCAACAGGACTGTAATTATGTATGTGGCCTAGAAGAGACATTTACGCAAGAGGAACATATTGTTGTCAAATGTGTTTGTGATTTGCTCATGGTTCGGAACTGGAAAGAAGCCTAAAGCAACTTCTGAAGGTACATGGCTGCTCTGATTGGCATGAAGTAAAGGTACCTGGATCAAGAGGGAAATAATTCTTATCTTTGGCCCTCCACATCCTACCTCTTGCCTATCGCAGTTCCTTATACGTGACATTGCTATCCTTGCAGTGCTTTTATTCTGTCTAACCAGGTGACACGGGGCATATGTGTAAAACCATCCCTCTGGGGAGATCTCACATGAAGCCCGATCTGAGGTATCGAGCAAGATTTTGTCTCATTAAAACAAACAAAACCAAAAGAAAGCTTTTAAACTTTAAACCCCTATTCTCCTGTCATAATGATGAAGTGATTTGGAGAGCTGTGTTGAAGTTCATGATGGCTTCGTGTGGTTTAGAATAATTTGGGGAAAAGCTAAAAATTCCCTACATTGAAGTGAGAGGCTTCGGGAGACTCTGAAAGCCTGTTCTGAATTATGGCAGCCACCCCACATTTTATGGCTAGATTAGAGACGGAGAGATTAGAGGGGGTTAGGGAGCCTTTAGGAGGTCATGGAAGGCAAAGAAGTTAGCTTTCCTAACAGTGATTCCACTGATTTATTACCTGACTGGCAGCACCCTTCACTCAGGGTTTCTGAAGCTCCTAGAGCGTCAGTTCTGTGATTTAAGCGTTAGGTGTAGACCAATGAATAACCTCATTTCATTTGTCTTCTGAATTTATCTTCATTTCAGTCTCCTTTTCAACACCCATCCAGGTATATTCTATTATTACTTAATGACATTTTCTGCTTTGGATAACTAACTGTTACTGAACACAGTGCTAGTTAATTTTGAATAACTAACTGTTTCTGAGCCCAGGGCTAGTTAGCTTTGAATAACTAACTGTTACTGAACATAGTGCTAGTTAGCTTTGGATAACTAACTGTTACTGAGCCCAGGGATAGTTAGCTTTCTGTCACTATGACAAAGAGGCCCGAGGGATGTCAACTTGTGAGGAAGAACTGTTTGCTTTGGCTGACACTTTCAGAGGTCTAAATCCACGATTGCTTTCAGCCCATCCTGGCAACATGAAGTGTGTTAGTGGTTTTCCTCGTGGCAATCAAGAGGAGAGAGCCAGAGACAGAGAAAGAGGCATTTAGGTCTCAAGAGCCCCTCAGGGTCCTGTGCCCGATGTCCTAACTTTTTCCCATTAGGCCTTACCTCTTAAAGAAAACCATCAACTTCCAACAGCACCACGGGGTGGGGAAAGCCTGGAGGTACAGCCTATGAAGGAATATCTAATATGCTAGGTGTTGCCCTGAGGGCTTTTTGTATATTGTCTAATTTTCCCAACACGCAACCCGATGCAGTACGATTTGTTAGCAATCCAATGGAAACAGGAAGAACTGTGTACAGGCAGGAGAACCAGCTTGCTCAAGGTCACACATCAAGTAAATGAAGCCAACTGTATGACTCTACGTCTTGTTGTGGTCTCAGGCTACCACACCTAGAATCATTAACTCATGGGATTTTTAATATATGTATATAATTAATACAGTTTGGTCATTTCCATCTCTATGGGTTTTCTCTTAAAGATTAGGTGTTAATTCCCAAGGTCAACTCTACTCCTCATTAAAAGTTAACTTTAAGTTGAAATGATTTTTTAAGGCTATTTGGATGGCTCCATTGGCTAAGGCACTTAGAGCAAGCCTGACGGCCTAATCAGTTCTCATGACCCGCATGGAGGAAGACGAGAACAGGACTTCGAGAAGTTGGAGTCACAAAATAAAGTAATACATGAATGGATGTGTGGGATGGCCGAGCGGGTGGAAGGTGTCGCTGGCAAGCCTGATGACCCGAATTTGATCCCCCGTGCTTCCAGGGCAGAAAGAGAGAACAGGACCCCCCCACACACACACAATAAGTTGAAAGGTCAAAAAACTTCAAAAGCGTTTTTACCGTTTGTATTCTTCCTTTCTCCCGCCTCAACAATCCGTCTGTAGTTATTTTCTTCTGTTTGCATCAGTGCTGTTACTGTTGCTTTATTGTTGTTGTTTGTTGCATTTTGGGACAGGGACTCACTAGGTCACCCAGGCTGGCCTCTGATTTTCAGTTCTCCTGCCTCAGCCCCGCAGCGCTAGGATGGCAGGCTTGCGCTACCACGCTCAATTTGAGGTTGTAGTTAACGAAAGCAATAAATGATAAGAACCCCCAGTGACTTTAGGTTTTGAGACTCTTTTAGATCTTACTGTTGGTGTGTGTGCCTTTGTATGGGTGTGTCCACGGGAGCACGTAAGTGAGGGAGTGAGTGGAGAGGCACTGGACCCTGGGGCTGGAGTTACAGGCAGTTAGGAGCCACCCACCTCGCTGTTGGAACCGACAAGGGTCCTTTAAGGGAGCCTTACAAGTTCTTAACTGCTGCGCCATCTCTCCAGTGCCTCCCTAAAATTCTTGAAAGCCCCTTTCAGTGCCTAACAATTCTCTCTTCAAGTCTTGTACCAGAACAAGATCAATGCTTCACATCTATAAATTCACATAAAATGAATTATTTCAGGAGATAAAGTGATTCTCCCTGCCTCTCCTCCACTACTGTCCTTGTATAGTAAATTAATCCTTAATTCTGTGAGAAACTAAAGATACTTACAGCCCACTTGGTGGGGCGGAGACAGTGCAGATTTCTTCACGGGTGTGCAGCCCTGGCTGCTGCGGCCTAGAGAGAGGTCACAAAGCCTGTCAGCAGCAGGCCTAGAAAGGGCAGCTAGGCATTGTGAGGATGAGAACCCAAACCATGTTTGTTAAATGTCAGCTGTACCTTCCAAAAAAAATGTCCTTTGAAGATGAGCAGGGGCAGCCAACCAACAGCTCAGCTTGGAGCAATTAAAGGTTTTCGAGTTTCCCCCTCTGGAATCTTTATTTCCAGCTGACAGATTTTGAAGGTTTCCCCAAGGATAACCATTTGTAGATGTCATGTTCCTTCTAATGGAGGGTTTTCAAAGTAAATGATTGCTTTGTTAGAACCTGAGGGCTCTTGCTGGCTTTGTGCAAGTCCAGTATTAGCGGCTAAAGCAGCTGGGGAGAGTACCCAGCCAGGCCATCCGTTTGTGCTCTGGTCCCAGCATGGGGTGCAGAGCAGTCAGGTCCGGGGCAAGTTACTCCATTGGCGCTGCGTCCTGTTCCCGTGTAGGATGGGAACCGCAACGGTCTCTGTCTCATACAGTATTGTGAAATAAGAAAGGCTATGCAAATCCCATGGCAGAATGCTTGGCCCGTAAGAAACACTTGCTTAAATCTTAAATTTCATCCACCCCAGCCATGCAGTAATTAAAGGTGACTTATGATGAACTCAATTATTTTAAAAAGACCTTCATAGAATTACCATCCACCCTGCAAATTATAGCCCCGTAATACTAGAACCCTTTGAGGTTTTTAGTATTTTTAGATATTCAAAGCACAAAAGATTGCTTTCTCTATGTAGATAAGAGTTGGTAAAAACTTTCTGGTCTAAACTAATTTCTATTACATTAATCCTCGCAAACACATTCTGTTGGTTTTATTCCATGATAAGGTTTGAAGGAGAAAAAGTGCAAGCTGCAGGTTTTGATACCAAGTCCCTACTGCCTGGAGAAAATAGAGACTGTGGGGTCTCTAAGAGTGGGGGGCAAGTAAGAGAACACAGGTCCAGTGATTCCATCCATGCTTTCTGGAACTGATCGCTGTAATCATAGGCATTACCTACAAATCGTGCTTCCCTTGCCTATAAGGTTTTGCAAACCTGTACTGAGCATGTCTGAATGATCTTCCTGGCTGCACAGCCACTCAGCACACGGCTTCACCTGGATTCTGGTCCTACCTCTCTCCATCCGTGTAAACTTGACAGCTTGTTTGATTTCTTCATCTTGTTTTCCCAGTCAGAAAACACAGACAGCAAAACACCTCTGTTGACTTCTTATGAATTAAATCCATTAAAATTCGGCACCTGGCTTATAACAAATAGTGTGTAAGTGTCAGATCTTATTAGCATGGTAGAAGGAATACATCACGGACATTGCCTGGGTGTGGGAGCCACACCTGGAATCCCAGTGTTCATATGGCTGAGAGAACTGTTTGAGGCCAACCTGAGCAATATAGTGAGCTACAGGCCAGTCTGATCTACCATGTGAGATGGTGTCTCAAAAAACAAAAAGCTGCCAAGCATGATGCCACACGCCTTTAATCCCAGCACTCGGAGGTAGAGGTAAGGAGAATCTCTGTGAGTTCCAGGACAGCCTGATCTCCACAGTGAGAGTTCTGGGATGGCCAGGATTCACAGAGAAACCCTTGTCTCAAAAAACAAAACAAAAGAAAACAAACAAACAAACAAAAATCAAAAAGTCACTCAATCAAGAAGATTGAACAACTGATGTTATTTTATTTGAGCTATGGCCTTTGGACCAAAAAGTGAAAAATTTGAAGACCATGGATAAAATGGGAGCAAATCCACCCGTGTTCTCATTCAGCCATCAGTGAACTCAATGACACAGAGGGAAAAACGCACAGGGGAGTGAGCCGGGGAGAAGTCTTCCCTGCCTGTTCTGATATCTTCAGTAGAAGCCCGGTGGCTCTGAGATGGAGGGTACAGGTGAATCGTTACTGGAAGCTGATAACGGAGGGCAGACGGAAATTCATTCCACATCGTCTTTCATTGAAATCCAAAGGGAAATTTAAGCCTCGTCCCTTCCCCAGCCAAGCCATCGCTTTACACAGAACTGCATTTAGCTTCCTGTTATTTTCTTTTTTAGTTATATACATTTTTAAAAAACACACTGTATTAAATAGCAGGACAGCAAATGATGGGACATTCAACACCGCACTGAAACATCCAAAGAGCCTGGGTAAGCCAGGTGAGGAGACCCACGTGGAGTCAGGAGAGCCAGGGATACTGCAGATGCCGCTCGTTCCCTAATCTGTAACAGACCTGCATTGGGAGAGCAAGCCTTCTGACCACTGCCACTGGGCCAGGTGCTGCTTAAACCATTTCTGCATCTCCCATCTCCTCCTCCGCGAGGCCCACCTCGTTGGCAATGAGGCACAGTGTGGTGGGGTTGGGATGCTTGTTGACCTTGTTGTTATATGAGTTGCCATGGCCTACAGAGCAAGTTCCAGGACAGGCTTCAAAGCTACACAGAGAAACCCTGCTTTGAAAAAGAAGGAGGAGGAGGAGGAGGAGGAGAAGGAGGAGGAGGAGGAGGAGGAGAGGAGGAGGAGGAAGAGGAGGAGAACAGAAGAAAAAGAGGAGGAGGAGGAGAAGGAGAAGGAGAAGAAGAAGAAGAAGAAGAAGAAGAAGAAGAAGAAGAAGAAGAAGAGGAGTTGCCCTGGTCATGGTGTCTCTTCACAGCAATAGAAACCCTGACTAAGACAGCCTGGGAATCCATGCTGTTGTCTTTGGAATTTTAAAATATGTTTTTCTCTCAAACAGACCAGGAAATGTCATCCTGAAGGCTAGCTTTGATAGCGCCTAAAGGCTATCAGATACAGGCTGTTTGGGGAGAAAATATGCCAAGAGCCTTGCACAGTGCTGGAGGGAAATGGGAAGAGTTGGACATGGTCATATTTCATTGTATGCATATATTACATGTATGAAATTATTAAGAATAAAAAGATATAATAAAATAAAAACAAGATATATCTCTCTCAATGCAATGAATGAACTTAGCAGCATCAATAAAAAGTACAGGTAAGGCCCCATTTAAATTCAATTCCATATACTAAAATTGACATTTATAAACTATATTTGAAGGTAAAATATATGGCCTACTTCAAAAATAATCTTCTCTATGTCCTCAACTCTAGGTGTTCTAACCAGACCGTTACTGTTGATGAATAAAAGGCCCAAGAACTGGAAAGCTGTACTTTAAATCACAGATTTTTTTTCTTTTTCTTTTCTTTTTTTTTCCCACAAATAGAATCACCACAAAGTTCCTTTAAATTACCATTCATGGGTAATTATTTGGACCATACCTTCAAAGCTAAGGTTTTTTTTTATATTTTTTTGTTGTTCTGCTTTTGTTTTTTGAATCATCATTTTGCTGACTCTTTTTTGAGACCAGGATCTTATGTATCTTAGGGTTTTTATTGCTGTAAAGAGATACCATGATCATGGCAACTTTTATAAAGAAAACATTTAATTGGGGTGGATCACTTACAGTTTCAGAGGTTCAGTCTATTGTCATCATGACGGGAAGCATGCAGGTAGGCATGATGAGGAGCCGCAAGTGCTACATCTTGCAGGCAACAGGAAGTTGACTGAGACACTGGGTGGCAGCTTGAGCATAGGAAACCTCAAAGCCCCCACAGTAACACACCTCCTCCAACATGGTCATACCCACTTCTACAAAGCCATGCTTTATAATAGTCCTACCCCTATGAGTTTATGGGGACCAATTCCATTCAAACTACTACATTATATATCTCAGGTTGGCCTTGAACTCCATAACTGAGTGTAACTTTGAACTTCTGAGCCTCTAGCTGAACCTTCAGAGCTCCTGTGTGCTGGGATTATAAATCTGGGCCACCACACCTGTTTTATGTGTGAACTATATCTCCAGCCCCTTTTGAATATCAGTTTTGAGGAAGTGCCAGTTCCCCTTCTGCATCTGTGCTCAAGAGGTGAGGGCAGCTTTCTCATGAACCCAGATGTTGACTCATAATTCTGTGCACTCTTTATGAGTATGTTCTTTTCTATAAAAAAATGAAAACAAAGCACCAAGGAGGTATTAGAGAAGCCTATGGAAGTGAGATAGATAACTTATGATTTTAAGTTTGAAATATTATAGCAAAAGGAAGAAAGAGGGAACGTGACTATCCTCTTCAAAAAGTTGATACCTCTGGAACATGATAACTTACAAAATCAGCCATATGTAGTTTAAATCAAATATTCCAAGTCTGCCCCCCAAGGCCTTCCCTAGCTGGGGAGCTTGACAATTTGTTGCTTAAAGAGGAAGAGTCACTTGTCTTTGTGGTATGACCACTGGTTTGTTGCCTGAGCCCTAGGGAATGAACCCACACCCATATACATATAGGTAGCACTAACTGAACTCAGTTAAAACAATTAAATAAATTTAAAAAATATTCAAAGGAGGACATGAGGTTGGGATTAATATGTAATAGGGAAGGGGTCTGCCTTATTAATATGTAATCGTTACTGCCCTATTGCTGTGAAGAGATACCATGACCAAGTCCATTCTCATCAAAGAAAGCATGTAATTGGGAGCTTACAGTTTCAGAGGGTTAAGCCATTATCATCGTGATGGGAAGCAGAAAGGCATGGGGCTGGAGCAGTAGCTGAGAGCTTTGCACCCTGCTCCACAGGTAACAGGCAGAGAGACCCTGAGTCTAGCATGGAATTTTGAAACTTCAAAGCTACCCCAAAAGCATGATTCCTACAATAAGGCTACACCTCTTATCTCAAGGCCACACCTCCTATCTCAAGGCCACACCCCCTATCTCAAGGCCACACCCCCGGATCCCCCCCCCACACACACACATATACACACCACCAAGGGTTCATCAGTGGGGACTAAGCATGACAATACAGATGCCTATGGAGGCCATCCTCATTCATATCCCCGCAGGAGGAGATCCGGGAAAGCGTTAGAGGAGGGGAGATGGGGTGAATATGATCAACTGTGTATACATGTATGAAATCTTTAAATAATAAATGAAAATTTTATTCAAAAAAGGAAAACTCAGAGCCCTTTCATAGCACTCATGCAGTTCCCTGAGTCATTTCAAATTCAAAGACATGTCCTTGGTTATGCCCTGGGACTGAATTTTCCTTCCCACAGCTATGAAGCTATTTAGAGGGCCGGGGAGAACAGAATTGCTCTCACTCCAAGTCATGACCTATCAATGGGCAGGGATTATTTCCCTGTAATCTTTTGAATTTTCTATAAAAGAAGTAAAAAATAGATCGGGAAATACCAAAATGCATCCTGTAGGTGAGGGTAAACCTTATTTCATGAATGTCTTGCCCCACATGTTCACACAGTGCGCCTTCATCTAGATATTTAAATTGGTTTGTACATACGCATCAGATTGCTCTGACTCACCACGGAATGCAGACAAAAGAATCTGAAAAATCCAAAATGAAGAATATTCAAAATCAATGACCACAGTGACTTTAAATGAACCCGTGTCTATGAAAGCGGTGTGTCAAGCTGCAACAGGCTGAGCGCTCTCATAAGCAAAAGAAACGTTTGAATCTCATGTATTCCCTTGTATATTCCCCACTGCACACATATGGACACCTAGCTGTAAATAGACTCTTAGAAATCTTTAACACGGTAAGGTTCTACAAGGTAATTAGGAATAGGACTTCCCCATTCCGCAAATAGCATTGGTGAATACTGCAAAATTACAGCTCAGAAGATACACTGATATTTTAGGTGCCCACCCATTCATATACTCTAAAGGCCAGTGTGAATTTAAGGAAAAAGAAATAATCTCTGGTTGTTGCTTTTTGTAACGTGTCATCAGTCTGGGATGATGGAGTTGATCTGTGAGACGCATTTAGAATCTAGAGAGAACTTGGAACCTGCCTCTCATGCTTGAGAGAAGACAGTCTCGTCCCTCATCTTAATAACTTCCTCCATCTCTCTCTGTTGTGAACCAGTCTTGCTTAACTATGTAATACTGCTTTGCCCATTCTTCACTGGGACCATACAGGTTTCCAGGAAACTCTCTGGGCTAAAAAACATTCCAGACATTCCTTAACACTGCCTTCCTCAAAAGGTTGGTTTCTTAGGCTCCTCAGAGAGAACACTGCCCACATGGGTTCACAGGGACCGCCACACAAGCCTGGCTTCAGCAGACAGCCAAGGGTGGCCTCCTGTTCCTCCCTCTGAAAGGCTCCCTGTATTCAATCCAGACTCCAGGAGACTCGGTTTTACAGGGGAGCTGAGGACACTGGGATCCTCAGTAAAGAAGAAGCCACGAGGGAGGCTGAGTTCCCAGCAACACAGTGAACCTACACATAGGGTGTGTGTCTTGGTATGATATGTGTTTTCTTTGGAAGCAGGCATTTAAATAAAGTTTCCTTTAGCAAAATCTTGCCCCCCAACAAGAGTCTCAAAAGCACTTTTAAAGAATTCAAGAAACAGAAAGTCTACACTGGAACTCCTATTAGCTGCCTTTCTTATAAAAATAATTACAGGACAGACCATTTCTCTCTTACTCAATTTCAGTTTCTCTCTTTCTGCATCTTCTGTGTCCCCTTCCTCCTCACAGGCTTTGAATACATTCATTTGAGATATTCGCACTCTCTTTTTACGATCAGGGAGAATGAATCTCAAACATCCCAGGGTGAAGCTTTTCAGAAAAGAGATAAGCCCCACAGGCAGTGAGACTCCTCTTGCTCCTGGTTGGCAATATTCTCTGCCGGCCTCAGGCTCACTGGCCTGGAGCATGTCCTAGCTGTTCTTCCAAACTCAGCACCTTCATATGGTTTCCACACTTTCCCCTTTATTTAAATGCTTCTACAATTATTTTATTTTGTGTGTTATCGTGTAGGCTTCCCTCCACATGTGTGTGAGCGCTGGTGGAGGTGTGGCACTGTGCACATTGAGGTCAGAGGACAGCTTTGTAGTTAGTTCTTTCCGTTTTTCTGTGGGTCCAGGGATCGAACCTCCCAGGTCCTTTAGCATCTCACTGGCCCTTGTTTGTGTTTGTTGTTGTTTTGTTTTGCTTTGTTTTTGTTTGTTTTGTGTTAAGATTCTGCTATATGGCTGTTCTCGAACGCAAAGCAATTCTTCTGCCTTGGTGTTAGAGGAAAGGATGGCAGGTACTCCTACATGGAGTTATGCCACTGTCTTCTTTAGAGAAATCAGCTGAGCAGATTAATCACCTGGCTTGCCACTTTTCTAATTTCCAACTCAGGGAGATGTAGCTTTTCTGTCTCTCTTGAATGCTGGACAAAACCTAAATAGTCCCCAAACCGAGTAATGAACCCGAGTGCCAGGCCTACAGCTCTTGTTCTATGAAATAGGGGCTTTTGGTCGATTGTTGCAGGCTGTGACAACACACCAGGAGCCCCGACCAGTGTACCGTGTGTCATGCAGCCCCACCCTTCCCAAGAGACTCATGCGACCCGGGGATATCCTCAGCAAGTGACTGACGGTAGAAGAAAAGGCAGCTCTAAGTCCAGAGGTGCATCATTGAAAGAGGGGTACTATTCAGGAGCTGAGCCATCATTTCACCCTCCAGATGGATAGCATGAGGGGATGAGGGGAGAAAGTACTAGCTCGGGGACTCAGCATTTACCCCTCCTCACCCCTCCAGGAGCTGGGTCCCTGAACGTGCTACAAAATACAGCAACCAGGCATCTGGCTGGCTAACAGTGGGAAGGTAAGGGACGAAGCCAATGCTAGCCTGCCTTTGACCCTGAGCTGGAAAGCTATCTGTCTTCACTGTTCAAGGCATGACTAGTACTGCTAGTTAGTCTAATAAAGCCCCACACTTCCTGCGTGAACACTAATGGTATTGTTCTAAACCTGTTTTTTTTTTTAAAGTGGTCAGTCATTCACAGTGAACTATGAGGGTAAAATGTGTCAAGACATAAATCGTAGTTGTAAGAAAATACTATGATGGCTCAAGTAGGTGGGGTTTCATTTCCTCCCTCCCTCACATTGCATTGCATTGGATTGTATGGTTGACTTAATTGGCACCGTGCCTGTTGTACATTATACATTATTCTTTATTTATGTAAAATAAAATGCCTTATATATCAAAGAGTAAGTGCAATAATATGAAATGGCCTGTACATTTAAAAATGTTGCCACCAGTTATGTAAATCCACATCTCTGTAAACAATTTTTAAGTAATTTTCAAAAAATAAACACTGCTTACTACTTGAAAAAAAATACAGCAACCAGGTAGACAGCACCCTCTCGATCCATTACACCAGACAACCTCTGACCTTGGGATCAATGGCTGAATGTTGAGCATCCTCTGTCTGAAACCGAGACCCTCACCTAGACATTTCCGGGAAGAACACATCACCTCAAGAAATCCCTGATAGATGACTGGGGGCGTGAAAAATGAGACAGAGATAGCTACTTCACACTGACTTTGGGAAGAGTCACTACGGAGTGTTTACAAAGATCCCACAGATTGCTAAAATTAGCTCATTCTGCACAGAACTATCTGCTGCTGACTCAAGATGGTGACACAGGCAAGGCTAAGCTGTGAGCTCACCGGGAAGCTCATTCCCAAAAATGAATCTCTGGCAGCCAACGACCCAGTGCACACCAGCGGACGCATGCATGATGGGTTGGTTATAAATAGCGGCCAGTTATGCCGTCATCCAGAGGCTGTGTCTTTAGTGCTGCTCCCTGCAGATCCAAGGATCTTGTGCCTGGTCTGTTGTCTCCACTGCAGAGCATGGTGTGTGTGTGTGTGTGTGTGTGTGTGTGTGTATCTCTGAATGTCATTCTTCTAGTTATGATATGATATTAGAAAGCAGGTTAAACAATCTGGCCAGGACATCTGACTACTCTATGACACCACTGAGTTTTTGGTCCTGCCATCCTCAAAGACACCAACCCACTGAGCCTGTTCTTCCTATCATGTGGAGAGCACATCCTGCCTTTTGACCTCGGGCCTGTAGTCAGCTTAGAAATGTGTTTGGGCAACTAGGCAGAGGACACGGTGTGGGTTAGGTGACATTAGAGTGATTTCTCCATTATTAAAAATAAATGGTTTTGTTTCTACCTACGGGCAGGTTTAACCCAGATCTGGTGGCATGTTTGTGATCCATCCCAGGTTTGGGAGGCTGAGGCAGGAAGGTTGCTGCAAGCTGACCTGAGTCACAGCAGGGAGTCAAGGCTATTGAGATCCTAGCACGTAAGAAAAGACAAACAAGTACTGGCCAGTGCGCAGGAATGCAAGTGTCCACACGCCACTCAAAGCTGTGGTGTTAGTCACCTCTTCCACTCAATCAAACTTGAGTTCTTAGGGTCAGACAAGTGAACTGTTTCACTAAGTTAGCTCACCAGTCCTATTAAATAATAAAAAAAAAGGCCCCACCTTTTCCAGAACGGCCCATCACCTGCTACCTTCCCTCCCTTGGTGGCTGGCTTCATGACCTTCCCACCTCTACTGCAATGTCTCTGTGATGCTCATGACAGGACCTCACCATCCCTTCCTGTGTGTCAGACGCATTCTGGTTCTGAATGACGGCGTTACTCCGCAGGTGTCAGGTCTGTAGCCAATGGCGTTCCCTGACTCTGGAATTCACTTTCTGGCTCATTAGAGCTAGGCTGATTTCATCAATGACAGAAGAAAGGCAGAAAGAAAATTGGCGCATCTCTGGTTTTCTATTTTTGGAGCTCTGGAATTTTTCTCGTTGGGACACTGAGTACCCCAATTAGGCCTTCCTTCTTACTCATATTTGGCTTGATCCATAAATTACACAACTGATAATTAGGAACAGGAGCTCTGCGTGTGGCAAAGTGTGTGGGGAGAGGAGCATTCAGGGAAACACAGGACCGGAATGGTGAGGAGGGACAGAGGACACACAGGCCTGATGGGAAGTCTTTAGGCAACAGTGCGATGGCTGGACTCTTACTCACAGGAGGTCTGCCTGCTTTGTGGTGAGATGGAGTATTTACTAGAAAGTCTCACTGCATCACTTCCTTTAGGATGGTTTCGTTTTGTATTTTAAAACCAGACCTTTTTGTAGCTTAGGCCAGTCTTGAACTCCCTCCTACTTGGACCTCCCAAGTGCTGAGATGACAGGCACGCGCCATCGTGGCTTGGTTTGTGCAGAGTCAGTGACTGAACCCAGGAATTTATACATGCCAAGCAAGTATCTGTCCCCAGATTCTAGCGTACCCTGTGCCTTTGGGGAAGGAAACAGACCTGCGGGCTGTGTAACCAGGGTGAAGTAAAATGTCTCGCAAATAACACTGGCATTTCCAGCCAGTTTCTCCTTTCCAGCTCTTCAGGAGTTGTGCCTCTATCTTTACAACTCCATGGATCCACAGGAGAGACAGACTGCAGAGGGTGTGTCGAAAGCATTTAGATAATGCTTGTGATTATCAGCTCAGCTTCTTTGAAGTACCTAGTTCACTTTCTGCCCGGTGTGTCCCCACCAGGCACATAGTGTATGTCTCCCCCAGGGAACTAAGCCATAGGGTGGGTCTAGTGTACCCCTTAATCTTTCACAGTGGTTTGTGCTTTCTGGGTGTATTAAATGAACAACAGTTTGCTGGCCTTCGTTGGGTGTCTCTCTCTTGACACAGTAGACAATAAGTGTGGAGATGTTGAGTGGAAATACACAAAATTATTATTACCATTAATTATAATTACTATTAACTGCTTGAAAAGACCATCAAAGTCTTTCAGCTTTCGTGTCTTACTTTCTGAACATCATGCTAGTGACAAGGACATTAGACAAGAGCAGCACCTGTCTCATCCATAACTGTCACCCTGCCTTGCGGTCTCTTTCATGCTCTTTCTCTTTCATGCTCTGGTCTCTCCCAGGTATTCTCTCTGGTGTGAGCTTTCCTACCCTCTAACATGTTTGATTGTGGGTTATTTGAGGCATACCTTAGACAGCACTCAGAGATCATCCTTGACTGTGCTGAGCAGGTGTCCACGTTTCTGGAATTCCCTGTTGGACTCCTATAGGATTTTGTCGTATTACATGTAAGGACTATAATAGCTATTCTTGCCAGCAGGACCACAAGCTCACCAAGTGTGAGTCACCTGTCCAAAATTCCTGGGTTCTGAGAGCCTAGCAGAATTCCGGGCACAGAGAAAATGTCTCAGAAATATTGTTGACTATATAAATACGATCCATTCTTTCCTTGTCCATTCCCACTTTAAACACACTTCATAAACCAAACCCAGGCACTATGTACCTCCATATGTAGGTGACCAGGATTTGACAGGAAAAGCACAGCCTCAGAAAACAGGTTAGAGCTGGTATTTCTCTGTATGTACTTTAACAGAGAGAAAGTGTCTCACTGGTATTCAAACCAAGACCATGGGAATGTCTTTTTTTTTATTTAAAAAAATGTAAGTCTAAAAAACTTGCGGCTGAATAGAATGTTTCAGACAGCGTTTTCCTTTCCTCCACTGTGGGCTTGATGTACAAACAATGTGTAAGGCAAGCATGTGCTAGGCAGATGTAGCTGTAATTACTTGGTCTCAGATGTTTGGCTAACCACGCCTCTTAATCCAACATACAGTAGTTTAGAACAGAATTAAATTCTGCCCTTTAGGCAGGATTAGCATTTGGAGTTTCTTGTTTTTGTCATTTAAATGTTCCTATCCCAATATTTGTACTTTTCCGTTTAGGATAAATGCAGAGTGGGAGGGGATACAAAGAGTGGGGGGATACAAAGAGTGTGGGGGATACAAAGAGTGGCGGGATACAAAGAGTGGGGGGATACAAAGAGTGGGGGGGATACAAAGAGTGGGGGGGGATACAAAGAGTGGGGGGATACAAAGAGTGTGGGGGATACAAAGAGTGGGGGGGATACAAAGAGTGGGGGGGATACAAAGAGTGGGGGGGATACAAAGAGTGGGGGGGATACAAAGAGTGTGGCAGCAGTGTGGTTACCATGCAGCTCAGCATCCTTACTGGTTTGTGGTCCGTTGTCATGGATATCAGGTTTACCACACCTACTTACAGGACCTTAGAAGAGATTGAGAGACCCTCTCTTCTCACCAACCAAATTACATTTCTTTTTCCAGAAAATGAGATGCTCCACCCATGAACTCCTAGCAATGTGGTCACATAGACAAGACAAGAACAAGGACAACAATGGTTGACATCCCAGCATAAGTGCATGAAGTCTTCCGAGGTCCTGTCCCTAGATGAAGAGCAGTAGGCAATTATGGCTGCCGAGAGAGGAAGGATCAGTCTTCTTCAGAAATGAACCTCCTAGATTATCTAATCCCAAGTGGTCAGCCCTAAACACATGTACATACGAGCAACAGTAAATGGACCCAACTGGTTGTAATTGTGTTTACACACACACACACACACACACACACACACACACACACACACACGCATCTTATATATAATAACTAAGGAAGAAAAAGTGATGAATCTGAGAAAGAATGAGGGAGATGCAATAGGAGTTAGGAGTTAGAAATCATAAATATAGAACTTGTTCATGAGATTCTCAAAAATAATTAAAATTCTCAAATTAAAACACATTTTTAATTTATAAGGAGTAAGTAATAACTACTTACTCGCAAAATTAAAACTTTGTGAGAGATTACAATATGAAATAATGGGGGGGGAGTGGTGACACACGCCTTTAATCCCAGCACTGGAGAAGCAGAGGCAGGAGAATCTCTGTGAGTTCAAGACCAGCCTGGTCTACAGAGTGAGTGCCAGAACAGGCTCCAAAGCTACACAGAGAAACCCTGTCTCAAAAAACCAAAATCATCATCATCATCAGAGGGAAGGTTTTTCTCTATAACATGTTTAGAGAACATGGGGGAAATATCATGACTGTTAAACACAGGGAGACTCTGCTGTAGATGAACCGAGTAAATGAATGAGTAAATGAACAACCCAAATGGTTTCTCAATGTTGCGTCCAAACCCTTCGTGTATGGTAGTTTATGAAAGGGACCCTGCAGGTGGGGTTGAGAGAACCCTTGACTAGAAATCTGGGCATGCATGATCTAATTACTTTAGTATCTAACAGTGGGACCTGTTCCCATTGGTTTAGAGAGCGGTACTTCAGGGGAAGTACCACAGCAGAAAGGGTGGGGTCGCTTTTGGGGAATGTGGAGGTTTCCATGTAGGGCTGCTGGAAAAGCCTTTAAGATACCGGCCCACTTGGGTGTGGTTTCATGTTCTATAAACGCAGGTGAAAGGCATGTGTGGGTCTTCTGGCTGCTGGATTCGGCTCCAGTTCCCAGTGCACACAGAGGACTGTAGATTGCTACTCTTTCTGAGAGTTTTTCCCCAGACAAATACACCTTTGTCACACTCCATTCCAGACTATTGTTGAGCTCTTTTATATGCCAACACAGGGCCAGTAAGAAAACCCTAGGAGCTAAGGGCAGTCTTCTCCCAACAGCCAGCAACAGAGTCCTCGGCCCACAAGCATGCGGGATGAGTTCTGCCAAGGCTAGAAAGTGAGGAAGGAGCTCTTCTCTTAAACTATACAGGAGTGCAACTCCTCACAGGCATTGCTTTCTGGCTCATGTGGAAGGCTGATATAATTAGTTTATGCTGTTTTACACCCAGAAAATTGAAGCAATTTGTTGTGGAAACAGTCGAAAAAGGATTCAAGTAGACATAATTAGCAGGTTGTAGAGAGATTTAGCCCAATTCCAAGGTACACACATGTCTAGCATTTATCTAGTTACATTCATGTCATGGACATCTAGGTGACTTTTAATTAAACATTCCCAATATTTGTATTTTTATTCTTTTTTAAAAATTGGGTCAAAGGTTATGTACACTAATCAGTTCTTAAAATGAGTACTGTTCGATCACCTGGCAAAGCATTGCCAATGCAACTCTCTCTATGTGTGAGCTGCAGTTGGTATTGGAAGGGGCGAATGGTTGAGGTTCACTGGCGTCCAGATCAGCAAAGTGTAGGGCTGAAATGACCACAAACAAAAAGCATTTTTCTCATGTGGCTGCGCCTCAAGAGTCCCTCACCTCCTTCTCTCCATGTGCATCGGGGGTGAACTCATTTCTTTATGCTTTTTTTGAGCGGGGGGGGGGAGGGGTCTGGCTTATGCTATTTGGTTCTTAAAGTAATAAAGACTCAACAAAGTGGTCTTTTGAGTAAGGATCATTCACGTTATGTGTCCATTCAAAGAACTGTTTATTCTGACTGAGGCCAGAGTTTCCCACGGGTACCATTTGACACTCTTGTAAATATTGCTTTATTCGTTTTGACTGGTGATAGCATTTCCAGGATGGCCCTGGAGCCCAACTGCCAGAGAAATCCCTGAGTGAAGGCAGTTAACACAGCTCCCAGCTCATGTGCCAGGACCCAGCAACTCACTGGCATTTGATGGAGCTTTCTTCTGGATATGACTTGATTTCTTTGAGAATCTTCATTCTTTCACTTGGAAAGCTCTCTCTCTCTCTCTCTCTCTCTCTTCCCCTCTCTCCCTCCCTCCCTCCCTCCCTCTTTTCTTCCCTTTCTCCGTCTTCCTCTCCTACTCCCACTCCCTCCTCTCCTCTCCTTTCCATCTCTTTCCTTTCTTCCTCAGTTGTTAAAAAAAAACTATAATTACAATTTTCTAGGTGTTTCAGTTTAGACAATCTGAATGATACTGGGTGATATCCAGGCATCCTTTATACAGAGCATATGCCTTCTCTTCATCAGGACCAACCAGGATACTGACCCTGGCTGTGCAATTGTCTCAGTGTTTCTTCTTAGAGTGTTTGCTCTGTGATTTGTTCGCCCCGACAGCCACAATGCACACAGGGCTTCTTCCCTCCTGGAGTCGCCACAACTGGTCAGAGGGATCTTCAAGGGACATGTGGTCAAGACTCTTTCTCACAGGTAAGCTGTAGAGGGGGTAAGCCCTATCTCAGGAGCTTTGCTTTTTGGGACATGGGAAGTGGATGTGATGTGATCTTTCCCGTGAGTATGTGCACATGCGCACACAAACATGTCTGTCTGTGTGGCTGTGGACATGACTAACACAGCCTTCTTGGTCTTCAGAGCCTTTGCTTGGGGGCAGCTCTAGAAAAGGCAGTGGTTCTGTCCCTGCTGTTCAGGCCATCTTGACTGAAAAGGCTGAGAAGCTGTAGGTTGTGAATCCCTGTATTACACTATGCTTTGGTTGAGCTTGTAGATTTGATAGCATCTTTTCGGTTGTTTTCCCAGATATTCCATGCTTCTTATCTATAGCCGTGGGGATTTAGGCTTTTCCTTAGGCTGTGATTTTTTAATCAGTGAAGTTGTGAAACCTTTTGACTACATTGTTATGTTGTTTTTGCCCTTGTTCACAACTGGTTGGTCGTATAATAACTGTTTTCTTTGCCGTGAAATGGAAAGATGTCCAATTAATATAGTTGTTTGCAATCTAATTTTGTTCTGATTTACTTATGGTATCAGAATGGAAATTTGAATTTAGCCAAGTCTAAGGTTATTATAATGAAGGGTACCGCTTCTTGTCTATGGGGCGCTTCCTGTGTAACACTATCCACGCTTTACAACAGTATTTAACCTAGTTAGAGACCTCAGGCTTCTTCTGTGAGGCGGGCATTGTTACTACTTACATTCCACCACTGAAAGAAAATGTAGGTTTTTTTTTTTTTAAATATGAGATGGGAGACAAGCTACTTAACAGTAAAATGATACAGTTGGGATCCAAACACAGACTGTCTTTCTTGATCAATCTGTCCTCTTCACCCCTGTACCCTAATGTCCCTTGGCATTTCAGGTCATTTGTAAACAATATTCCCAGGGACATTTTTAATTAAAATAAAAATGAAACCTAGAGCCACTTAGTTGTGGTGAAATAGAAAGAACACTGGGATAGGAAACCAGAGGAGTGAGCCTGGCCCCATCCTTAAATAGATGAGTTGTTGTGCCAGTCATTCACCTGCCCCAGCCTGTGTGTCCCTCATCAGGGACCCCTGTGCCAGTCATTCACCCGCCCCAGCCTGTGTGTCCCTCATCAGGGACGATGCCAGGCCCTATGCCAGTCATTCACCCGCCCCAGCCTGTGTGTCCCTCATCAGGGACGATGCCAGCCTTCTAAGGCCCTTAAAAAAAACGTGATTTTCCCTCTTTAATGATTGCTGCAGGAAGATAGATTCGTTACCACTCCCATGTCATTTTTGACAGTTAAGGGTGGCATCAAATGAGTCAGTCGGCATTAGGATAATTGTCCTGAAAAAAGAACAAGAAGGCCATGATTAAACACCTCCCCCCCCCTCCCGACAGAAAGCAAGCTAAGCGTAGTGACTCAAGTGCAAAGTCTAGAAAAAAAATATTGGTAGAAACAGGGTGGGTATATTCCAACGTTCCAATTTTCTCTGCGCATTCATCGTTGACCATAGCAATGTAGGCGAACATGTGACTCATGGCTAATCATCAACCAAACTTGCTCAAGCCATTGTGGGGTAACAATGTTACCACAGTTCTTCCTCCTAGAAATGAGACCCAGCCATAGCGGCTTGCTAGCTTTCCCGGGCGTGTAACTTTATCGTGTAGCCTTTTCCAGTCCCACGTGTTATAGATAGACTGAGCTGGGTCCACTCCGTTCGTCTGAAAGTCACGTATTGAAGTTCCAACACACAGTGTATAAGAATGTGACCTCACTTGGACACGGAGCCTCTAACGTGGTTAAGGTAAAATGGGGTTATATAGATGACCACTAATGGAATAAGACAAGTGCCCTTATAAAAAGATATTAGAGTCGGAGGGATTAAGAGCACTTGCTGCTCTTGTAGAGGACTCAAGTTCTGTTCCCAGCACCCATATTAGGTGGCTCGCAACGGCCTGTAACTCCAGCTCCAGGGGCTTGGTGCAGACACAACTATACACACACATTTACATTTTTAAGAAGATAAGATTAAGATACAGACCATAGATAAGCTGGGGGCAGTTGTGTAGGGAGACACAAAGTGGACACAAGCTGAGGAGAGACACTTCAGGAGAAAACAGATCTCTTGATAACGCGGTCTTGACCTTCTGGCATCCAGAACCATAAGAAAAGAAAGTTGTGTTGTTTCGTTTATCAGCCTGTAAAGTCTGGCAGTGGTGGCACTGGAGGCAAAATGCAGACCCTACTTAAGGAAGTAAGGGCAGTCAGCACACACAAGGAATACGAAGGATGCAGTGGGGATTTCCCTCCTGCCCTGGGTGGGTGTGATGGCTGTTCTTGATTGTCAACTTGACTGCATCTGGAACTAAAAGCCAAACGTGGAAGGCACACTTGTGAGAGATTTTCCTTAATTTGAAGTCAGAAGATCTGCTTCCTTTAATCCAGATCTTGAGGCAGGAAGACACACCTTTAATCTGGGCCATTCCTTCTGCTGGAAACCTGTATAAGGACATAGAAGAAAGAAGATTTTGCTCTTGTCTGCTTGCCCTCGCCTCGCTAGCACATCCATGCCTTCACTGGCCTCGGAGTCTGCTTCTTCTGGATTCCAGCGTATCCTGAAGACCAGAGTAGACACCCAGTTGTGTGAGCTGAGCAGCTACTGTGTTCTCGGACTTCCTGTTCACAGCCAGCCATTGTTGGATTAGCTGGACTGCAGCCTAATAAATCCCTTGCTATACCTATAGAGAGAGTCATTCTATAGGTGCTGCTTCTCTAGAGAACCCGACTAATACATGGAGGCCGGGTGAGATGCAAGATTCCACCTCACTGCTCAAAACAGCATGCAATCTAGACTTTATAAATAGGCATTTCTGGAACTTTCCATACAGCAGCATCAGGCCAAGGCTGGTGGTTAATAACTGAAGCCACAGAAAGCGAACCCCAGTGTAAGGGTAGAATACTGAGCCAGTATATGGAAAACCCTAACTATTGTTAGGACTCTGGGGAGATGTTAATCTTATTATTCTTGCAGTTTTACTAAATGTTTAAATTTTTTCATAACAAACAATCTGGAAAAAAGTAATGTCTTTATTCTCTTAAATATTATTGTTTTGTTTTTGAGAGGTGGGCATGGAAATCGTACTGGGGATTAAACCCAGACTTCACACGTGCTGTGTGAGCTGACTGACTTACAAAACAGTCATGTGGTGCTGTAGAAGAATTTAGGGCATAGCCTCTACAGCACCCAGTCGGAAATATACTTACGCA
Organism: Microtus oregoni; assembly: GCF_018167655.1. Classification (NCBI taxonomy): domain Eukaryota; kingdom Metazoa; phylum Chordata; class Mammalia; order Rodentia; family Cricetidae; genus Microtus; species Microtus oregoni. The sequence continues at coordinate 60,719,781 of NW_024543059.1, read as the reverse complement.
TATCTGCTAGGGGGTGGAGGGCTGGCTTTGCAATGAGCACTGGGCAGGGCTCACAAACACCTGTAACCAGCTCTCTGGATTCAGTGGGCAGCTGCACTCACGGGCCCGTACCTACACAGAAACACACACATGTGCACATAGTTCTTAAGAAGAAGTCTTTTCAAAATAATATGTGTGCGTCAACAAAAGGAAATCTAATGTTATTATTCACGTTCAGTTCGTCTTTGGGGGTCATTTGCATATTATGGGCCAATAGGTAACAAGGTCACTTAAAAAAAAAATTCTCAAGTCAAAGTCTGACACTTTAACCAGAGGGAGCAAGAATGTTGCTTCAAGAATTGTTTTTCTTGAAGTGTCTTGGACACAAGCCAAGGATCTGGATTCAGTTGTTCGTGTGTACCCCACTTCCGACGGAGCCGGTTAGAGTAACCTAGTGTTGGAGGTACACCAAGTCAAGCCTCCTCTTGTCCTGATGACACTAATCCAGCTGGGTCCCTGTACTCTCGTTCTTGGCCGTTTCATGCCTTTTTTTTTCTAGGGGGGTTGTTTTCTCATTTTCAGCCTTGTGGCCAAAATTCAGCTCAAAATGCACTTCTCCGGGGAAGCCGAGAAGGGTCACCTCGCTTGATTCTTTCTTCATGCTGAATTCTGTTTCACTGTGTTCCTTTCTTTCTTGGCTAGGGCTTGCACTGAGTCTAAGAACAACTATGCTCTTAAGAATAAGATGACATGATAAGAGAAAACACTTGGGTGCTATTGTTAGAGCGAACAATAGCTTCTTCCACGCCTGTGGAGGGTCTGGCTTATTGGTCTGGCATGGGGCAGGGATGAAGCACCGCCAAGTCTTACCTCCAGGCGGCTCTGGTCTATGTTACTGTGACACAGGTCACAATGGAGGTTTCTGGTTTTTCAGTAGCACCGTGGTGATTCAGCGTAGAATAACTCAGAGGATTTTACTCCAGCCAAAACCTGTTGTCAAAGGCCTGGGAGCCTCTGCCAGTTTCTTATCCTATCAATGATGTTTTGTTCGTTGAAAACCTTTTAATTTTACCTGTAATCTCTATTAAATTATAAAAGGTTTTTGAAACCAGTGAACCTGTCATCTAGTTTTGTTCTGTAGAGGCTTGAGTATCCATATTCTGTACTGAGCCATTGGCAGTAGGTAGGATCAAACAGAACACATTTTTTTTTTCTCCTATAACTACAGAAACATCATCTGTGACTTAGGTTTCTATACCCCTAATGTGTCTTGGGGTCTTATACTTTGCTCACCTCTAGTGCTCCCCACTGCTTTTAAAATAAAATTAAAGATGTCTTATCATGGTGGGCTGGGCTGGTCTGTCAGTCTGACCTCCTTTCCTGTGAGTCCTTCCTGGGTCATTGCACTTCAACACTAGTTGCTAAGGCTTAGGGTTTGCGTTGCAATTTTTATGTATTGAAATTTTGATCCCCAATGTGACAAGGTAAGAAGTGTGGTACCTTTAAGAGTTGGAGCTACTGAGAGATGTTCAGGCAAGTGACTGTGTGCCCTCGGAGATTAAGGTAGCTCAGACGACTTTCTACTTCTCTGGAGAATTGGTTATTGTGAAACCACTCCTGGGTAGTTCCTTGGCTTCCAGTTTCTCACCCGTGTCCTGATACTAGGCCCTCACTAGAAGTCCAGTCCACCTGTTTTCTCTCTGAAGCCACCCAGCATTAGGCACTACATTATAGTAATGAAACATGGACGACTATGCCACCGCCTCCCACCCCTGGCCTGTTCTTTCACATCTTCACCTTTACACACATCACTCAGCCCAAATGTCTTAGAGACGTTTCCTGGTGTGGGAGGCCCCTCTGTAGGCTGTGCATGTGTTTTATTACCATTGGTTAATAAGGAAACTGATTTGGCCAATAGCCAGGCAAGAAATCCAAGCAGAGATAAAGGGAAAAAGAAGGTGGAGTCTGGGAGATGACAGATGGAGAAGCAAGATGTGAGGTAACAAGCCACAAGCCTCATGGTAAAATATACAATAATAGAAATAGGTTATTTTAAGTTGTGAGAGCTAGTTAGTAATAAGCCTGAGCCATCAGCCAAACAATTTGTAATTAATTTTAAGCCTCAGAGTGTTTATTCGGGAACTGGCAGAGGGAGAGAAACCTCCAGCTATATTTTCCTCATTTCACAACCAAATGTTTTTCCTTCCATCATTTTCTGTCAATTGATTTTACTTATTTCTATCCAGTACATTACTACATGTTGATTTATTTCTCTTTGGGATTTGCTATGAGAGCTTGTTCTTCCTGCTCCATGCCCTGGGGATAGATCCTGGTTCTAGACTCTGGTATTGTGTGGACTTGGTATATGTTTGTCCAGTGGACAGGTGAGCTTCATAGAAGATGAATGGCCATGTAATAAAGTTTCTGTGATGAAATCCATTAGAGTTTAGCTTTTTTGAAGCAGGAAACTCCTATTAAACAAAACAGCTAGTTTAAAGTCATATATTTGTTTGGCTGGTACTCTAAGTTTCTTATTTAAAAATTGGTAAGAGTCTATCCATGTAAAAATGTTCTTCATGAACCTGTAGTGATTTAGCAAATCTTTGTTCTACGAGAGCCACCACCAGAAGAAACCAATTCTCCCATCAATAGTTGTGGACAGTGAGGAACCTGGCCAAAGAAGCTGTGGTGCAGGAGACCAGGACAAGGGGTTGGGGCACTGACTGTTCTAACATACCTGCCTTCTGGGCATCTCCATGCCTCTGCAGAAAGTCTTAAGCTAGGGAAACAGGGACTGCTCTTAAAACACTCAGAAGAGAACCAGCGAGGACTTTTTACGGCAGATCAAGTTTCAGCAAGATTCCTGACCCTGTTGCAGCCTTGACCCTGCCGATTCAGCACCGCCGAAGGGATGGATGCCATGGCCAGTGGTGACGCCATGGGAGAAGCTGATGTGTGAGGCCACATCACACCAAGCTCAAGCAAAGAGGCCCTGGCTGTGGGCAAGGACCGAGTGAGAAGCAAGCAACAGCCTGCAGGGTATTTGATCACTTACATCATCCCAAGTGACAAGATGAGACTCTAGGAACTGGGATCCCAGCATCTGAGCACATGTGGCTTCAGTCATACACATTTCTGAGCATTGTAACTCAGAACATTGAACACATGTTCAAAAGTTACAGTAACAGATGATTTCTCACGGGTGATGCGGAGGATTGATTGCTGCTGGTCATGATTGGTTTCCTTTTGTTCTCTCTCTCTCTCTCTCTCTCTCTCTCTCTCTCTCTCTCTCTGTGTGTGTGTGTGTGTGTGTGTGTGTGTGTGTGTGTGTGTACCATGGCATGCATCTGGAGCTCAGAGAATAACCTACAAGAGACAGTTCTCTCTATCTACAGCATGGGCCCCAAGGATCAAATACTGGTTCCCTAACCAATTGAACCATCTCAAAGACCCTTGGTCTCTTTTTTCTGAAAATAAAGTTTCAGCTAAAAGGAAAGAATACTCTGCAAGTGTGTTTTTATTTTTACAAGATTTCTGTCTCTAAGAACATCTCCCCATTTGTCTCCTCATAGCACCACATTGGAATTTGGGGGGAGAGACGAAGAGTTTCAGATGGTAAAAGCACTTGCTTGGGACACTGACAATTTAAGTTTGACCTCCAGTTTGTACAAGGTAGCCGGAGAGGACCAAGTCCTGAGCCTGTCCTCTGACTTCCACACTTATGCCATGGCAACATTCGAGAAATACCAGCTTTGATCATTGCCAAATGCCTTAATGAGCTATCTACTCATTGTTCTTCAAATTTGAAATATGAAATATTCATATCTCATATGAAATAACCTAAGGGGATTTTAAAGTTCTAGGTATACTAATGAAGTTCATGGTATTTATTTTGTGAGACAACATCACACTGAGTAGCCCTGGCTGGTCTTGAATTTAGAGGTTCATCTGTTTCTGCCTCCTCAGTGCTAGGAGTAAAGGGTACATACCATGCCCCACTTAATTCAAAGCATTTTTAAAAAGACATATCAATGGAATGGAATATACACCCTTTCCCTTCTTTTTAAAAAATATTAATTTATTTTGTATTATGCATATAAATATTTTGCCAGAACACATAATATGTAACACACGCATGTCTGGTGATCTCAGAGGCCAGAGATGGCATCAGATCCCCTGGAACTGAAGTTTCAGGTGACTGTGTGCTTCCATATGGGTGCTGGGAACTGGACCCCGGTCTTCTGGAAGAACAATAGCCAGGGCCCTTCACCACTGAGCCATCTCTTCAACCACTTCATTTCTCTTCTAAGGTAGCACTATTACTTCTAATCTTTGTACTTATGACATCTCTCTTGAACTTTATAGAGTTGATTGTTATCTCTTTTCTCAATGTCATAATCTCTGCATTTCAGTTGATAAATTTAGTCCAATTATACTTAATATAATTATGACCTTGGGCTTATATCTACTGTTTTGTGGATTTGCTTTCTCCTCTTTGCTTTGTTCTTTTTCTTTCTTTCTTGTTTCATTGTTTCTAATTCCTTCTTTTGGATGTGTTGAAAACTTAAAAATATCTAAGGTGATATTAAATTGCATTCTGAATATTTGTGTTTATTCCTGATGGAGGAAGGTCATTGGCCAATAAAGAAACTGCTTGGCCCTGTGGGTGGAGTAAACAGAACAAAATGCTGGGAGGAAGAGGAAGTGAGGTCAGAGACTCCACTGCTCTGCTCTCGGGAGCAGATGCTTCAGGGAGACACCATACTCCCAGCTCCCAGGCAGACACACGCCATGAAGCTCGACCCAGGATGGACTAGGCTAGAATCTTCCCGGTAAGACCGGTGCTCACCGATTATTAGAGATGGGTTGATCGGGATATCAGAATTAGCCAGTAAGGGCTAGGGCAGAAGGGCCAAGCAGTGATTAAAAGAATACAGTGTCTGTGTAATTATTTCGGGGCATAAGCTAGCCGGGCAGGCGGCTGGGGTGTTGGGGACGCAGCCCCGCCGCCGCCCATATTACTACATATGGCACCCACGTGGACAACTGCTTCCACATAAAGCCTGAGACAGCTTGGGAAGTAATTCTAGAACAAAATGAAAGCATTGTACCTGGTTTCTTGGTAGCAGCAATTTCTCAGTTCTACTCTGCTTGCTAGAGGCAAGCAAGCGCCTCATCTAAGAGAGGCTTCCTGACTCAGCTTTAGCAGCAAAGCCTGCAGCTCATTAAGAGGTCCTGCCACGAAACACTTAAACGGTGTTGACGAAAAGCTGAACACATGCTTTTCGGTTTTCAGCCATAGCAGGAAAAAAGCTGCGCCGTTTAAAAATGCCGTCTTTCTGGGCTGTCCTGCCAGGACAAACTCTGACTCTTATGCAGGCGGTTTGTGCGGTTTGCAAGCACAGGCTGCTGAAGCTCGCTTGCTGGCTACAGCCAGTACCTCAGCCATGAGTCTGGAAAGCTAAGGAGTGGACTGGATCCAGCCGGCAAAGCCACGCCTTTAATCCTACCCATATTGCTCAGTAATTTAAAGGCTCATGTGGTCAGAAAAAGAGAGATATACAGTAAAGAGAGATTCAAAGACAAAGAAAATTTCTCAATGGTTTGAAGTGTGTTAAAAATATATGCAGACTAAAATTTAAAGTTCTTAAAGTAACAAAAAAAAAGAGAGAGTTGTTGTTTGTGGTAGCACACGCCTTTAATCCCAGTGCCTAGAAGGCAGAGGCAAACAGATCTCTGTGAGTTCAAGGTGTATTAGCTTACACCTTTAATCCCGAATGCCTGGGAGGCAGAGACATAGTTCTTGTTTACTTAGGTAACAAGACATAGTTCTTGTTTTCTTAGGTAATATATCTTTCTGGAGTCTTTGATGGAGTTAAGAATAGTTAGTTATAGTTATAGTTTTCCTTAGTTATGATAAAGATTATTGTAACTTTTACTTGATAACTGTTTTGTTATATGTAATTTTGCTATGTTAAAGTTAAAGCCTTTTTTTTTTGTTTAAACCGAAAAAGGGGAAATGATGGAGGAAGGTCATTGGCCAATAAAGAAACTGCTTGGCCCTGTGGGTGGAGTAAACAGAACAAAATGCTGGGAGGAAGAGGAAGTGAGGTCAGAGACTCCACTGCTCTGCTCTCGGGAGCAGATGCCTCAGGGAGACACCATACTCCCAGCTCCCAGGCAGACACATGCCATGAAGCTCGACCCAGGATGGACTAGGCTAGAATCTTCCCGGTAAGACTGGTGCTCACCGATTATTAGAGATGGGTTGATCGGGATATCAGAATTAGCCAGTAAGGGCTAGGGCAGAAGGGCCAAGCAGTGATTAAATGAATACAGTTTGTGTGTTGTTATTTCGGGCATAAGCTAGCCGGGCAGGCGGCTGGGGTGTTGGGGACGCAGCCCCGCCACTGCCCTTATTACTACATATTCCCATAGATTTGTGCTTCTCTTAAGCTTGCTCAGAGAAACTCCTTTGTGGTACGGGTAGTGGTTAATGTAGAAGCACACCTGATGAAAATGCTGAGTCTAAATAACTGAGTGCCCAGCTGTGGATGAGTCATCTCTACCTATCTCTCAAGGTTTCGGGAACTCCTTAGAAGCGGAGAGCCTGAGAATGCGGGAACTGAGACCTGTGGAATGTTGGCTTGGGGACATGGCTGTGGCATGCATCAATTCACAGCAGTTGTTTCAACCTCCACAAGACCAGAACAAGGGCAAGCCAGTCAAAATTCCTATGTGGATTGGCAGGGACCCCTGAGGCCAACTCTATTCTGAGAAGTTATTGACAGGTGGTAGCTGCTGGGGAATGGGAGTTACTCTTATTTGGGGATGTGGCCCTTGTAGGCTGCTCATGCCTTATTGGGTAGTAGCACAACTGTGTACTTATGGGTATCACTAATTGGATTCAGGAGGTTGTCAGTAACAACAACAACAAAGGGACATGAAGCTGGTAATAGTTTGAATGTAATTGGTTCCCATTATCTCGTAGGGAGTGGCACTCTCAGGGGGTATGGCCTTGTTGATGGAAGTGTGTCACCATGGGGCTGGCTTTGAGGTTTTTTATGCTCAGGTATTTCAGTCGACTTCAGTTGCCTGTAGAACTCTCAGCTTCAGCGCCATGTCTGTCTGTGTGCCATCATGCTCCCTCTCGTGATGATAATAGACTGAACCTCTGAACTGTAAGCCAGTTAAATGTTTTCTTTTAAAAGAATTGCCATGATCATGGGGTCTCTTCACAGCAATAGAAACTCTAAGACAAAGCTGGAAAGGAAGAGGAAGGAAGTAGTAGCAGACAGATGTGATCAGCATACATTGTATAAATTTATTGAACTTTCAAAGAATACAAAATATTTTTAGGTAACAAAATGATATTCCAACATGTGTCATATAAAAAACTTATAAATTTATACTCCTTTCCCCCAGCTTCTCCAGGAGTTGTCCAGAAGTGCATACTGTAGTCATGCTTCTGCATAGAAAGTCTCATAACCAATTTTACCATATCTACTTTAAATGTTCTATTTTGTTTTTAAAGAAATGAAAGGAAGCTGTTACTGGAAAAAATGTGGGAAACTTTCTCAGTTTCCTCTCTGGTCACTGTATGCCAGACATTATGTGATGTCTGCTTTGTCCCTTCACACTGGGTTGGACGAGATCATCCTTCGGGGACATCACTGCCAAGGTCTCTGTACCCCATCTCAGGATTTCTTTAAAATTTACCCTGGAGACAGGACATCAGGGAGTCAGAGGAGGGCAGCAACAGCAATGAACCAGGGAAGGTGAAACCACTTATGTTGTATCTTTAAATCTCATAAAGCGGACATTGTGTGTGGCAGCTCACATCTGTAATCACAACACTCAGGAGGCTGAGACAGGAGGTTTGCTGTGAATGTAAAACCAGCCCGGGCTACCCAGTGAAATTCTTCTTCTGTCCTCACTTCAAAAGTAATCTGCCTCATTATGCATCCCTTCTGCAGGAGAATAACTTGAAGAGATATTTCCTTTTAGAAAGCAAGTTGGAAGTTAGTGACCCTGGAGACACTGGAAATGATGTAAGAATTGTCAGTCACCTAGTTTTAGATCCAAATGAAGACACTAACAATGAATTTTTATTCAAAATCTCTGGAGCAGGGACCAACCAAAGGGGTCCAGTAAAGGCAGTTGCTGCCAAGCCTGACAGCCCGAATTCAATCCCCAGGACCCACATGATGGATTCTCGTTTGCTGTCTGGACAGTGGGTACTCAGACTCCTGCAAGACATCCTCCAAATTCCACGCTAAATAAATAGCCTGCAAGAAGAAATACCTGGAGCAGGGACTGGAGACACAGCTCAGCGGTTGAGAGCACCTGCTGTTTTTGTGGAGGACCTGAGGCTAATTCCCAGCATGGATGCTGCAGCTCACAACTGTCTGTGACTCCCGTTCCAGGGGATCGGACATCCACTTCCGTGGGCACTGCCTGTTTGTGGTACACACACACACACTCAGCACACACACACACACACAATTAAATTAAAATAAATGGAAACAAATCTGTGACAGAAATAAGGGCTCACAGGCTTTTAGTGACTTAATATACCATATGAGAGATTATGTTTGGTAATTTTTTTTATCTTACTTTTGATATAGAAAACTGAGGGTGTCTTAGGTCTGAGTTATATTTGAGTTGAAATAATTTCATCACCTTACTACAAATACATACTCCCAGTCATCCATGACTCTGCCTCTCAAACACATATTTGTGTTGTATACTTTCCTTAGGATCTTCTCTTTATTTTCTCGTGTTTAGATCACAGCACCCTGCACATGAAGGGCAACCATTCACAATTTGTACTGATAGAAAATACAGCTAAGAATTTCCTTCAATGAGAGATGGATACTTTGAGAAGGAATCAGTGTGACTTGTGAAAAAGATATTTGGGGGACTATCTTTTTTTAATTTTTTTTATGTGGGCTATGCATGTGTGAACATCAGCTCTCTCTTTTACTCTGTGGCTCCCAGATATCAAACTCTTGTCTTCAGGGTTGGCAGCCAAGCCCTTTACCCTCCGAGCTAACTTGCCAGCTGGAGACCACCCTAGTGAGACCCAGGCATGTAAGGATCTCCCCTTCTCTTCTTGTTTTCTCCTTAACCACTTTAGTAATTACAACAATTCTGCCAGCCTGGAAACACTGTGGCTTGGGGGGCAGGGAGAAGGGCGGGGTTATCACCAGCTGAGTGTGTTCAGCACCTCACCAGCAGAGAGCAAGGCTCTTGGCTGTTCTGTCTTCTGAGCAATTTCACGACTATTTCTTCACCTCCTGGGCTGTGCGACATTTTCCACTTCACTGAGGCCTCAGGATCTTAATAGTTGGGTATCCAGCTGTTGGTCTGAATCTGGCCGTCCGCCTACCCACTGCCCTGCGCTGGGGGTACACGCTCTGCTGTTGTCAGGACCCCAGTTCTGTTCTCTTGGGTTGAACCATGCTGGTGATGCCCTGAACGCTTCTGCCGCAGCGTCCACTCTTCTTTTTCTGATTTGGATTAATGAGGCGGGAAACACACGAGCGCTGATAGGCTTGGCTCTTTTCTGTGGACTGTCCGCAACTCTAGCACCTGAATAAAGAGGTGTATGTCGCATGGGTTTTATCACGTCAGTCCTTGCAGACGAGAAGCTGTGTTTTCCTTCTTCCTGGGTAGAACTGGTTGCTGATTCTCCTATGAGGCCTTGTGGTATTGAATTAAACCAATGCTATTTATGTAGAGTTTGATTTGGTCTGACTGAATGGAAGGCCAGCAGCTTTGGTTCTGGGGGTACGACTTATTTTAATCAGTTCTGTGTCACTATGAGTCTGTTACGGACTATTTAAATTAATACATATCATTTAGAAACTGGATCTTGAAAGGTATGGTTCTTTTTATTCTTATTCGTGATGTTTTTGCTCAATATTCCTGTTCCCTGGCCCTTTAAGCAGAAATGGGTACCGTATGAGGAACTCTGGGCAAACAAATAAAAATAGAAACATCACTTATTCAATTGCAGGTTAAAACATCTTCAGTTCCTTGTAACAATAATTCAAACATGCAGCTGTTCCTTTATGAATTTTTATGAGTTTTTTTTCCTGTAGAGAAGACAATTCCGCGACAGGAATATATGAACATGGAGGCTTCCCCTCCTCCTTCCTCCATACTTCTCAGTTGCAATTCCATCTGTACCGAGCGCCAATTTGGGCAGCCTCAGCCCAGAATCCTCAGCAGGAAAATCAAACCTCAACTTCAAAATAAAAACCAAAGAGCTGTGTTTCAACCTTATCTTCCGCAATTAGATTCAGGTATGCTCCACTCGGGGCGCCGTGCCTTACTGAGTTTCAGTCGTATCTTCTGCAATTAGACTCAAGCAAGTTCCATTTGAGGCCCTGTTCCTTAGAGCTAAAAGGCAAACACATCCTACTTAATCATATTCATATTAATCAAAACGTATTTGCAGGCAAATGTTCTCCCGTGTTAGTGCTCTGGGATGGAGTTAAACAACACCGACAGGAGACCCTTATTTTTCTCACATTTTCAGATGCCGAGCAGGTTTTCAGAATCTGGCATTCACCATGGTTTGGTGGTGGTTGGGGAAACAACGATACATAATTCAGCTAAGGATGGTTGTGTTTTCCTTTATTCTTTAAGCCAGAAGCAATTACTTTTCATTTCAGGCTTAAGACCTGCAGGCTTGTGGTTGGTCGCTGGGGCTCCTGGTTTCAGCATGTCTCCCTGGTTCCTTGCCAGCCACAGCGCTGGGCTGTGCAGGTAGCAGCTGGCCTGGGAGTGCCTCTCCAGCCCACATTCCTGGGCCATGAATTTTGCAGCCCTGTTTATCTGATGAAGACCTCCGGGTAGTGGATTGCTCACGACATTGTCACACAGACCTTGATGAGTGCTGTGGAAAGATACAGAATATTTTTTTCCTCTTGGAATGCCAACCAGTCCTGACTTCCCCAGCTCCTCCACCTGGAATGACTGCCACAGAGGCCTGGTGCCAAGAGCCAATGAAACCATCCCTATGGCCATCAAAGTCAAGCAGGACACACGTGAGTCCCCTCTGAGAGCCTGTCACTGAAGCTTGCTCAGGGGATTCTTGAAAACTACATCTGTCCCTTCGATGAGTCCTACTATGCACGGATCTGTCGTTCTGCTGTACAGTGACCCCGTGGAGTCCTCTGGAAATTGAGGGTGTTAGATTTGACATTTCTCAAATGGTGTACGACGGTGTAGGGTGTGCAGGTAGCCGCGCATCGTCCTGTATGCCTTCCATCAACCCACATGGCTTTCCACCTAATAGGGTGCAGTGCTATACAAACACTGATTCCCATGTGCTCTGTAGAGAACACTAACAAAGGAACTGTGAATTCCAGGGCCGCCCTCAAATTTTACAAAGCCAGGTGTTCTCGGACATGTATGACGTGTGTTGCGCACATGCCACCCCATGGGTGTGCAGGTCAGGGGACGGCTACGAGAAGCTGATCCCACCTTCTACTCCTTCATGGGTTCTGGGAAATCAAACTCAGGCTCCCAGGCTTCTTTGGCAAAATCTTTACCTGCTGAGCCAGCTTTCCAGGCCCCTTCTCTTTTAAAAAAATTTTATTTATTATTATTCTCTTGTGTATTACAACCTGATCTCAGTTTCCCCTCCACAAGTCCTCCCCCCTCCCCTGATCTAGGGGAAATGGACATCAAACAAACACAACATAATGTGCTACAGGAAGACCAGGCACTAACAAAATCAAGGCTGGACAAGGCAACCTAGTTAGAGGAAAAGGGTCCCACAAAGGGGCAGCAGAGTCAGAGACCACCCCTGCTCTCATTATGCGGAATCCCCCAAGAACATCAAGCTACTCAGCCATAACATACATGCAGGGGACCTAGGTCAGACCTCTCCCTACAGGCTCCCTGATGTCTGCAAGCTCCCAAGAGTCCCAGTCAGTTGATTCTGTGGGCCATGCTTTCTTGGTGTCCCTGACCCCTCTCATCCCTCCCATCCTTCCTCTCCCTCCTCCACAGAATTCCCCAAGCTCTGCCTAATGTTTGGCTGTGGGGCTCTGCATCAGCTCCCATCGGTTGCTGGATGAAGTCTCTCTGGTCTCCTTGGTGACAATTCTGCTGGCTCGGATCCCAGGACACTCTGCAGGCAGTACAAAGTGGAGGTGGAAGGTTCTGTGGCTGGGTTAGTGTCACAATCCCTCCACTTAAGGCTTTCTTTCCAGCTCCCCCCCCCCGTTAAAACAAACAAACAAAACATTTATTTTTGTTTTATGTGTAAGAGTGTTTTACCTTTGTGTATGTCTGTGTACCACATGTGTGCCTCGGCCCTTGGAGACACTGGATATCTTGTAACTGAAGCTACCAGCATGTGAGTGGTGGGAACTGAACCCAGGTCCTCTGCAAGGGCAGTGAGTGCTTTTAACTGCTGAATCATCTTTCCAGCCTCCCTAGACACCCAGGATATATATATATATATATATATATATATATATATATATATATATATCCTATAATATCCTATAATATGACTATTTTTTAAATCAAGTATGACTTAAGGGTCTGGAGGAAGATTTTGTTTCTATCTGCAAACACCATCACCAACTTTAGCACACAAAACCTACTCTTCCCTTGGTTAGCAAGAACTAGCTGGGTTGGCTTTGTAGTACGCCCCCCCCCCACCCTCTCTTTCATAAACCAGCCTATAAATTCATTAAGAGAGAAGACCCAGAGAACTGGAAATACACATACAGATGGGGGAGGGAGGCTAAAGAACAGGAAGTCCTCCGTTGCTGTGAGTAACCCCAAACATTTGCCTTAACATGTTCAGAAGACAGGAGCTCTGGCTACAATAGACTTCCTCTCCTCTGCCTGGCTGCCCTCTGCTGGCACGGCTAGTGACTGAGACAGGGACCCAGGCTGGGCCTGTGGGAAGACGACTGGCAGTGACTTGTGTGTCTGCTGCACGGATCATCAACCCTCTCTTTAATGTGCCTTTGTGTAGCTGTCTTCAGCCTTCCGAGACACCTGAGCTGTTCAGCCGTGAACAGACATCGGCTCTGCCCGCCCATAACCTCCTCTGCTTGCTTCATCCCAGTGCCATCCGCTATGACTGGCAGCTGAGCCAGGTCCTTCCCCTGCCAAGCACAAACACCCTCCCCTGGTCCCTGGGAGGCTTCACCTCCTCCATCGGTGAAATACATTTACAAGGGTCGACCTGGTAATACAATGCTGGAGATAGTCGGAAACTCGAGACTGGTTTCCTGTTTCCAAGGGCGGCAGGATGTGTCAGCTGCTGAGGCAGCGCCCATGCCCTTGGAGAGGAGAAAAACAAGAGTGTGTGGCCAGTCTGTGACCTCTCCCTCCTGCTGTCCTGGGAGGGGACAGGTCTCAGCTCCTGGTCGGGTGACGACTCATTAAAAAGAGATGAAAAACGGTGATTGTTTTCCCTTCAAAAATATTCAGGGAGTGCTCTATGGGAAGTAGAACCGTTAGTAGGATCCATTCCAGGATTATGGTTAATTAATTTAGGCGGCTTTAATGCTATTTCATTACGCAGCCTTTGAGAGCTGTTCTGGTAAATGCCTATCCCATAAATACGAACATGACCTCATATGCACAATCTCCTTTCAGAAGAATGAATATAAATTATGATGTGGTATCAATCTGCACACAGCCCTATCCAGACAACACACAATGCCTCCTGATGCTCTGAACACGGTTCATTGTGTTTGGGAACTCGGGAAACCACTCAGATAGGTCGGCTACATTTTAACTCAGGTAGGCCATCCATATTGTAAGGCCACAGTTGTCAGTCTGGTTGCCTCCACAAACATAACGTTGACAACCAGTTTCACCATGCCAGGAACTAAATGGCTGGCTTCTGCATTTCATTCTGAAACTAAGTAGTAAGCATTGAAGTGTTAGTGGAAATAGCTCAGTGCACAGGCAAATTGTTCTTCTAAAACAATTGCATTTTCATTTATATATGCCATCATATTTATTCACACCTAAGATTTCAGCAGCTAAATTTCTATTTACAAAAGATACTTCTGGAAAAATGCATAGGGTGAGCTAAGTTCTACTCAGGAACAATATGGTCCAAGCACAAGCTCACATTTCCAAAGTCCCCGCCATATGAACAGAATCCCTTGGAATGTCAGAATTTTAAAAAGAAAATATTTGGATTTCACCGTTTAGAAGGTATGCTGTATTTGTTCAATATTATAGCCCTCTCGGATGTTATTGAAAAATATTTATTTTGCCAATTTGACAGCCTTCTACATAGTTCATGAGTTTCGATTTTGTTTATAGTACTGTGCTTCCATAGTTGGCTTTGGATTAGATGAATGCCTGTGTTCTTGTCGTGGTTTATTAGCTGGTTGCCTCTGAGAAATACTTTAAGCTGAAAGTCGTGCCTGAACAGCAGCTGTAGGAATCGTCATTGTTGGGCTACCTTTAAATCACTTTCCCATTTCATTCCCTCAATAAAAATACGTTTACCATGTATGGCCACTGACTGACCCACAGGCAACACGGTTCGGAGCCGCCTCCAGAGCATGCATTGAAAGTTGTCGTTGGGGCAGAATTAAAAGGCAGGACCTCCCAAAGATGACTGTATTACAGGGGCAGAACCTTTGCGGATTGATTGACAATGTCATTGAGGGAAGGGGTCGGTTATAGCAAGAGTAGATTCCTAATAAAAAGAGCAAATTGGCCCAGGTTCTTGGTCCATGTGCTTGAGCTTTCCCCTGTTATGAAGCAAAACGGAGCCCCCCACCCCCACCCTGTATGGCCTCCAGCACTAGGCTCTTGGACTTCCCAGCCTCCGGCAGTATTTGTTAGAGTGACAGAAAATGGACTGAGAAGGTAGAAACCATGAACATGACCCCTGTCATTCCAACACATTTAGAGATTTAGGAAGATGTTAATTTGTTTTACCATCAGCGCTAAAATAAGCTAGTATCTCTCAGTGTCTTCAGGAGATTGGTTTTAGGACTTCCCTGGGATGCCCTCCGTGAAGTGGTGTAGTCTCTGCACACCCTCCTGTATACTTTAAATAATCTCCAGGTTACACAGAGAACCTCCTGTAATGAAAATACTATGTTAATGCATGCTTAGCTGTGTTGTTTGGGCAACAACGAGAAAAAAGTCTATGTGTGTTCAATATTGACACAAGCTTTAGAAATCATTTCAGTCTATACTTGGTTGATT
Organism: Microtus oregoni; assembly: GCF_018167655.1. NCBI lineage: Eukaryota > Metazoa > Chordata > Mammalia > Rodentia > Cricetidae > Microtus > Microtus oregoni. Next base: position 60,704,583 of record NW_024543059.1, on the reverse strand, counting down.
TGTCTTTATATTGCCATGGTGATAAAATACTGTCTTGAAGGCACAAGTCAGGAATCTCTGACTTACACACACACACACACACACACATATACACATGCACACATATACACATACACACGCACATATATACACATGCACACATATACATATACACACACACATATACACATACACATGCACACATATACACATACACATGCACACATATACATATACACATGCACACATATACACATACACACACACACACCTCAAATAAGGGTAATAAAGATTTGTGGTTCATAAGATAATAGGAATCAAGAATATAATGGGCCTCCCTTCTGGGTTGAGCAGCCCACAGGACGTGCCCACTTAGACCTCCCGTTATCTCAGTCAGACACCCGGTGATTCTGTGAGCCAGCTCTACCCTTTGTGCTATTAGAATGCCAGGATCTCTGGTGCATATAGAGAAAGTGTATGGGACTGTTTCGCTCGCTTATTGTTACGATGTCTATTCTAACAAGAGTGGTGTGAGTTCAATTAAACTGACTACAGAATCCCCAAAATGCTTTTGCCACTGAATCCAAACACCCCAGGGCAACTGACGGATAATACCAATCACCAAAACCCTCTTTAGTGTGCTTAAGTTTTGATTCTGACCTATGTGACTCAGTCCAGTTCTGTATAGAATTCCCAGACTCTCATAGCGTCTTCTGAAGCAGTCGTCATGCACTAGGCTTGCTTTGAACTTGAAACCCCCCTGCTTCAGCTACCAGGGTCCTGGGATGACAGAGTCAGCCACTAACGCAGCGCATAATTTTTTTTTTAGCCTTTGTACTTCTTAACGAAGACAGTTATGAACACTGGAGTATGATAAAGAAGCAGGACCGTAGCTAGGCAGCCAGCATCTCTGTTGTGTGGAAGTTGAAGGATATCTTGTTCCTTTGGACCACATTCTTCTAACAGGCTGCCTCACCCCTGCCTCCTGGTGGAGTGAGGACTAGAAGCAGAATTATTGGCTGGGTAAGAAATTGAGGAGACTTTCCTTGATGTCTTTGTGGACGTATTTATGACCTTGAACCTTTGCTTCTCATCCTCAGTAGTTCAGTGTCTGCTTACCATCCCGTGAGTGCAAGGACTTCTGTCACAAAGAAGTCTCAGGAGCTGAGACCAGCATTCTAATTTGGTGCCCACATCATCATTTTCCTCACTGTTTCATGTTTCTTCCAGGACGCTGGCCCTCAATTCAAGGCCCCCTCGGTTGGCATCCAGTTTTTAGTCAGAATCTTTGTTTTTACCTAGAAATATTCCTATCTTTGTACACTCCCTTGTTATTCCCTCTCAAAGTTAAGGTCTCCTGCTCTCCCTTGCCTTCAATTCTTCCCTCCTCTACCACCTTAGGTGTGGAGGGGAAAGAATTTATCTTCTTCTTCTACTGTTTCTTCTGTTGTTCCCTCCATTAGCTCTCTTTCTACTTACATCCCTCTACGAGACTGCCCACCGTGCGATGGTTAAGAGGATTTGCTGCTCTTGCCGAGGAGCCATATTCCACTCCCAGAATTCATATGGTGGCTTACAACAGTCTGCGTCTCCCTTTCTAGGGGACCTATGTCCTCTTCTGACCTCCACAGGCATTGTATGTTCATGACACACATGCACACGCACACATACACATCCCTACATACATGCAAAACACTCATACACATAAAATAAAAATAAATAAACTTGAAAAAAATCTACAAACGAGAAGTTCATGTCTCTTCTAGGGGGATAGAATGCGACCCACTTGTGAGGTGCTACGCCCAATTAAAGCACTCTGCTGTTTTAAGAATACAATATGGTATCACCCCAAAGTGATATCCCAATTTGTAATTCTGATCATTTTGCTTTCATTTTTACCTTTTTTTTTTTGATGTTTTCTCTTCAATTAGTTTCAGGATAAAATTCAAACTCCCAAATCTGTTATGCAATGACTGTGGTCATCTAGTCTTGTGTCTGTCTGTATCCACATGAACTATTTTATCATGACCCCCAAGTATGTTTTTTTCTCAGACCCCCGAGTAATTCCATTTCCTGGACCACTCTTCTCTTTGTTCCTTTTAATAATGCTCCTCCACTGTGGAATGAGGGCTTTTCCTGTATCCCCCAGCGATTATTGTGCACCCCTGAGATATTTACCTCTTTCCACTGAGCCTGAGAAGTCTGGAGAGTCTTTGCACATTCACGCTGCATCCCCAGCGCTGGCATCCACTGAGTGCTTGATGGTTGGATGAATGAATAAATACACAGTCAGGCAAGTTTTAAAGGCAGAAGGATTGCAGCATCTCCAGTACAGTCCAAACCAAGGCGTAGGAAAACGCTTAGCAGGCAGATTCTACTTCTCTGAGCTTCAAGTGCTATTCAGCCTCAGACTGATTTATAAGAGATGAAATCCGTCAGCACAATTCTCCACAGGACCTTTGACTTTCTGCAAACCTTTCAATTTCATAGATCTTTGTGGGTGTGGCTTGAAAACCCCATCCTACATCTCCACAGTAGGCATCCCTTTGACAATCTCTTCCGCTTGAACATTTTACTTGGAACATTCTAAAGCATGAAGGATGCCTCTCAACCGAGAGACTTTCATCCTTATTGCCGGAAAAATGGACTTCTAATGCTTTATGATAGCGACTTGACACAACTGTCAAGATCACCCTGCGGAAGCCGGCCTTTGATTCGGACCTCAGATCTACATTTGCCTAAGAGGCGGGAATGACAGCGGGGTGGCCTCCCCCACTTTGTTCTTAGAAGTCTTTTTCAATGGAGTTCTTAAAATTCTATGAAAGTTTTGGAAAAGTAACCTTAACAATTTCTAGCCAAAATGGGGCTGATTTGGGCAAATCTCAGTGGAAGTCATAAGATGCTATCGAGACAGATTTTTAGAGATAGACTCATTATCTTTGATTAACTCAATTTATCCTGAACAAAAAAAGACAAAAAGGATGCCAGAACCCCAGCTCTTCACACCTGCTTGTAAAACATTTCTTCATAATGAGTTGTTTTCATAGCATATTATACTTAATTGCCCTATGGATGCTAGTGACATGTTATATAGACACACCAGGCCATTTGTATAGCTACGACATGAAGACAGAAGTGAGACTGGGAAAGGGTTATTGGGGAGGGGATAAAGAGGAGCTAACGGGATGAGTACAGTCTAAAGACATGACTGTCTTTTACATAGCTCATCATGTGCAGTGATGTGAAATCTATAGCTCCCTGATTAAATGTGAGCATTGCCGAGGCTGTGGTTGTGCTATCTGTTCTGGTTAGATTTGTATCAACTTAGCACAAGCTACCGTCATCCAGGAAGAAGAAACTTCTTTTGAGAAAATGCTTCCATCAGACGGCCTGTAAGCAAGTCTTTGGAGGGATTTTCTAAATTAATGCTTGATGTGGGGGTCCCAGCCTTGCTGGGAACCATGTGGCCTAGTTTCAGATCAGCGTATGAGTGCTTGTCTAACAGGTCTCCATGAGGCAAAGTCTGTAGGCAATCTCGTACTCAGCAAGATCCAGTGGACTTCAGACAGCACAGACCGCTTACTGCTAGGGCCATGTGACCTGCACACCCTTATCTCTCATAATATTGATGATTCTTGGTGGTGTTTAGCGTCATTTTGTCAACTACACATTGCTGTGGGAACTCCTTCAGCCAAGGGGCCTGCGTACACTTTTCGTCTGCATTTGTAGTACATGAGACCATGCTCAAAGCAGGCTTGAGGGACATATGTGATTATTCCTAGAAAGCCCATATTTTTTTTTCCTCAATTATTTCCCCCTAAAATTCTTTGGGAACTGGTGCATCTCAGATGTCTTATCTGGAAATATCAGCTGTCACACCAGACCCTGGGAACTTTTCTGGTTCGGTGCTGATATGATTGGAAGCAGTAAACGTTAATGGGTAGTTGAAGAAGCGCAAGCTAACTGTATGCAGGCATCTTTTGGAAAATAACCTCTATTTCCGTAGATATGTTTTACTAACTTTTGAATGCTACTGTAGCTCTGGAAAATGTGTGTCTGTGCTAATCACTTCTTAGCATTGTAAGGACAGGATGTGCCGGGCTCCCTCCACATTTAGCCACGCCAGCAAAATGACAACTGTTGCTTTTGGTTTAAAAGTTGTTTTGATGTAAAGCTTGGAAAAACATGTTTGATATATTTTTTTTATATCCTGGAGGTTAATTTGTTTATGCTGGAGGGTGGAAAAAATATGCTTGGTTTTGAAATATAAATAAAGATGGCTTGAGCTATTTGGGGCTGGCCACCTGCATGAAACTCATCTGGTACTCAAACACTACTTCATTTCTTCATGCCAATGCCCCTTCTGTGTCTTAGGACTTGAACCCAGGCTGTGGTAAGACCGAAGTACCACACGGGCAATGCCAACCCAGGTAGGTGGCCCTGGGTTGTATAAGAACCCTGTGTGAAAGCAAGCCAACGAGCGGCACCTATCTGAGCTTCCTGCCTCTGTTCCCGCCTGAGCTCCTGCTCTGACTTCACAGGATGGATTGTGAGCTGGAGGTGTGAGCCAAACAAACCCTTCCACCCCCGAGCTGCTTCTGGTCACCCTACGATCACAGCAGCCGAAAACAAGCTGGAGCAGTATCGTAGCCATCAATGGTCTGGATCAGTTACCAAGAAACTCAGCCTCCCAGGAAGGCCACGAGGAAAATGCCCAACCTAAGCACTTCCTGACGACTCACAAGACATGTGTCACCCGTTTTCGCCTGAGAGCTGCATTTGTTTTCATCATGCCGTCTCGAAGCTGAGGGAATCCAGGAGAGGCCAGATTGGCATTTTAGGGGATAGGGGTGCGGTCCTGGGGTTGACCTCAGCTGAGTGAGTGTTCATTTGAAGTTGCTTGCTGTCTTGAAGGAGTCTCATCAGGATGTATGTCTAAGCTATCTTTGAATCACTGTCTAGCCAAGCTGGTCTTGAACTTAAATTCTTCTTTCTTCAGCCTCTGGTTAGCTGGGATGATGAGCTTGCATTGCGAGGCCTGGAAAAATTAGCCGGTTTTCTACACCCTGGTTGTTCCGTTGGTAGATCAACAAGGGAAAGACCAGAATGGTTGTTAAACTGTATTTCAGCAGCGCTGTGGACTTTGGATCTTGTGGATGACCTTGAACTCATGGAGTGCGCTCGCTGTTCCAGAAACACAGAAACTCCTGTCCTTGTATGTGAAGTTGGATGGTAGATCTACTATCTACATGAAGAGGTGAAAGTCCATCATGAGGGAATAGCAGAGCTCGGGAGGACAAGCCTTAAAGCCAGAGCCCAGCCCTGAGAGCTGGGGAATCCAGTCTTTCCTTGTCAGCTTTTTCTCAGTCAGAAGACTGCCAAGGTTGATTGCCAATGAGTCCTCATTGGACATGTTCACCCCCAAAACTGCTTCTCTGTCACCGCTTCCAAACAACTCTCTCCCTTGGCGGGACACACTCTTAGCTCAGAGGCTGCACCCACTTCATTTCACCACAGCGTTTAAAGACAGCATATAGCACATAAAAGTAAATAACACATTGTAAAATAGAGAGCTGCATAGACAGACAAGACAGGTAGATCAAGAATTTCCCCGAACAGGCTATGCATCTGTCCAGTCAGCTGTTTTAGTTATATCCTGAAACCATAGCCTTTGGGTCACTTGTTCTCAGTGTTCCCCCATGAAAGAGTAGGAAGCATTTAGCCTAGAGACAACATTAAATGTACTGAGAAGCACATTTCCACTGTTCTGTTAGTACAGCTTCTACCTAGACAACCCACATGGTTTTTGATATTTTTTAACACTGAGCTCTTAGGAACATTTCTTTCCCCTCAAAAAAAAAAAATCCAAGTCTTTTCAGTGTTTATGTCTTCAAGACACAGAATTAGACAATGCTTACTCATAGAACATGTATGTAATCCAATGTGATCCTATGCTAGAATAGGAATTTTAGTTTTGACACCTAAACGCATACAACAAGAGTTGACATTAATGAAGGTCACCGGCTCTGAGCGCCTGAGTCTCTCACAGAGGTTGGCAAGCTGTCACCTGCGATTCAGAAATCCAAGGCCCTCTGCATGTGGCAATTTACAAGGCCTTAAACCCTGCTCATCTCACTCACTAGGAAGTCTGCCAGGCTTGATCCTGGACGACTGCCCTAGACCCGAGGGTGTTGGGAAAATGAACAGATTCACATGCTTTTCCTAAAACCCCTGATCTTCTAAGGCTTGAAATGTGGCTGGCACTAGAGGTTTGGTCAAGGTCTGGTCAACTGTACCTTCCTTGAAAGAAAAAGACCTTGACAGAATCACGGAGCAGCAGAGCCAGGTCAAATCCTGTTGCTCTGTGGGAATTCGGTTGCTCCCATAACGTCTTGCACATAACACTTGGCATCGTGATTTGTCCCCAGTCTTTCAGTTTGGAGCGGTCTCACAACTCTTCCCGAGAGAAATTGCATTTTTAGAAAATAAAAACTTAATTGCTTCTGATTACAGCATAAGTATAAAGAAAACTGGGCAACACATGAAGGTCTGAATAAAATTTAAAACCACACTCCATCTCGCTTCTGACACAGAACCTAAGTTGCTACATGTCATTAAAACTACTTTTGTATGTTTGTCCATAAAATAAAACACAGTATTTTCCAAAAGCACTACTTTTAACAGCTACAGCATACCCCACAGTAAGAACGCACATGGCGTATTGAACCCCTCTTACTGTGGGATGCTCAAGCCGGCTCTGACTTTTAAAATGGTGAAAGAGAACATGTTCATTAATCAGAGTCTTAGCCACAGAGTCATTCCACGTGAAAGCACTGATTCAGCTTACATAGGATTTTTAGATTTAGACGCTGGAGAGTCTGGAATGAGACAAAGGGTAAAAGCACCGGGTTCTGGAGCGAAGGCTCTGGAGCGGAGCTGGTTCAGTCTGCCTAGGAGACACCACAGCGCGGCAGGAAAAGGCAGAGGGTGTGTGGGGCGGGGCGAGAAGAGCTGAGAAGCTCCCTGAGCTGAATTCTAACGGTGTCAGAGTTGAATCAACTGACAGACGTGTTGAAGCAGCTACAATGGTTAAGTTCCCACGCATTTCGGCAGACGGAGCTGCTTGGTCACATGCTCGGTTTTCTTTCAGTGCTCACAGTTGCTCCTCTGAGAGCAGCCATGTGCTCTGTGAGTTTCATTGAAGATCTGCTTCACAACAGTGTGACAAGGGACAGAGAGAGAAAGATGGCAAGAGTCCCCAGAAGTTGCTTCCTTTGTGCAGAGAGCATTCTAAGACATCCCAAGGCTCTTGAAACTAACTGTAACTCCTACCAAATCTTACATATACCGCTTTGCCTATACCTAGGTATAAATGTTAAGGTCATTTTTAGGCACAGCAAGAAATTTACCACAGTAATAAAATATAATACTTATGGTGATATACTGCAAGAAAAGTTATTTAAAGGTTAAAAAAAAAAGGTAAAGGATATCTTACATTCACCGGGTACCATGGGTACTGGCATTTCCACAGCTGTATGGACATACCAGCACATGTAAAGAACTCTCCAGCTGGATCCAGCAGATGGTGGCTGGGAGCACCATTTTCACCATAAAGGAACAAAACAGGGTCCAGCAAGGTGAATTTGCAGTATCCAGTTGTCTGGTGTTCGGGCCGTCCCCACCCAGACCCATTTCTAGAATGTCTGGTGCTAACGCCTACCGCCAGCCTGCCTGTGTGGACTGGTGAACCCTGCTGTAACACTCGGAAGCAATTAGCGGTGTGAACACCGGTCCTGGAAATCCTAGCATTCACCTAATTGGTGTAATTTAATTAAGCAGTTAATTTCCTTCTGGCATCTGTATAAAAGAAAAACAGGAGGGAAGAAAAATAATCGCGGATTATAAACTGCTTTAAGCTTTCCAGCTGCTGTGTCCTGAGCTATAGCCAGGGATCTCTGAAAAGCAAAGAGGAAAAATAAAGGAAAATTAAAATTACAGCTAAACTTTCAAGAGGCAAGGAGGGCATAATTTCTTTTGAAGGACATATTGGCTTGAAAATATTTATATTTCTTATAAATTAATCATTATGCAGCAATATAAGATTGTTTAGAATGCCGAATTATACAGTAACATAAAAGCCCTGAAGACTGCCTTTGAAATACTCAAAGCCTTTGCTTCATCAACTGGTATTCAATAACACTCCCTGACAATGCTTAACCTCTTTCCAGTCTCCAGCTTATCAATCAATGAACAGTTCTAATGAAAATCAAATCAAAGTGACGTGACAGATAATATCATAAATCTCTAGACAGAAGGAATGTCACAATACAAAGACTAAAGCAGCCGACAGGATGAGCCCAAATTAATTAGGACATCAGGAAGAGCTCTTGGTAAAAAGCGACGTAGTCACAAATGCTCTCCCCTCCTTTCCTAAAGGGGAATTTCATGCTTTTCTTTCTTACAGTTTAAGTGTGTCTATATGTGAGTGTTTGTGTGTGGGTGTGTGGATAGGAGTGAGGTGCGTGTAGAGGTCAGAGGAGGGTGTTGGACCCCTGAAGTTGCAGGTAGTTGTGAGCGGCCTGACCTGGGTACTTAGAAACTGAACTTTTGTCCATAGCAAGAACAATAGGTTCTTAGTCCCAAGCCATCCCTCCAGCCCCCCCATGTTCTATAGTAGGATCCCGTGAGTTTCTATACATAATGTTCTTGCCCATTTCCGATATAGAATGGTATATATGCCATAGTGCTCCCAAAGGGAATTTTTTTCTGTCTTTCTCAAGGCAACTTTCTTTTCCTTTAAAAAAAAATGCTTTGAAACATGAAACATTCTTTTATTAAAGGCCTTTCTATTTTTTTTTCACTTTTGAACTGTCGGATGGCACTGCTAATTAATCTTCAATTATAGAAATAAATTAAAATAACCTAAGGAATGAAAAGAAATTTGAGGCTCATGTACCACATGAATAGCATAAAATATCTCTGTATGCCAATTAGAGAGACCCTGCAGAGTCTTTTCAGTTTTGCATACACTATTTAAATAAATTGTCTGAAAAATATAGAACGCAGCTACATATGCACGGTCATAAATTGCTATTTCACTTTAGTGTTCACATAAAAACTAAAACACGCACACAAGCATGCGCACACATTGTATAGATAGTAAAATGAGCCATATATAAATTGCTGGGTATAAACATAGATACTTAGAATGCAGTTTGACAGCATGAAATTCAGTAAATCATCAACAGTAAACAAGCCTACCATATGGCTTCCCATTCTTTCGTTTGTTTGTTTGTTTGTTTGGTTGGTTGGTTTGGTTTGGTTTGTTCTTGAGACAGAGTTTCTCTGTATAGCCCTGGCTGTTCTGAAACTCATTCTGTAGACCAGGCTGGCCTTGAACTCACAGAGTTCTACCTGCCACTGCCTCCTGAGTGCTGGGATAAATGGTGTGTGCACCAACACCTGGCCCAGTCATGCGTTTTTAACTAGGTCTTCGATAGCAAGCCTGAGATCCTTTCTGTGAAGCAGGCCTCACACCCAATCAGAAGCAGGCCTCACACCCAATCAGAAGGCAGTTGGCTGCTTCCGTAACTTTCATGCCGCGACTGCACCGGTGGCTGTGTCTCATCAACATGTTTTAAAATAAGGTAGACAACCCCACTGACATTCCAGAAATGGCACATGAACGCGTGCCTCACTTCATGAAATCTTCGCTCAGCTGCTCTCTCAGTTTGCTGTGCTGTCTCCACACTGAGTGTTCCTCCTCACTCAACTACACAACTGTTCATTCTCCGTTGAGAAACCACCTCCCCAGGAAGCTTTCCTTGATTCCAGTAGGCATAGGATTTGTATTATTATATATGTTCGTGATATCCAGTCTTTTTACAGCACATGGTTTGTGAATGTGTATTGATATGATTATTATCTGTGTCCCTTCAGTCAATACACTAATTATATAATAAAATCTGTAAGTAGGAGTGCTGATTTTAATTTTACAAAGATTTAGCAAAACTTCAGAAAATGAAAGGGAATTTTCTGAAAATAATACTGACATATTATGCCAGAATAATTACAGAACTGGATAAGTGAGTCTGATGCTACTCAGTTCTTCCACCAAGCATCTGTTTCCTCCCTTTGAACCTGGCCAGTACTGTGGTTGCCTTGATCAAGATAGTATGGTCAAAAAACATGCTAAGTCCACACAGAGCTCTTAATTGACCTGAGAGATTCTATTTCTCACCTTCAGGAAGCCAACTACCAAGTAAGGAGTGAGATTATTCCAAGACAAGCCACGCGCAGAGGCCCTGGAGGAAGAGACCCACATCGCTCAAGGACACGGGTGTTGTGAAAGTGGTTTCTCCAGCTCTAGCTGCCCCCAGCAAATTGTGTGTGAGTCAAAGAGAAGCACCTAGACCCGCCCTTGCCAAGCCCAGGGCAAGAAGCCAGGCAGCTGCCAGACACGCAGACAGAGGCGAGAAGCAGTGAAAGTAAGATATACAGAAGGAGAGAAAAGCAAAAACCCCTGAGGCAGACGGTAGAGGAAGAGAAACAGGTTAATTTAAGTTAAAAGAGCGAGCCAGAAATGAGGCTAAGAAGGTAGGCGGAGCATTGATAACTAATTAGAAGTCCCCGTGTCATGATTTGGGAGCTAGTTGTTGGCCCTAAAAGAAAAAGTCTGGTACAGGTTTACGTAATGAACGTCCCCAACAATGAATGAATGCCACGAAAAAGAGAAATCAGGCAGTTATGAGGCTTTACAAATTTTCCTCTCGCCTTCTTCTCCAACTCATTTTCCCATGTCACCAGGGAAGTGACTAACTGTATTAAACACTTACTATATACATGCTTTACCCGGACCAGTGTATATAACCTCACAGGGTAGACAGGTGTCATTTTCATTCGGTGAGCAAGAAAAACTCATCAGATAGCAAGCTGGCAATGCCAGAATTTTAGCAAAGGGCCGTCTGAACTAGTAGGAGAGGAAAGGAAAAGGTTAACTTAATTTGGCTCCTATAATAACCACACAGTGTGGGAACTTCCATGTCTGCTATCAGGTGAGGCCTGGAGGCTTGGGAAGTCAAGCAAATCGTCAGCTGCGACAGGGCCAGGCTTCAAACACAGCCTGCGAACCCTCCAGCACCCACAGAAGCTAACAGGCAAGTGGAGCAATAGAATCACAGGCTTGGGGACAGGTAGGGGGCCTGGCATTACCTTATTTCAGAAACACTGAAAAGTCTTGTGAAGGCGGCCCGATGAGAGGACGGGAAGGGAATCGCATCTCGGGGTCGACTAAGCCCAGCTCTCAGTGCCTGAATGGAGGATCTAGCAGTAAGAATACGTGCCCATCTGCCAACAGCTCTTCAGAGCGGCCAGGAGTGCTGCACCTAGTGACAGAAGTGGCAGCCAGGATCCAGCTGTGTCATCAGGCTTGGGGGATTTGGGGAAGGCCTTGTGAAAGGCAAGCCCTTCATTGATTGGCGGGGTGTTTCTTTCTGGGTTTTGTTTGTTTGTCTTTGTTTTCCTGGCACGTATTATTTGCATAAAACAATGAGTTTCATCACAACTTGCACTTTCCAGGAAACAGAACACCATGGGCAGAATCCCAAGTAAAAGACAGGATGGGGTGATGAACAGAATTGAGGCTAGAGAATTGGTGGAAGGCATCTCGTGGGCTGTTCTGCGGAAAATGAGAATGGCTCCATTGGATTTTTAGTTTGGAAAAAACCCATTTGGCACAAGGCTGCTGCTACAATAACCCATGGAGTTGATAATTTGGAGCTAGGTGGTGACATGTGGGTGGAGAGACCCAGGTGGGTTTGAGCCACTTTTAAGGAGATAAGTCTGTCAGAATACATGATTGATCAAATGCAGGAGCCAGGAAGAAACAGGAGCGGATATCCCTTACAGCACCTGCTTGCTCATGCGTCCACATGGACGAGGGGGTGGGAAAAGACGGGAAGACGGCATTGGGTCCATCTCAATTTTGTTGCTGTCATTAAATGAAGATTGGAACATTGTTGAGATCAAGGTGGCATTGGAAGTCATGGGCCTAGAGGAGCCCACCCAACCCAACTCACAAGACAGTTGGGAGAAAAACAATGGACCAGAAGCAGACAGACGGACACACTGAAGCAAAGAAGCCAGAAGAAAGCTCTGCCACTGAGGTGAATGGCAGGAATATTCCAGCACCACACCAAAACAGTTTTCCATCCACACAAGAGCAAACACGTCGGTCCTCTGGCATTGCCGACCTGGCGTTTCACTGTCTGTATGAGGAAACAGAGCCACCCTACAGACAGCCTTGTAGGGCATTGTGTAACACATATAGAGATGCATAACTATCTTAACTGCAGAGGACATTTTCCTTCACACACGTGCACACACACGTTACACACACGCGTTCATTACGTCTGAATTGCAAAGGCTTTCCTTCAAGCTATTTCTTCTCCCCATGAACTTAAGTATAAAATTCCCATTAAAAATTCCTCCTGGGAGCTTGCTTTCTCAGGCCCACTTCAGCCTCAGACCCTAGGAAAGACAGACATAGATCTAATCTCCACAGGAAAAAGACGAGACTCTTGACCTTGTAGAGGCTACAAAACACAGCAGGAGTAAGAATCTAATTCAAGTATCTCTGTATCCAAAACTCAAGCTGCATCGAAAGTTGATGTATTTCTCCACCTTCGTGAAGTCAATCCCAGGTGGTTTTAGAAACGGAGATTAGAGCTGTGTCTTGACTTTAGAACCCACACTCTGGAACCATCACCCCTCCCTGTAATTCACTGCCTGCCCACTTGACCAAATACCCCTCATTCCTTCAGAGGTTCAAGGAGATCTTCCACACTGAGTTTCTGCCTAGTTAAGCTTTCTGTAAATGTTTCTATGTTGGAATCCTCAGGGTTTAACGCCAGTTCACAGATCCACGGTACTTTATTTATCATATTTCTAGCACTTGTAAGGCACACAGACCCATTTGAGCCCTCTGTCTCTTTTACCTTGTTTTTTTTTTTTTGGTCTTTTTTGTTATTTTGTCTTTTTTTTTTTTCTGAAGCTGAGGACCGAACCCAGGGCCTTGCGCTTGCTAGGCAAGTGCTCTACCACTGAGCTAAATCCCCAACCCCCTGTGTGTGCCAGTTACCTTGGTTTTTTTTGGTCTTTTTTGTTATTTTGTCTTTTTTTTCCCCTCTGTCTCTTTTAATATCCCCAATCCCATGCCCAAAGACCCACCCCAGTGAAAGCTCATCTTGTAATGGCTAAAAGCTAAGGAAAGACTAAAGCAGGAAATTCTGCTTTAATCCTGAAGTATTTTGTGTCTAAATTGATTTCAAATACAGAACAATATTATCAATTAAAAAAATCTGCCACAGCCTTCAACACCCAAAATAGGGAAATAGAAACAAATACAGATTTGTCGAATAGAATTGGCCCGTGCCAGTTCTCCACCCTTCATTCTGGTCATTTCCCGAGCCTTTCTTTTACTTTACCCACAGTGCTCTGTTTCCTGGAACCAGCTCTAGGTATGCCAGATTTTAAATATGAAACTAGTTATAAATATTTTGATACGTCTGAAGGCCAAATGGAACAACTTGGTAATACTTTACTATTCACTGCTACAGTCTCAAAGGCTAGCACGGTCCGTGACAGAACAACGGTTCAGCAAATACACACCAGATCCCTCATTACAACCACGGCGAGACTGTGACCATCACTCTGAGGCCTCTGTCCTGTTGGAAAGCGGGAGGACACCTGCATGACTGATCGGTTAGTGGATATGCAGATGCAGTTCAGCCTTTGAGGAGAAATCATGTTCGAAGTCTTCTGTTCAGTCCCTGTCAATGACCTTAAGGAGGTCAGTCAGTTGTGCAAGCATGAGGACCCAAATTTGATGTGAGAACCCATGTCAAAAAGCCAGTCATGTGACTCATGTGTATACGCCCCGCTAGCGAGGCAGATTCCTAGGGCTCACTGGCTGGCCATCTGGTCAGCTTCCCCTGCTAGGTGAGCTGCCAGCTAATAATAAATCCTGGCTCAACAAACATGAAGGACGGTGCCTAGTGGATGATACCCAGGGCTCACCCCTGCCCCACATGCTCACATGCACCTGTGTGTGTGCACACTTCAACACACACCGTGTTAATGGATTATAGTTACTGAATATCTGATGGCCTGCAGGTACTATTTTAAATACTTTTAAAGCTCCTTGCTTAATAATACTTTCAAAGTGACCTTCTGATAATGGGGTCGCTATTTTCCATTTTATAAATGAGGATAGAGCTAAGGTGTAGTAATAGGGGCGGTGGGGCTGCGTCCCCAGCACCCCGGCTGCCTGGCTAGCTTATGCCCGAAATAACAACACACAAACTGTATTCATTTAATCACTGCTTGGCCCATTTCTATCTAGCCTCTTCTAGGCTAATTCTCACATATTAATTTAGCCCATTTCTAATCATCTGTGTAGCGCCCCTAGGTGCGCTTACCGGGAAGATTCTAGCCTATGTCCATCCTTGTTCGGAGCTTTATCGCGTGCGTCTGCCTGGGAGCTGGGAGCATGGCGTCTCTCTGAGGCGTCTGCTCCCAAGAGGAGAGCTGTGGAGTCTGAGCTCACTTCCTCTTCCTCCCAGCGTTCTGTTCTGTTTACTCCTCCCACCTATCTTCTAACCAATGAGGGCCAAGCAGTTTCTTTTTATTTAACCAATGACCTTCCTCCATCACTAACACAAAGTGCTGTTATGTCTAAGATCATGCAGGAAGGAAAGCGACTCCTCACTTTCACCCACGTAGTCTAACACCAGGACCTAGCTCTTGCGTTCTCTAACACGTCGTCTCTGCTGTTCATTGACGGGAAAACTTAGCTTGCCTGTTTCCCATTTTCTCCACTGTACTAGAAACTGACATTAGCTAGCGTTTTCCCCAGCCTTTTGTTTCTTTCTGAACTCACACAAAATACATTTCCTAGGCTGTTCCATGTTTGTTATAACTGGGTGAATGAATGTTAACCAGAGGGATACGGCCAGATGGCTGTGTGTCCTTCTAGGCCTGACCCACCATACCTTTTACACATGGCACCCCGTGTTCTTCCTCATGGACCTGGGGCCATGTGCTGAAGGGTTGGACCAACAAAATAAAAGATGGATCCTTGATGCTGCTTGGAAAAAGAACTGCAGGACAAGGAACCCCAATACTAGGCTGAGAGGTCAAGAGATACGTTTGCCACTTTGTGACATCATATGGGGTGGTTCTGCTGTCATTGAGGTCAAGAGATACGTTTGCCACTTTGTGACATCATATGGGGTGGTTCTGCTGTCATTGAGGTCAAGAGATCCGTTTGTACTTTGTGACATCATATGGGGTGGTTCTGCTGTCATTGAGCTCAAGAGATACGTTTGCACTTTGTGACATCATATGGGTGGTTCTGCTGTCATTGAGCTCAAGAGATACGTTTGCACTTTGTGACATCATATGGGTGGTTCTGCTGTCATTGAGCTCAAGAGATACGTTTGCACTTTGTGACATCATATGGGTGGTTCTGCTGTCATTGAGGTCAAGAGATCCGTTTGCACTTTGTGACATCATATGGGGTGGTTCTGTTGTCATTGAGGTCAAGAGATCCGTTTGCACTTTGTGACATCATATGGGTGGTTCTGTTGTCATTGAGGTCAAGAGATCCGTTTGCACTTTGTGACATCATATGAGTGGTTCTGCTGTCATTGAGGTCAAGAGATCCGTTTGCACTTTGTGACATCATATGGGGTGGTTCTGCTGTCATTGAGGTCAAGAGATCCGTTTGCACTTTGTGACATCATGGGGTGGTTCTGCTGTCATTGAGGTCAAGAGATCCGTTTGCCACTTTGTGACATCATATGGGTGGTTCTGCTGTCATTGAGGTCAAGAGATCCGTTTGCACTTTGTGACATCATATGGGTGGTTCTGCTGTCATTGTCCCCGCAGCCAGAGTTATTTCAGTAGCATTGGGTTGATCTACCCGTTGTCCTCTTGGACAAGTCTCTAGCACCTTGTAATACTTTCCTTAGAATTCTCTTCCCCTCTTTAATAACTCACATCCTAAAATATTACCCCATTCCTAAACCAAGTCCAACCACGTCGGCAGCTTTCTTCTGCCGCCGCCAGCCACAGCGACAGCTCTTCCCCCAGCCTCCTAGAGTGCTTTGTCACTTGCCTCCCCACGCTTATCGTAGTTCCAGTTCCGCAGAGCTTGGGTGTTTTTTCCTGGGAAGATCCTGAGCGTCTTGAGGTCAGAGATCCTCTGATGCTATTTGCGTCGCTCTGGAGTGTGTGGTGTGTTGCGTCTCCGGAGTTTTCAGTAAACATGCATGAGGAAAATGAACTCGTCGATGGATTAGCTTCCATGAAGTCCGTGGTCCTGAGAACAGCCTTCCACCACTGAAGCATGAGGCACGTAAACAGTCATTTACTGGATCTGTGGTGTTTTCCTTACTCTTCTCAGCAGTATGCACATTCTAACGTTTCTTGACAAGTACTTAGAGGAGACAGAAGGCACGGTTATCAAATTTCAGACGGCATAGACGAGAAGTAATAAATAATGCACAAGGTGATAGAATCAAACTCAGACAAGTGGGAAAGAGGCAGATGACATCAAATGAGGATAAACTACAACATTAGATTTGCCAAAAACAAGCTACGCAATTTCAGTACGGAAGACACAGACAGCACCTATTTATGGGGGAGACTTACCCGTTTTGATCATGTGCCGGGCTAACACGAACCCTGAGTGACACACAGGTCCCTGTTCACAGCTGGGCTGAGGACACTGAGTGACAGAAAAGAGTTGAGTCTCCAGTGAGGCACAGACACAAATTTTGGTGGCTGGGTGATGGCTAGCTGGAGGTAGATACAGCCTTTCTATTGAGTAAAGTCCATAGTAACAAAGGACAGGAGGAGAAACAAAACCTTCTGTTTTAATCCTGGCACATGGGTGAACTTTTACCTTCCGAAGACTGGCGGGAATCTTCCACCTAAAAACTATTGGAGTGATTTCTGATTTTTAAGCTAGTGCTAATAGGGCAGACTTGGGCCTCTTGAGAGTTTTGATTTAGATGAATCTAGAAGGTCTTAGAGACCTTGCTTCTAGTGATCACAGCTGCCCTTCACTGAAGGCCTCTCATTTCAGAATCTGGGAGGTGCTCTATCAACTGTAAATGCACAACATTCTCGGGGGACAGGGAGAAAAGAGACACCCCATCTACTCTGGGTTCAGCTGAGACAGCCACTGTAGAACAGCCCAGGAGAACGTCTTCCTAGGTATCGAGACTTCCTAAAAGTTACGCTCGGTGTTTTAGCAAGAGGACTGGAGCACAGACCTCGACACTAGACCGCTGGAAAAATGAGTGCAGTGGGCACAGAAGCCCGGGCCCTGGCCCGGGTGTTTGCACTTGGATTGTGGGTGCAAAGCATCACACCTGGTCCAAGGTAGAAGGCAATAGCCGTCTGTTAGAGGTACACCCTTGATTTTGAAGATGGTCCCTGAGTGCCTGTCAGTTAGACAGAGGAAGGATTCTCTCACATCTGCATACCATGCCTTGGATGGGATAAGGGCATGGTGATATTCACCAAAAGGAAGACGATTAGGATGTTAAAGGACTTTGGAACCAAATCAGCAGCTGCTTTCTGCTAGGTCAGGCTTTAAGAGTGCTGGGGTCAGGATAGATGGCAGAAAGATCAGACTTGCCTTCAAGTACGTGAATGCTGTCTTGTGAAAGATTATTTTAGAGGTGCTATTATGCCCCAGATCGCTGGGTTCCCCAAAACCACCACCGAGTCTACACTTATATGTAAAAGCAAAGAGTCTTTATTCAAGCCTAAACTTGGATTCTCTCTCCGGCACAGCAGTTGAGAGCAGAGATTGTCAAGCCCACTTGGGATAGGGCTTTTGTCATTGTAGAGGTTGGAGTGAGGGGATTGCCAGGGTTTGGGACCCTGATTTGCTGACGTTTGTCTAGAGGGCTTGGCAAATGGGGAATAGGTGAGTCCCAGTTCAGGGAAAGCTGGTGTTCTTATCTAATCTTATCTAATGGTTGGAATGTGAGGTGCTTACATTAGGTGTTGACCCTCCCTGAGTGATGTCAGTTTATGGTTTTTCCTGGAACCCAACGCTGCCTGTCCTGGCAGCTGTGTGGTCTGAGCCCCATGTGTGGCCAGGCTGCCCTGGGCCCCATTATGTGTGGCCAGGCTTCCCTGGGCCGGATAGTGAAGCCTCCATGTTGAAGATGGTCCCCTTGAACAGAGCATACCCCTGGATTATTTAAACTGTGTTGGGTGAAAGAGGAAAAACTGGGAGCTTTGCGTCACTGTAAAACAAAGGAAGCCTCTAGAGAAAAAGAAAAGGAAGGTCAACGAGGAGTTCCGTGTAGTGTGTGTGCCCACAGCAAGGGTGAGGTGGCAAGGAAGTTGGCATCTCTTCCCCAAGGTCAAGGAACTTGACTGTGAAGCTGCAGGTGACAGTGTGCACATTTCTATCACAAGGACAGTATGCTTGCTCCTTACTCCTGGCAAACACATTAGATCACATTTTCTTCAGAACTGGTTGCTGTGGGAGACGTATTCTAGGGCTAGGTTTTATATTATCGAAGTTTTAGGGCAAAAGTTCCCAGCTCTGGGGGTTCCCATGGGGTACCTTCAGCTACTGGTCCTCAAGAGAAGAATAGTGGTGAATAGCAGAGAAAGGAGATTTAATCAGTGTGGCTAGCATGCAGTTAAAGGGATTCAGAGACCTCCAAGTCCATCTTTGGGATCCTGACAAAAACTTTATCTAGAGGACGAGTTGGGGGAAGGACGAGTTGGGGGAAGGACGAGTTGGGGGAAGGACGAGAGGATTGCAGAAGATAGCTGTCCTAGCCGAGAAGTCTCAGTTGTTTAAGGTAGTTGAGGGGATTGCATGGGATGCTTGCTCCTGCTTGGAGGAGGTGCTGTAAATTCCCAGCGTGACGTGTTGCTCAAGCTCTGCTCTTCCTGGCATTTAAAGTGACTATTGGTTTAAACCAGTGACTTTCAATAGCTTGTTGGGAAGTCTGGAACAGGACGTTGTTAAAGCCCACAGTAATGTGCCTCAGGCTTACCTTTGTGCCTTAAGCCTTGGGGGGGGGGGGGGAGGAGGGGAGATAGGTTAGGAATGCTGGTAAACAAGATGAAAGACTTTCCCCTTTGTTTTAGTCGCCCTGTGGGCTTGAAGTATCAGAGTTTTTTTGTTAGTTTGTTTTGTTTGGGGTTTTTGTTGTTGTTGTTTGTTTTGTTTTTGAAAAGAGGGTTCTAGGTACTCAGTTGCGACACCATCCACGTGTCTGTCTCCTGGATTATTCTTTCTTGTGGGTGGAAAGAAATGCAATCTTTGAATAATACTGAGTTAAACATGGGACAATAGGTCAATTCGGAGAAAGTCAAGGCAATATGGGTAGAGACAGGCTGCTACACCTAGGTCCCCAGTGCCCAGTGAAGAAGAAAGTGGGGAAGTTTATGGACAATCACCTCTCATGTAGTACCCTGACCATTAAGTCCTTTCCAGCAGGTGCAGTAGAGCACTGCCCACTTTCCAGGTCCCCATGGGGGACCACGTGAGGTGTGCACCTGCTGTGGGATACACACACCTAGGCCCAGGGAGAGCGTCAGAGCTGGGAAGTCTCCGGCTTCCGCGTCCATCCTTGGTGACCCAGGCCGGGCTGCTGCAGGCGCCAGGAGTGCAGGAGTAGGCGCGCGGGCGCAGGGCCGGCGCCCCGAGCTCTGGGCATGCTCAGTGGCGCAGGCAGGGTTCCGGGCGCGAGCCGGGCTCCCGCAGCAGCACATTCATCGGCTGCCAAGAGGAGCCTCCGGGCGCTCGCACGCTTGCCCGGCTCGCCTCACAGCCTGGGAGCGCGCTGCTCTCGGGAGGACCCTGCCGCCGCGCCAAACCCCGCCGCCGTCTCTCCGTGCGAGCCATGGCCGGCCTCGGCCACCCCGCCGTCTTCGGCCGGGCCACACATGCCGTGGTCCGGGCGCTGCCCGAGTCCCTGTGTCGCCACGCGCTGAGACGCTCCCAGGGTGAAGAGGTGGATTTTGCTCGCGCCGAGCGCCAGCACCAGCTCTACGTGGACGTGCTGGGCAGCAAGCTGGGGCTGCAGGTGGTGCAGCTGCCGGCCGACGAGAGCCTGCCCGACTGCGTGTTCGTGGAGGACGTGGCCGTGGTGTGCGAGGAGACCGCCCTCATCACCCGCCCCGGGGCGCCCAGCCGCAGGAAGGAGGTAACGGGCCAGCTCCCGGGCAGGCGACGCGAGGGGCGCGGCCCGCGGACGCGCGTGGGCCCTTTTGCGCGTGGAACCGACCCCGCGGGCTCAGTTCCTAACTTCCCACGGCGGGACCCGGGCTGTGTGGTTGGGTGTGGGAGATCCAACCCAGACAAGTTCATTGTTCACACCTCCTGGCTGTCGGGGAGCCTTCGAGGCGATCTCCACTGGACTGTGGTGACGCGGACTCGGGCAGGTGGCTGGGTTGGGGACCCATCTCGCCAGCGTTTCTGTCTTGCAAATGACCCAGTGCCGAAGATAATACTACTCTGTTTCCTTGCCAGTGGGGACAGAGAAGGGTCCTCCAAGAGGGCAGGTGGAAGCTGGGAGGAGGGTCCCCCCAAGTCCTGCAGGGAGCTCCTGGCAGGGCCGGGCAGGTGACATCAGGCAGCCTCTGTGGCTAGCGACCTGGGCATCCGAGTTACTTTTCAGGGGTGGCAAATGAGTCCTGGAGAACGTGCCTGGCAAGCGAATGTGTTTAAGGTTTTGTTAGTGAGCTGTGTTTAAATGTGTGTGTGAAAAGCTGTGCTCGGTGCGGGTTGGGCGTGTGTGTTTCCTTAGCAGTGGTAGTTTTTACTAGTTCTGTAATCTTTATTCTCTCTCTCTCTCTCTCTCTCTCTCTCTCTCTCTCTCTCTCTCATAGCAGTTAAGAAGGCTGTATTCTTCGAGGGGCGGGGAGGGGGTAAGTGCCTATAAAACGATCGTATCTTGTGGAAATGGCTGTGACTGCTTTGAAAATAATGTAGGAGAGTGGCGGGAGAGACACATAGAGCGGGATTAGATTTTAAAATGCCGTCTGGCCTGGGATCTTACCACTGTCCGGGAAGAGCCCAAGCGCAGGGTTCCCCCTCACTCTTGGCATCCAGCAGCTAACAAGGTGCAGGTGGTTTCTTTCGATCCAGAGGGATTGTTTAACCCCCTTTCTGTCAATTTGGAAATAGTTCCTAGGGCTCATGACTTAAATATACTTATTCCACACTTGCTCTGCTTGCCTGGTGAAACCGTACAGAGTCTGAGTATGATCTAGTCCACCTGTTTGTCATTTAGGTAATCAACGTTTCTTCCCACACTCTGGCTTACTGGAAAACCAAGAGTAACAGGCCTCCTTCTCTTAGGCTGTTCACTTTCCTATGGTTACACCTTTCCAGACAGGCCTGTGCAAAAGGCTCCCACTCTCAGATTAGGCTTTAACCTAATATGAGTGTAGCCACAGTGGATAACTACTAATACATTCTTGCCATATGGTACGGCCTGAAACATTCCTGATACATTCTTGCCATATGGTATGGTAAAATCGACTTCAAAAAGTGTCAAAATGGTACTCATTTGATGAGCGTCTTCATTTCATCTCACCATATTCATTTGATTTGACTTCTGTAAGGATGCATCTCTTGGTAACACAGATAATATATTGTTCGTGTAATTAGCTTTCCAAGTTTGGTTTTTCTACTATAAGAGCTAGCATTGATCTTCATTAGCCCTGGAGAGATTTTGATATTTTAGATGTCAGAATTAGATTGCATTCTCCAGTCAGCTTGGTGGCTCACACTGGCCAGAGGTCAATCCTTGTGTTCTCTTTTTCTGTGTAGGGCGCTGAAGCCAGGACCTTGCCCATAGTAGGTAGGCATTCTGCTATCGAGCTAGAGCCCCGGCCACAGAGATCACATGGTGTAGAGATGAAGATGTTCTATCGCATTAATTCTGTGTCTCTGGGGACATGCCCTTGACTCATTCTTCCCACTCTAGGATGGGTATAAGGATTCCATGCCATGATGAATCTGTAGACTCACCAGAGATCCAAAGACAAGCTGTTTAGCAAATGTTGACTGTTACTGGATGTTTCATGACTAGGACGCAGTCAGCTGCTCACTGATGTCGTTAGTGGTGCTTCTGTTTCCCAGGATGAAGGCAAAGCCACCCTCCTGCTTTGGGCTTCATCTTAATCTGTTCTGTCGCACTGCCGTCTGACCTCCCTACAAAGCACCTTTGCTCCTGCAAGTCATCTGGGTCGCTAGGGTGAGGTGCTTCCTGACTTTGATAGGACATGTGCAGTCATGGCTGGGCAAGATGCTTTGGAGAGTAGGGCCATGCAGGGCGATGCTTGCTAACATCTGTCACAGCCGTTGTCACCTTGGCAGGTATGGATGCTTGGTGAATGGGTGGCTGAATGAAGGAAGTGCTGAACAGTACCTTCAGGTCTTGATGCTTGAAGGATGGGTGGGTGGATGGATGTGTGCGTGGATGGGTGAGTGGATGTATGGGTGGGTGGGTGGATGTGTGGGTGGGTGTATGGATGGATGTGTGGATGGATGGGTGGATAGATGGATGGGTGGGTGTATGGATTGATGTGTGGGGTGGGTGGGTGGATTGATGTGTGTGGGGGTGAGTGGGTGGGTTGATGGATGTGTGGGTGGATGGTTGCGTGGATGTATGGATAGATGTGTGGGTGGGTGGGTGTATGGATTGATGTGTGGGTAAATGGGTGGATGGATGAATGATGGATGGGTAGATGGATGGATGGGTGGATGAGTGGAAGAAATGCTAGCCTTCAGGTGTAGATGCTTATTGAATGAATGAGTGACTCCATCAGTCAATGAAATGCTTAACAGACAAGCTAATGACAACTCCAGGATCCTTTCTGGATTGAGATACACTTTTGTGTGTGAAAACCTACAGCAGCCAAGGAGTCGTGTTTTAAAAAAAATCTCATCATTGGTATTCCTGCCCCCAGTCACTTCACTCCCCATTGTATCTTCATGCCAAGGCCAAGGTGGTTAACGCAAATGTGATCCTCCTCCGAGCCGAGTTCTGGAGGGCTTCCATGGAGCTGGACCCTGCTTGCTTTTCCAGCTTTAGTTTCATCTTTGCATCTCTTCCTCAGAGCACGCCCCCATCACTTGGCTCAGACTCGGTTCTTTCATTCACAGGTCCACCTTTCTGGACACACACCTCCTTCCTCTCCTCCCTTTAGCTGGCTGTTCTTGGCCTGTTGTGCCCATTAATACCACTTTAGCTAACATTTATTGGGTACTTGCCATTTGCTACAAACTGCCAGCTCTGTGACACGCATTTATTTCATCAATGCTCATTCAACAGTATCATTATTGATGAAACAGAGAAAGCGATAGCAGAAATCACTCAGGGTTGCAGAATGGCACCAATGGAACCAGGAACTCAGGTGTGTAGCATTCTTTCTGACGCATGATTAGTAAAAACTCAGAGAGAGACATTGGGTTTCACCCTGAAGGTCAGAAAAGCAAAGCAGCCAGTCACTGGCTCTCACCTTGACCTTGGTCCAAAATGGTGATCCTGCCTCCAGGAATCTCAGAATGAGACTCATCTCCTCCCATTTTATATTCCTCTCTATTTCTGGGATTAAAGGCGTGCACCACTACTGCCTGGTTTCTATGGCAAGCTAGTGTGGCTCCTGGAATTAAAGTTGTGTGTTATTGCGACCTGGTCTGTAAGGCTGGCCAGTGTGGCTGTTTTACTCTCTGAACTTTAGTCAAGCTTTATTTATTAAAATATAAATGGAATATTACTACAGCATTCCAAAGTTCTGGTCCCACTCTCTGAGATGTTAGACATCACTTTTCCCTCCCTGAACCTGTTTTCTCCTTATGAGTGACCTCTACCCTATCCCCTCCTGCCCCCCTTCTGATGTTTTTCATACCCTGTGATTGCCTGCCCACAGCTCAGTACCCTCCACTATCTTTAGGAGCAGGGATCTTGTCTACATTGTTTCAAAGCCTCATACACAATAGACATTCAGAAAACATTTTGATGGACAAATGTATCCGTGATTGAGCCCAACTTTATTTCTCCTCCCTTATGAGGGTTTTGGACTTTTTTCTTTCTTTCTTTCTTTCTTTCTTTCTTTCTTTTTCTTTTTTTTTTTTTGAAGATAGGGTCTCACATTGTAGCTCAGGCTGGCCTGCAGCTCACTATGTATCCCAGGCTATATTCAATTGCTGACATTCCTCTTGCCTCAGCATTCCAAGTGCTGGGACTATAGATATGATCCACCCCGCCCAGTTCTAGTGATTATTTGGTTTTTATAAGCATACCAAGTTGGTAGAGTCCCAGACATTTTATTATGACCGTGGGTGGTTTGTAACTTTAGCCCCCATCCTTCCCTGGTTCTTCTTGTCATTTATTATTGCTTTGTTTTTAATAAAAGTCTTGAGAATGTACTCTTTAATCAAAGCATTGTGCTGGATTTAATGACTTTTCTTCTTTGGAAGAAAGAACCAAATTTCAGAGCTTGTCTGAGAAAACCCAGTGTTTGCCTCAGTCAGGTTCCAGTGATTCCTAGGACTTCGAACTATGCAGGAAGCTTCAGGTTTTGTGAAGGCAACTATATACAGGGAAGGCTGGCAACTATATACACAGAAGGCCAGCAACAGTATCCACTGGCAACTCTGACTCTCCCCAAGTTGGGATGTTTTGTAATAGATTTAATAGTTAGGAAACAAATCAACTCGGAGAACCAGATCATGTTTCAAATTAACCCAGTGCATTTTTTTAAGGGAAAAGTCAACTCTTGAATGTCAAAGTCCTATAAACAACCCATGTAAAAGCCAAACTAGGATTGGCGACAGTGTAAGGGCTGAGGGATGTTTAATGATTACATTTCTGTGTAGATAATGATTTCCTAAGTTCAGGGTGTACCTGAGGGTGTGTGGTGTCCCAACCTTCCCTCCATTCTGCCCCAGCTACTTAACCATTTTCTTCAGTTTCTTCTCTGAAGGGTTTTAATACCTAATAAATGGTTTACTGACAGAGCTCACTTAAGCAAAATTGTGAAATGTATTCTCTGCCCTCTCCTCCCCAGTAAGAGCTCCTTTATCCTTTCCCAGACACATGGGATAATTCCGTCCAGGAGAAAAACCACACCAATCTCTTCTCACAGACTGATGATGGCTTTAATTATTCTTTCCTCAGTCACTTTCAGTTTTATGGACCGCTCTAGGAAGAAGGCAGTGTTTAACATGAGGTAATAAACCCCGAAGGGGAGGAGACAAGTAGGAAAATGGATAAATGGAAGGAGGGAACAGTATAGAGTGTCGCCTCCTCACCAAGGTTTGGGGACCATCGTGGAGGAGAGGCAGAAAGACTACAAGAACCAGAGGTTGAGGAGGACCAGAGCCAGGCAATGTTTTCTGAGTGTCAGAGAATCACCACACTTGTGAGCTTGCAGCTGTGATTGCCTGCACAGGACCAAGAGAGTCAACATTCTAGCTCAGAGAAGGAAGTGTTTCATGAGCTCCTACCCCTGACTGAGGAGCTACGAATAGTGGATGGCTTCCAGGGGATGGAGAGAGAGACAATTTTCTTTGAGGTGTGGTTCTTGGTAGATTTGTTGATCACAGTCCAGTGGATGGCCCAAACCAAGACTATATGGACCACACTAACTGGAGTCAATGGATTCCTGTATCAGAAGAAGAGTCGTGGAGCCAGAGAGTTAGGAAGCCAGCAAGGAGATAAAAGGAAGAATCGAAGATAAATATCATGAAAATGCACTGTATGAGATTCTCAAGGACTTAGTAAAATATTTTAAAAGAACATATATTTAGGTTGATGGTCCCTTTCTATAAGGACACTTAGATACCAGGACCTGTATGGTTTTTTTTTTCTTCCAAGATTGTGCTGAATAGTAGCAGATAACCAATGTCAAATACTTGAGTTGATGGATCCTGAAAGATGGCGCTACCACTCTTTTTAAAAGTCAAAGGAATCTAGATTCAGGAAACCAGGTTAAGTAATGAGTCTGTCTTAGTTAGGATTTCTATTGCTACGAAGAGACACCATGACCATAGCAACTTGTATAAAGGAAGATATTTAATTGGGGTGGCTCGCTGACAGGTTCAGAGGTTCAGTCCATTACCACGGTGGGAAGCATGGCGGCATGCAGGCAGACCTGGTGCTGGAGAAACAGCTGAGAGTTGTGTATCTTGCAGGCAATAGGAAGTCAACTGAGACACTGGGCAGTATCCTGAGCATAGGGAACCTCAAAGCCTGGCCTCCACAGTGACATACCTCCTCCAACAAGGCCATACCCACTCTAACAAAGATCTCAATAGTACCACTCCCTTTGAGATTATGGGGGCCAATTAAATTCAAATTACCACAGAGACCAAAGTCACAGACAACTTGTAAGTTCCAGCATTGAAATTTCCTGAAAATGTGAGGGTGGTTTGCTTGATGTGGTTATTGCCAGTGGTTGATCCTCACAGAACATTAAACAGACACAGAATGACTACTTGGATTTCACTTTACCCATTAACAGCGTGTGGTCTAGCTTGGTCTTTACCTGAAGTGAATCATTTTCTTCCTTTTTCTCATAAATTAGAGCAGTTTGCTTTCATTTTAGTTAAAAAGTAATAATTTGGGCTCTAGAGAGATAGCTCAACAATTAAGAGCACCTGTTGCTCTTACAGGGTCTTAGATTCAGTTTTCAGCACCCACATAGTGGCTCACAGCCTCTCCAGGGATCTGACACCATCTACTGATCTCCAGCAGGTAAAACATGAATTCATACACATGAAATAAATGGATCTATCATCATCATTGTCAATTCCTTGAACCTCCTGAATTTCCCAGGCAGAGTTGATACCCAACTGTCTGTTGTTTGCCAGCAGAGTAGATGTTTGCTTCTTAAACACACAATTCTTCAAACTTCTGTGTGGCTTCAGATGAGAATACTGCCCCGACCATTGTTAGAAATCTCACTGGCTGTCACTGATGGGAAGGGACCGCACTGGAGACCTACAACACTGCTCTCAATAGCAAATCATCACCCCCAACTAATTAGAACACACGTTCCTTTTCAGGGTGTCTCTTTTTCACCTTCTCTGTGTGGACTTGGCAGTAACGTATGAAAATTGATGTGCATCAGAGACAGAGATGTGTCCTACAGTATAACCTGTTTCTGTCAGTTGATCTCAAATGCTTTGGAAATGAAGATGGGAACTGACTTCCATTAGAGATCATTAGCTAAAAATGCCTTTCCTGCCATGATT
Source organism: Microtus oregoni (assembly GCF_018167655.1). Taxonomy (NCBI): domain Eukaryota; kingdom Metazoa; phylum Chordata; class Mammalia; order Rodentia; family Cricetidae; genus Microtus; species Microtus oregoni. Next base: position 60,677,291 of record NW_024543059.1, on the reverse strand, counting down.
CTAGAAACATCAGAGGAGAGGGCAGGGAGTGGGTGTTTTGCCTTTCCCAAGTACTGGGACATTGCTTTTGCATATATTTAAATTCTTATTAAGCTAAAACTTTTCAATTTGTTTTATTATAGTCATAGTAGGAATTATTATTTAAGTCATAACTACAGAAGAATCTAACTAAGATTTGCGGGGTGGGGGGTATGTTTGTCTTCAGCTACCTTTTTCCATAATGCCCTGTGATTTAGAGATGTATTTAATTCTCCTTTCCCATTTGTGTATGTGCACATGCACGTGTGTATACATGTTTGCAAACGTGTGGGCATACTGTGTGAGGGTGCAAATGCGTGTGTGTTTACAACCACACAGAGGCTCGAGGGTTTTATCTGGAGCTATTCTCAATCATTCTTCTACCTGTTCACTGTAGGCAGAGTTTTCCTGTCCAGGTAGCCGCTCCCAAAAAACAGACAAGGAGACTTAATATGAATTATAAATGCTCAGCTGATAGCTCAGGCTTGTTACTAACTAGCTAGCTCTTACAAATATTTCTATTAATCTACATCCTGCCGTATGGTGTTACCTCTTTTTCATCTCATACCTCCTGTTTCCTTCCTGTATGTTGCTGGTGACTCCCCTGACTCTGCCCTTCTTCTTACCAGTATCCTTAGTCTGGTTCTCCCACCTAACTTTATCCTGCCCAGCTATTGGCCAGTCAGCTTCTTTATTTAAACAATCACAGTGGCATACATTCACACAGTGTAAAGGAATATTCCACAGTTCAACAAGGCTGCTCTCAGACCCAGAGCTCACATGTGCAATTTATCCCTCATGTCAGCTTCCTCAGGGCATCCTCTATCTCTGCTTCGTGAAGCTAGAATTTCCAGATGCTCTGCCACACCCACTCAGCATCTGTGTGAGTTTAGGGACCCAAACTCCATTCTGGGCAAGCGCTTTAACCACTGAGTCATCTCCCCAACTGGTGCTTGTTCAAAGTGAGTGTTGGTTGGCCTTCGGTTTTGTGGGCCTTTTAAATGAAAGATCTGAAGTCATTCAGAAGATTGCGTTTTCTGAATGGAGATTTACAGATTCAGTCACTATTCATAATAACTGAAGTTATAATAAGAGAGACTGGCCTTATTAATATCGTATATGCCCCAGTGCATTGTTGGCCCCAGGTTGTCTTTAAATATGTATTTACCATGAATAAAGCCCCCAGTGTTCCATAAACATGATCAGTTAACCTTTAACATTAGCCCCTGTCGCTGTCTTCAAACCAAAATCAAATATTAAATCAGTTCTCAGGTTTATTTCAGGAGCAGGTGCTTTCTATCCAAAGAGGCAAGAATAATCTCAGGCAACAAATCCTATTTAAAACTGTGTGGAGCTAACGCTGTCTTAGTTTACTTTGCCATTGTCAAATAATTTAATAATGCCCCTTGTCTTCCTGGAGCCAAGTACAGAGGGAGCAGTAACATCCCACAGAAAGAAAGAGTCACCAGGCTTCAGACTCTTGTCTGAGCCCAGCTCACCCAAGCAGGAGCAACAAGGAACCACTACAGCAGAGTATGAGACCAAGAGCTGCAGGTTTAATACCACCAACAGATCCTCGTGGTGGGCCTGACTCTGTAGACGGCAAGTCAGATGGGATAGTTCAGCTGCTTTGAACCCAGTGGGCTCAGTGGGGTGAGCTGTTAAGTCAATTAAGAGGTGTTTTGTTTATGCTGAATATATGCAAATAAGTAACCTTTGCCCTTTTGCTTTAGTTTTTTGTTCTTATATTGCTTAATAAGTAAATTAAAATAAAATTAGACGGTAGTGACTATGAGTGTGACGACCATGGAAAAACAACTTCACTCCCGAAAGGGGAGGGATCACTGAATCAGTCATGTTTGTGTATCCAACAAGCGCCTGTCTGTATGTGCCAGAGCCAGTGTTTAAATGTTGGAGAGAAGCACTAGATAGCATCACTGCCCTTTATCCAGCTAGGAAAGCTGACCACTGGCAGATGGGGGGTGGGGTCCATGATGGGGCAGACCACCAACAGGTGGGGGGTGGGGTCTATTCTGGGAGAGACCTCTGACAGTTGGGGGATGGGGTCTATGATGGGGCAGACCATCCACAGTGGAAAAGGGTTTCATTTGTGTTGGGAAGGATTAGAAAAAAGTCACCCTGCCAGGAATCTCTGCTCTTGAGATTTCAGGTGCTGGATCTCACGTTCACTACCACATCTCTAACTGTCTTCTCGTTTTGGTGTTGGAGACACTGGCTGTCTAGCACACAGATCCAGTTTCTAAGTGTTCTTCCTTCCTTTTTTCTTACCAAAATGCTCTGAAGTGGTCTGACTCTCCTAGGGTTCTTAGGTAGCACCTCAGGAACTCTGAAACCCATCCTGCAATGGATTCAAGCCCACCTTAGGCCTGAGAGTTATTCTTCAGGTGCTATTTAAACTCTAGAAAGACATTTTTTTTTGTCCTATACGTTATCAGTGTATTTTTTGCTGTTCAGTCATTTTCCTCTTTGGCCCATAATTCTCTATTCTAATGTGTATCAAGTAAACCTGATCCCTGTATTGAATGCAATATTTATTAATCATGCTTACTGTATACAAGATTATCCATACCTGCTGTATGAACATTACCCATGGCAATGACAAGTAAGGAAAAACCTTCATTTATATTTGATATTAAAATGTATTTTTGTCCACAGAGCTCAGGTTAGCAGCAATCAGCATGGAACCTCATGCTAAGATAAAGTAGCCCACACTGGATGTGTGTAATTATGGACCTAGATCTGCTCACACTACAGTAGGTAGTGTGACAGAGAGAACTCTACTGCCCAAAACTAGGCAGATGCTAGTTTTGATTTCTGAAGTGATATTAACATACAACATTCTTTTAGTTGGACGATGCAGTGTTTTTTTTTTTTGTTTTTGTTTGTTTTTTTGAAACTCAGATTGCTTTGAGGCGGGACGTATAAGTAGAAAGTGATTGGGAAAACATATAGGGAGGTGACGATGGCTTCCATAAGGAGATGAAATTACATGAATAAATACAAGGCTTATTCAGCCTGAGACATTATACTTGTTTCAGTCAATTAACCTAAACTTGTGTCTTGCTAATGATAATCCATTATGAGATGGAGCTGCGTTTGCTGAATCTGCTTCAAAGGCTTTATTTATTCAACCATGTACAGCTGATGGGGAGATTTTCCCCCTGGAAGAGGATGGATGAAAACCCAGTGACATAGCCGAAGCCCCTAGGGCCACATGCTCTGCACTCTCGCCGACACTTTCACACACACTTGCCAGTTGTGCTCTGTGGCAGATGTGACAGCAATGGCCAGGGGGAAGTAGACGGCCATCCAGACATACGGATGAGCTTCCGGGTGGGTTTTCTGTCGCGAGCCTCTTGGCTTGCCCAGGTAAATGTTGTGAACTCTCTGTGTATTCCATTACTGGCTCTAGACTTCTGGTGTTGTCTCTATAATTTTAACTTTTGTCTTCTGAAACTGTGGGATGACGTTATTTTTTCTAAATAAAGACATAAAATGAGGAAATACCTGTTTGAATGTTCCCTTCCTATAGTTAGCTATGCATGCAAAAAGATTGCTATTGGTATAATATAGGCATAATTGCATTCTAATTCCTAATGGGTTTTTGGAGTAATTACCAAAATCTCAGAAGATTTCACATGCATGGCTGCCGCTCGGTTGGGTTGACCTCTCGTGGTGAAGCCACGCATCCACCAGACTGGCAGTAAACCCCTCCATCCATAGTGCTTAGAACTTGATGCAGAAGAAGGTATATGCTGGTGGTAAATCTAGAAATTGTTATCCTGAAATTATTTTCTTAAAAGCTGAAATTAGATTGATCATGGTACAGCTGTGGAATACTAGAAGGCAAATATCCATTTTTCTTTCTTTAAGTTTTTGATTCAAAAAGAAAGAATAATATGACTCCAGTTTGGCTGTGGGTCACATTTCAGGATATTTATATTTTAATCATAGTTTCCAGTTAAAAAGGCTTGTGTGAGAAATTTGAAGCTAATACTTTGTTTGAAGGTAGCCACCATATTTTTTATCTCAATTTTGTATTTTCTAAGGCACTCAAGGTGCAGGAGTCATGTTGTTTGTGTTATGTATGTATGGGGCACATGTATGTATGTGGGGCCACATGTTTGCATGTGGGGGCACAGGTATGTATGTGGGGGCACAGGTATGCATGTGGGGGCACAGGTACGTATGTGGGGGCACATGTATGTATGTGGGGGCACATGTATGTATGAGGCACATGTATATATGTATGTGGGGGTACATGTATGTATGTGGGGGCACATGTATGTATGTATGTGGGGGCACATGTATGCATGTGGGGGCACAGGTATGTATGTGGGGGCACATGTATGCATGTGGGGGCACAGGTATGTATGTGGGGGCACATGTATGTATGTATGTGGGGGCACAGGTATGTATGTGGGGGCACAGGTATGCATGTGGGGGCACAGGTATGTATGTGGGGGCACAGGTATGCATGTGGGGGCACAGGTATGTATGTGGGGGCACAGGTATGCATGTGGGGGCACAGGTACGTATGTGGGGGCACAGGTATGTATGTGGGGGTACATATATGTATGTGGGGGCACATGTATGCATGTATGTGGGGGCACAGGTATGTATGTGGGGGCACATGTATGTATGTGGGGGCACATGCATGTATGTGGGGGCACATGCATGTATGTGGGGGCACATGTATGCATGTATGTGGGGGCATGTGTATGTATGTATGTGGGGGCACAGGTATGTATGTGGGGACACATGTATGTATGTATGTGGGGGCACATGAATGCATGTGGGGGCACATGTATGTATGAGGCACATGTATGTATGCATGTGGGGGTACATGTATGCATGTGGGGGCACATGTATGTATGTGGGGCACGTGTATGCATGTGGGGACACATGTAGGGGCAGAGGACAAGTTCAAGAGTCAGTTCTTGCTTTCTAGTAGACGGTTCTGAGAATAGCACTCAGGTAATCTAGCTTGGTGACAAGCCCCTTTACCTGCAGAGCCACCTCACCCACCCAATTTCATCTTTTTCTGATTTCTTTTGTAGTGTCCTAATTCTCTATCAGAGGCCCTGGAATATTCCCGCTTCCTTTCTCTGAAGAATAGGATTCTGGGAAATAGAGCGTCCTTAGGAAGACATCCCTGAATCCTCATGTTTCTCTGTTCCTCTCACATTTAACCTCTCTGCAGCCCTAGGCCTCCATCTCTGACTCTTTCCAAAGACATAACCAGCTTGCCTATCCCCGGAGCAGACTCTGAAGACCAGGCTCTCTGTGCCGTTTGCCCTCTTTTCTCCAGATAACAGTTGTGTACTCTCTACCTAAGTCTACTGAAAGTCGACTTCAGGGGTCATGACTAGATCTTTAAAATTTTTTTGCAATAATAGAATTAATATTATTGCAATGTGGAAAAGGTTTTATTTCCTAAAACTTGACTCATTTGTGTGTGTGTGTGAGTGTGTGTGTGTGTGTATGTATGTGTGTGTGTGTGTGTGTGTCTGTGTGTGTGTGTGTGTGTGTGTGTGCTAACATTAAATGAAATCTATTTCTTATTCTGTTTCGTGGTAGAAACAAAACAGGAAAATCCACTGCGTCTCCTTTCGGCGATACTGTTCCACTCAGGCTTTCTGTGGGAACCACAGAGGGTCGTGCCTGCAGGCTGGGTGATGTGGGAGTGTCATATATCAATCTGTTGGTTTCATTGATTAAGCAATAAAGAAACTGCTAGGCCCATTTGATAGGCCCACCCTTAGGTGGGTGGAGTAAACAGAACAGAATGCTGGGAGAAAGAAGCTGAGTCAGGGAGTCGCCATGGTTCTCCCACTCCAGACAGACACAGGTTAAGATCATTCCTGGTAAGCCAGCTCGTGGGCTACATACATTATTAGAAATGGGCTAGTCCAGGTGCGAGAGTTAGCCGAGAAAAGGCTAGATATAATGGCCAAGCGGTGTTTAAAAGAATACAGTTTCCGTGTAATTATTTCAGGTAAAGCTAGCAGTGGGGGCGGCCGGGTGCCGGGGACGCAGCCCGCTGCCCTTGTTTCAGCAGCCGGGTAGATTCTGGGGATCACAACAACATCTCAGGAGGTTCCCCATATACACCACACCACTCTGGATTCTCACTCACTTGGCTTGAGCAGTGATGGAGATGGTTTCCTTACTGTTTGAACCCTGTCCATCCACCAATGGTGAGTCCCTCATTCCATGGTGGCTTAGTGGATATCGCTGGAGAACGTGAGGAGGATTCTCTCCTACTGGGAAGGTTACACTGGGTGAACTCATGAGTACTCTCCTGCATCCGAGCAGGCTGTCTTGCACCCTGTTTTAGAGTAGATTCCTCAGCAATTTTCCTGTCGTCGTTCTCAGATCACTGCCCAGAGGCCCGGAGGTGACTTTGAAAGGTCACTCATTTCACAGATTTCCCACCCAGCCTTTGTGTACAGATGGCTATGCAAAGCTTGGGTTTATTCCCCACCCCTCAAACAGCCAGTTTCAGCATCTGTTGACGGTGGTATCTGTTAAACATGAGACATTAGGACTGAAGTATACAGGCAAGTACGTGTGACTGTCCAGAGATGGGCTCCTGTTGGGGATAGGAAGCTGGAATACCTGGGTTCCCTTTGTAACCCTGTTCCAGCTGAGCTGCCCACTCCTAAGAGCGAATTGTACAGCCTCACACACGCAATACCTTCTTAAAATGTCTTCTGAAGACGTTGATAAGATTAACAGGGCAAACTCTGCCGTGATGGCTGAAAACACACATTGCCTGTCTGTCATGAAAGGGGCTTGGAGTTGTGCAGCCTGGAGCTTCAACAAGTGGCTGGCGCTGGTGTTGTGTCCATGTCTGGTTTTCCCTTAACCACAGAGCCTCCGCTGTTTGCATGACTGTGTCTCTACTCAGATCTCACAGAAGCTTCTCCCTGAGTGGGGACAGTAATAAGGATTTGGTCTAGTGCCTTTTCCTGAGAATACAAGTGGGAATGCGCACGACACAGGCCATTGGCCTCCATGCAGCTGAGAGCTCAATCAGTATTCAGAACACGCTCCTCCAAACCCTGTCCAGCCCTGAGGTCACCTGATGACCGCAAACGCCACTGCTATAGCAACCACTGTCCCTCAGCTTGCTTTAAAACTCAACACACACACATACACACACATCACGGTTGAACACATTCAAAATAAGGTTGGAATAAAATCAGTTTCTCACAGCCCCTGCCTTGTAAATGACCTTTGGTGGCAGCGTGGGTCACTGAAAATGCTTCAAGGAGTTCTTGAGTTCCGATTTTTGATGTGCTGCTGAAGCCGGGAGAGGGTTTTATAAAATGAGTTGCTTTTTCACAAGCTCCCCCGCTCATGCGGATTCCTTTCTCGGATGTCATCCCTGCTGTGGCCTTTTCTGGAACTGGCCATAAAGGAGCTGGTCTATACAGCTCCTTTGACTTTTTGTTCTCCCTCACCTCTCAGGATGTTTCCTGGAACACTGTGGATTGGCCCATATACTGTGGCTCGGGGTAGTTATGTACAGATGACAAGCTTCATTTCCTAACTGGATTGCAGAGTGCTTTGAGTAGGCCATGCCAATATTTTTGTTCATTAGCAAATGAACTTGAGTATGTGGCATGACAGAGTGTGCCCACTGCTCACAATATAGCCAGGGATAGCTGGATGTAAACTTCGTTATATTTTTATACATGGATGCACATGTATGTTCCCTGTGTGCTGTAGATCACACAGGAAAGTGTATCTCTTCCTGGGACTTGTAAAGAGGCTTGAAGTCTACTCGTATAGACCCAGATAAAACTCAAACATTATCATCTTAGTCTTTGTTGTCAGGCTTTGCTGTTTCAACAATGACGTTTTAGTACAGGTCAAAAAGCAGCAAAGTAGGGTGCTTGGTGTCGAAGTTGTGGGTCTTTATTACTACATAGGAAGGTAAATCACTTCTCTCTGTGTGGCAGAATCTAAAGACAGAGAGGACAAGAAAAGCAAGTGCTGAGAAACAGCCACAGACTCTTCCCAGTGAGCAGGCAGGCTCACATATAGAGGTTGCTCACATAACACCATGGAGTTAATTTGTGCACTTAGAAGTGATACGATCATTTGTAAATCAAGTTAAGGTGATTTTATAGGGGGATTTTAGGCCTCTGCCACTGTGCCTGGCTTTTTATTTAAGTGCTGGAGACCAAACCCAGATCCTCTTGCTGCAGAAGCAGGCACTTAGCCCGCCAAGCCATCTCATCAGCCTCTACATTCTATTAAATGCTGTGCTGCTGAGGGCTGATGCTGACCACTGTGGGGTTCAGAATTCCGACCTGTAACTCGGGAAGCTTGAGTGAGGACGCGAATGCAAAGGTAGTCTGTCAGGATCGTCGCTGCCTTTGAACAGTAGACTCTGCGTCAGGATCGTGGCTGCCTTAGAACAGTAGACTCTGCATCTCCATTTGAACCTCAGGATATTTGAAGATGGACCTGATTCAGCCCTGTGGTTCTGTCCAGTAGCTAGCAACAGGTTGCCTGAGACGGCCTCTCAGTCTTGGGCACAGTCCTGAGTGTGGAATCTTCCCAGGCTGAGGGACTGTTGAGTAGAGGGAAAGGTTCAGATTAGAAGAGAACAGGAGAGGAGTGATCGAGTGTGCACCATTAGCAGAATTCAGAGCTAGGTGCACCCCAAGCATGATGCCAGGCTTTATACTCTGGGTGTTGTGTTGTGTGCCCCTCTATATCATATTACCAGGAGAGCACCCCCAGTTCACTCCATTGCTCCCATTGTCTCCTCAAACGAGAGAACAAGGCCTGTCTTAGGGCTGGATAGTTACTAGTTCTCCCAGCTTGTTATGTTATGAGAAAACACTGAGTCTCAGTGACTTAAAAGGTAGAGATGGTTCGCAATTCAATAGGATGGTCTCAATGTCATGGTGCCAGCATGCATGTGAGGGCACTCTGCCAGCAGGGAATGGGCTCTGTGCCCATAAGAGGCCCAAGTGTAAGCAAGCAAAAGGGGGAATATGATAAAAATCCAAAGCAGGATACCAGGAAGGTACCAGCTTGCTCTCTGGGCAGCTAACTCAGCTAACTCTGGGCAGCTAATCTCCCATGGGATGGTCTTAATCCATTCACGAGTGTAGTGACCCAGTCACCCGTCACACAGAAACCGAGCTTCCCTACCAGGGACCATAGCACTGTCCCAAAGCTGTGACGGAGAGCTGGTGTTTGTTCTCCAAAGCCAGGGCATTTGGTAACCATGCCAGAGAGCAGACATGAACACTCAGCCTGTTGTTAGGGGATCAGGACTCTTAAGACATTGTCAGTATAAATACTATGACCACAGCTTGATGCCCCCCCGAGAGTCAGCTGGCCAGTTAGTGAGGACACCGAGACATGCCCTTCTCCTGCTGAAGTCATTGTTTCTGGACAGCAGCTACCTGTCTCTGCCCCTCTTCCATACGGCTAGCTCAGAAATGTCCACACCCAGGAGGAACACTCTGGAGGAAGGCTCTCACTGTCTCTAGCCACGCTTAATATTTACTGGCAGAGGTCTAATCCAAATAATTAGACAGCTTGTGGAGGGGCTTGACCTTGACTTGTGAGCGCTGACGGGTGATGAAAGCCAGCCTGAGCAGGAGTACTGAGAATCTTCCTGCTCCAGGAAGGCAGCGGACCCTTCAGGGTTAATTCTGCCCTCTGCCCTCCCATCCCTTACTCCCTGTGTGTGCTCACGCGCGTGTGCGTGCGCACACACACACACACACACACACCAGCTCTTGCTCAGCTTTCCCACAGACAGTTCAGGAGAAACTCTCTGAAAAGCACATGAAAGGCAGGACTCAGATTGTCACAGATTGTGTCTGTCGTGAGATAACTTTAACCTTAAACCGCAACTTAGCTGGTGTCATAGACCCCAGGTACAAAAGCCAAGGGACAAGGAAGCCCCTCAATGACCCCATGCACCTGTGTCTTGGTGAGGGACTGCGGGTGCATGTAGGGCCTACGCTTTGTTGCGTGTGACAGGAGTGAGGCAGGGTCACATGCCTGGCTTAGAGTCCCTGCTTCCTGAACCCCATAACTAAGTCCTTTCGTGTCTATGAAGACTTGGATAAACCCTTGTCTCCAGACTCTTCTCTCAGGCTGTAGGCTTGGAACCAGTGTTTCCTATGCTCAAAAGAATTTGTGGGTCACATGTACTGCTGCTCCTTCTTATGCAGTTCTGATTCTGCTCTTATTAAAGTCACCTTCCCTGCTGGAGGACGCTATCATCCTGCCGCAGCTGCTAACCCCGCAGGGACTTGTCTTTGGACAGCTTCGGCTCTCTCTTCTTCCGCTCCCCCCCCCAGACCCCCAAAGTCCAATTTTCCTCCATCCACTCCCTCATCACTAAACCCTTGGGGCCCCTTAGAGACCCTGCCTGGTTCTAATACCACCCGTCTCCCCAAAGACTGCCCACAGTGTGAACCTCTTACGACCAAACACGACACTCTCTCGTGCTTGGGACCAGCTCTCGGGAGCCCACCTTCTCCCAGGGAGACTGTCACCAGCAGGAAGGAGCAGCAATGCCGCCTTGTCTCATGGGCAGTGCTAATTTGCACCGGCCATGTAAGTCCAATCCTCTCAGCAGCTGGCTTGGCCCTGATCCACGCTCTGGGAGCAGTCAGTGTCTTGTTCTTAGCAGAGGAAATAAGACGTCTCTTGGCTACTAGATCGGTTGGTCAGCCTGGTTACTTCTGCTGTTAGACCTGTCCTGGGGTGACCATTCTTCCTTCCATGTGCTCAGATTGTCAACCGATCTCATTAGCTGGGTTTATGTCTCCTACTACCCTCTGGATCTCTAATACAAGACCTGAAAATTGACCCCAGGTGTTGTGGAATCCTGAAACTGACTGCCAAGACCTTCGGTGCCATGTTCTGCCAGCCCTGCTTCTGCATCTGCGTAGTGAATTCAGCAGGCTGAACCCCATCCTACCCTATGGTGGGTGTAACTGCCAGCCTGTGTCTCCTTTGAGAGTCTCGGATGCCAGGCTCATCTTCCTTTGCCCAGAGCTATGGCCCATCCCTGGCCTTGAGCTTATGAGAGTCCAGCCTACTAACTGGACTCTGAACCAGCAGGCCGTTACCTTAGATTTAACCTACTGAGAAGACCAGAGTCACGTGACAGCTGAGGCCTAGGCCTCGCTTTTCCTTCTCCTTCCCACCTCTTGTGGCAGCTATTGCTTAAATGTTATCTTTCTGACCAAGTTTAATCAAGAAACTTGGATCCCTCATTAAACTGACTTCGGTGCAATTTAGCAAAATGGCATTTGCTGATGGAAAAGCAATTTTACCGTGTTTAATTAAGCAGATTAAAATATGAACATCTCAGTTGTCAAAACTGTTATTGTAGATTTCCCGTGTTCTGTGATTTTTTTTTTTTGTAAAAGAGAAATTGTTCACATTATTGCAATTCCATATAACGAAGAATGGAACAAAGGATATGGTGCAGGCTCTGGAACAGAAAGGTCAGTTGTGTGGTGGGCTGGAGTGTGGGGCTGCTCTGTGCCGGACATTCCTTCATGAGAAGACATCAGTCACTCATGCGCGATTTCTCTTCTGAAGGTTTGGACAGAATGCAATCAGCAAGGCTGTGCTGGCTTGTAAACACAGGTGGCCAGTTTGCAGAGGAAGGGAACACTTCTCAGACCTCGCACATGAAAACCAGTTCTCAGAACCTCTCACTCTTGGCAGGAGTCCCCGCTGCTCTGGGTCTCTGAGAGCGCGGTTGATTGAGAGAATTAAAGAGCGTACCCAGGGATGATAAAAGCACAGATGCTGGTTAGTCGGGATAGCAACCTGAAATCATGGGCCTGGCTCTTCTGACAAGGGAGGGGGGGAAACGAGACTGCAGCTCCCGATCGTAATTGCTGGATGTTTACTGCTGAATACCGAAACCGTGGGAGATCTCCAGGGCCTCCTCGGGATGATGGAAGCACAGCCACTGCCTCTGGCCGATGGTTGGGAAAGGAGAAAGTAGATTTGCCGAGAAGAAACCGTTCCAGCATTTGCATTGAGAGCAGGCCTGTGTGTTTCTGAGGAAACTCGGGGAGCAAAGGCTAGTGTAATAGTTTGCATAATTCAGACTGTCTAAACCTGTAATTCTTGGTAACTGGGTTCCTGGTAACTCAATTTGAATTTTTGGCAAGCCTTGGGATGAAAAGGAATGGCCTCTGGGCTAAGGCTAGCAGTCATATTGCTCAGGACTACTGAATTTATATTCTAGTCAGAATGTTGTTTCTCTTAGGCTGGGAACACCCTTGTCCACTTAAGAAGGAGAACAATTGGAGTGCCAGTCTATTTGAAACCACAGGATCATTAGGACCACAGAGTATGACTTCCTACCCCTCTTCTCTCTAGGGATCTCTATGTTTCTTTCTGCACATTTATCTATAACTTAAACTGCTAATACCTTGTGCCCCCCCCTCCCCCCCGTCTCATGGGCCTATATTAATTTGTTGAGCCAAGCAACCAAATCAAATCATTGGTAGCTGGTCAACCTGTGTGTACACTGGGTTTAGGACAATTTCCCAACCTAGATTCCGTCAGCTTAGTTTCAGGGTTCAAAGGTCAAAGTGGGTTTGCTCAGAGTGGTAGAGACATAGTTTTGTATATAAATAGGTAGACAGTGTCTCATGCATTTCTGGCCTCCTGCTGCATGAATCCAAACGCCCAGCAGTTGTGCAAGACAAAGTGCCCTGGGTGAGGAGGGCGCAGTGTTGGGATCTGTATGAAAGACAATGATGATGCCTTCCTTTCCCTTCTGTTCAAATGTAGCCTGCCCCAGGGTGAAATCTAAGTCATCATCTAAAATCTACCGCTGTAGGGAGAGTGAACACGAAGAAGGAAAGGGACAAAGGGGAGCCAAGAGAAGAAGAGGACCGACTGGCTAGAAAAGAAACCCTTAGTTTCTACTCAGAAATCTGGTAAGCCAGGCAGTGGTGAGGCACGCCTTTAATCACAGAGAGGCAGCCGACCTCTGTGAGTTCAAGGCCAGCCTAGTCTACAGAGAGAACACACTGGAGCAAACATGCAGGAAAGGGTTTGCTTGGAAGGCACCACATTCCTTCTTGGTCATGGTATTGCCAGGGGGTCATACCAAAACTGGGCTCGGGTCCTTTTGGCTGGGCTGATACTTAACTTTCCCCTTTCCTGGAAGCACTCACTTAGTCATGGTACTGAGCAATCATGGAGGCAGGACGGCTCAGCGAGTGTGTCGACATTTAACCAGCTGTTGTCAGAGGAGTACAGATGGGGAGAAAGTGTAGGCGTGCTCCAGATGTCTTTACTGGCTTGTGGTTCCATTCCAAAAGTGGTCAGAGTGGCAGATGGCATTTAGCTATGGGGTCAACTCATCTGACTCTAAATGTAGCGTTATCTCATCATGCACGCTACGGGGAGGACAGATGGACCTCTTTATTTTGTGTGTCTTAACTGTGCTTTTAATGTTAAACCATCTCTCCTAATTCGATGCAGACGGTCTTCCTGCAGATCCATGAATGTCAAGGTTTCTGAATAACCAGTCCAGGGCTAACACTGCACAGACCACCAATCTGCTTCTCCTCCCAGCCACCCAGCCACCCTTTACCCTGCATCTCCATCTCCTCCTCCTCTCTTTTCTGTCCGTCCTTTCCTCCCTCCCTTCCTTTCACCGTGCTGGGGACTGAATACAGGGTCTAACTCTGTGCCTATGCTAAGCAGGCCTTCTACCGCAGGGTCACATCCCACCACACCCTCACTCTCCTGACTTTTAGTGCCAACTGTAGTGACTCGCAGCTGTCATTCCAGCACTTGGGAGATGGAGGCATGACGACCAGGCATTCAGGGGCATCCCTCAATACATAGCCAGTCTAGATGAGCCTGAGCTAGGTGAGCACCTGTGTCAATAATGATAATAATAACATGACAAAAACAAGAATAATCATTTTCTGGAATGGCTGGATTCACCCTACTAAACATAGGTCAGATGTTTGTCACCGTCATAGACTCCCAGACTCAGTGTGTCCCACGTACTCTGGACTTCATGTGTTCCTCTGTTGCAGTGATTGATTGCATCATGATCTTCATCTTCTGTCACCTTCTGTGACCTTTGGCCCTCAGTGCTCAGTGGATTCTGGGTGAATACAGGGAACTGTGTTCAGTGCGATGTAGGGTTGACCTTCTTCTCCAGGCCCACCATGGGACTGTTGCATAGGTGACAACTTCAGGATGGGAGGAGTAATGAAGACCTGAGGTCAGCAGCCCTGCGGCTGTTAAGCTTCTCTTTGTCCATTATTGGACATGTGGCTTTGGCCACAGCCCTCCTGAGCCGAGTTTTCTCATATGTAAATAGAGTAATGGCGCTTAGGAAAATGAGAGGAAGGGAGTTGTCATAATGGAGTGCAGTTTATAAGCAAAATATTGTCACAAGCATTCGAGTGGACTTCTTAAGTGTGTCTGAGGACAAACCTCTTCCTATGACCCCTGCTCTTCAGCAGACACCACAGAGCTGAAAGTCATTCAGTGGAGAAGGAGATACTGGCCCAGTGTAGGATATGACATTGGCCATCTTCGTCACTATGGTCATGCAGCATTCCCTCAGCCAACTGGGAAGAGAACAGCGGCAGGTGTGTGGTGTGTGTGCGCGCGCGTGTGCATACATGCATGTGTATGTGCGCATATGTGATGGGGGAGGCAGGAAGTCTTCAGCCTTATGCCGGATCTGCAGCCCCTCTACCTGTGAACCCTGCAGAATGTATCACCTTTTATAATCCTTTCGTTCTTAGCTGTGTACAAAGGTGAGTTTAAGCTCAGAAAGGAGCTATAGAACTCCAGATGAGCGTTGCTTCGTCCTGAGCACGTGTTCCCCTTCTCTTCTTCTCTGTCCCTACAGCTGCCACTGATGAGTGAGACTCTACAAAAGGTGGTTTTCTTCTGCAGGAGGATGCGTGCTTTTATTGAGATGCCGGAGGTGGGGGGCTGGGGACAAAAGCCTTTCAAGCTCTTAGTGCTGTAGAGCCTTGTCACTTTGTGAAAGGGATTGGTCTGTCTGTCTCTGTTCTTCCTCTCCCTCTCCTCCCTCCCTCTCGATTTTCCAGTCCTGTTTTTCCTTGGCTTCAAGCATGCTCAGAGGAGCCTTGCCAGCTTTCGTTGGAAGAAATATATTTCCGAGCTTAGTTGGACATCCGTTTTTTTGGGCTCTGCCCAGACTCTTGACAGAGAAGGTAGTGTTAAAGAGGTTGACGGTGTCTAGACAGTAAAATCAGAAACTGTGTAATTTATGTTGTATTACAGACATCCACTTCCCGGATTGGAAAAAGGAAACTGACTTTTATCTAAGGAAGTTACATTCAAAACCCAAAAACCCCTGGGTGTTTCTGACTTATGAAAAGTTGAAGTGTGAAAGATTTTACATAATATTCTCCAGGCCTTTCAAAGGACAGCGGCGCATAGAGTCGAGATGAGAAATAACCTCTAAGAGACAGTTCACGGGCTCCTACTCAGGCCTCCCGGGCCACGGCCTCTGCTTAGAGCCCTGGAAGTCCACAAGGCAACAGAGCTTCAGAGGAATATTGGGAAGCTGGAGAGGAGAGAAGTCTAAGAGTCAAGAAAGGTGGAAGTTTTTAGAGGATAAAAAATAAAGTCAGAAAAAAAAAGTCAGACTCAGGAATAAGAAAAACAATAAGCAACAACAACAAAACCCTCAGACTTTGACTTTTTAAAAAATGTGCTTTTTTTCCAAGCTGGGCGAGGGTGGCACATATCTTTAATCCCAGAACTCAGGAGGCAGAGAACTCTGTGAGTTCAAGGCTAACCTGGTCTACAGGGCAAGTTCCAGGACAGGCAGGGTTATACAGAGAAACCTTGTCTCAAAAAACCAAAAAAAAAAAAAAAGGACCTTTGATTCAAAACGATCATAATAAAAAAGTTTTTAAAGATCACAATTACACAACAGTCTTCTGAATTTTGTTTTATTATTTAATGCTCATAAACCCCAGATAATCAATAGAATTAGTGCGGAGGATAATGAAACATTTTATCTGAACAAGGCAGGCAGGCAGATGTTGTGTGGTGCTGAATGCTAAGAACCCACAGTAACTCTCTTTGGTTTAAACCTGGACCATCAGCCAGGTCCTGCATCAGCCTCTGAGTCTCCGTGGGTGGAGCCAGAGGCTCTTGAAAAGACTGGCCTCCCAGCTGTTTTCAGAACATATACTTACAGCACTATCGTCCTGCCGGCTCTAGGGGCTGAATCTGTGCTGTTGAACCTGCTCTTTTCCAAATTACTTCTTCGGGCTGGAGAGATGGCTCATGGCTAAGAGCACACTCTGTTCTTACAAGGACCAGAATATAGTTCCCAACATCAGGCTCTGAAAACTAACTGTAGCTCCAACTCCAGGGGATCCAGTGCCCTCTTCTGGTTTCTGTGGCCACCCAGAAGCGTGTGCAGGGACACTTGCACATGCATGTACATATAAGATAATTCTTTTAAAAGTAAAATAAAATTTAAAATCATTATTTCTTAAGTAGAGAGGAACAGAATAATTATTTGCATGCCACATATTCTGGGAGGGTCTAGGGAGGCTCCGATATTGGAGGCTGGCACAGTTGAGTTTGTCTAGGACTTTTTTCTAGTCCCCATTTCTCTGGGGACTCCCTATGTGGGCCTTCCATGTGGTCTCGGTGTGGAGGAGAAAAAGCTACATTCCCTTTTCTAAGTAGCCTCGGAACGTGTGCAGCATCACGTCGTTCGGTTTGTTGTTAGAAGTGAGCCAGGAGAACAGGAACTCAGGGGAAAGAGAACGAGCCATTGCCCTCAGTGGGAGCATGTCTAAGATTTTGTGAACTTGTTGAAAATCACTGTGATACCTGTGACTCAGATGGAGCTGCACATCTGTTGATGTCGTCTCAATTTATGCACAACAGGGTTGGTCCTGGGCAGTGATATAGAAAAGAGAGAGATCGCAACGGCATTCACTGTTCCACAACAGAGACGTGCCCACTTTTGGGGTTCCCTCCTTCCACCAATGACTCCTTCTGTGGCTGTAAAATTTCTGCTCTCAAATCCAGAGCTCTCCAGCTCTCCCACCCCACACCCTCCTTTCCTGACCGTAGTTTTCACCTGCTGGATTAATCAGCCCTGGCAGTGCAGTCTAGAGGGATGGGTAGCATTCACATGGTAGCATCAGGACCACAGACTGCCGGAACCAACTCTGACTAGGCTCACAATGCCAGTTACCATGCCACGTGTTTTCACAGTGCTCACAATACATTTCTCTCTCTTGTGTGACAATGACACAACTTTCCTAGGATGTCTCACTGAAAAGCTCCCTTGTCTACTTTAGTACACCTTGCTCTCAAGTTCTCACAGATGCCTGAATCATCAAAAGTTGCATTAACGAAAAAGGTAACCTGGGCTAGAGAGATGGCTCACTGGGCAAGAGCACTTGCTGTACAAACATGAGGACCTGAGTTTGGGTCCCGGGGACCCATGTCAAAAAGCAAGGTGTGCTGAGAGCACCTATAGCTCCAGCACTGAGAGGTGGAGACAAGTGGATCCTGGCAGCTTGCTGGCCTCCAGCCCAGTAGAATCGGTCAAGGGAGAAACCCTGCCTCAAGGTAATAATACAGAGGATGAGCAAGGGGGACACCCGGCATCTCTTCTGCTCTCTGCACCTGCACACACAGGCACTGTGCACTCGCATAAGCGCGTGCATGTGTACAAGGCACACATATACAGCACACACATAAGGGAAAATAAAATAATTTAGAAATATTGTGGTTTGGAAAATAAGCCGGTCCAAAGCATAAAAGAAAAGTCAGTTCTGCTTCTGGGAAAGGAGAGAGAGGACAAAGCAGGATGTTCCCTGTCTGACTGCCCTGGTGACTTCAACACACTGTACAATAGAGTTCGGTATTTCCGTGTTTGCATACAACCCCTAACTGCTTTTCTCTAATGTTTGTGAAAACATTTTAAAAGCTAAAAGCTTCTTAATGCTTTGAGCATTGACAGGGAGAGCTGTTCCATGGGCTCGTAAAAATTATTGTTATTCTGTCTGGAATAGCCTCTCTCTCTCTCATTAGTCAAACATCATATCTACATTGTACTCTTCAACTGAAAATAATCTGCAAGATTTATGCGGTGATAGCCAGTGACCCCATACCTTAATTGTGTTATAAATTGCATTGTGACTTAAGCAGGAACCGGCCAAGTACATTTTCTGATGTTCAAACAGAGTGCTTGACTTGAGGAGGGCACACATAGTCCTGAGATCTTAATTTGGAATCATTGCATCGGATGTGAACAAGAGACTCTGTGCCACATAACCTGTCCAGAAGCAGCTGTCTGCAGAGCTTGTGCCCCAGGGACTGCAGCCGCCTAGACTGGGCACTTAGTGTAGTGCTGAGTTGCAAGGTTCAGATGCCATTGATGGTGACCACTTAGGGATGGTTTCTTGTGTGAGACACTAACCATGTTTTATTCTAATCTCCAGGGGGATATAATATCTGTATTTATAGAAGCAAAGCTGATGCTTCAAGAGATTAATCTGTCCAAGATTGTACACTAGCATATGGTGAAATTCTGTTTTAAATTGGATCATCTGATTCCCCATCCATTCCTGATACCAGGCAACCATTTCTCTCTGTCTTTTCACCTCCTCCCATGGTCTTTGCATAGTATGTCAAGCTCCCAGTCGCTGAAGAATGCTTTTTCCTTCAAGTGGTATTGCTAGGAGACAAATGCTTTTCTCAAGTGTCCAAAGGTAACAACATAATAAGTGGACCCGAATAGAAGTCCGAGAGTTTGCAGCTTCTATTTGTGTGTAGCTCAGATGAGCCTCCAGGGCTGGGGGTGCTTTGTTGAGGCCCAATGAATATATTTTTATAATTGAATTGAACTCAGGGGAAACATTGGAATTGATAGTCAGGCCTAGGTTGTAGCTGCAGAATAAGGAGCAAGGACTCAAGTTGCCTCCATTTTCCCGTGTTGGTAGCTGAAAGTTTTTTGGGGAGAAAGCCAGTGGAGGACTTGTGCAGAGTCCAGTGGGTCGTCAACCAAATGGAAGACCACTGAGCAAGAAGACCTTGAAAATACCAGAAACCTGGGGTGGGAATGATCAGTGTTTCCCAACCTCACATGAGGTTTGCTGAAGAAAGGAAGGACTTGGGATCTGCAGGAGCAGTGACAGCCAGGACTCAAGCTCAGCCAGCTGACTAGAGTGGGTGGCGCTCAGGCAGAGGTTCCTATTGTTTACATTCTCCAATCGTTTCCTTTGATAGTGGTTTGTGTTGTGCTCCATACTGGGGACACTGTGCTGGGAGCTTTACTATAGCCTAGTGAGTTTATGGAGAGGAAGAGGGGGGAAGGATAAGGAGAGAGAGATAGTAGTAAACTTGCTGAGAACCTGACTGAGGGAAATGGCCTGTAGTGATGTTAGCTTTACTTGTCAACAACATCTCACAACCATGAATTACCTGGGATAATGAGAGGTTGTCTCATTAGGGTTGCCTGAGGGCAGGTCTGGGGGATTATATTAATTAAGGCAATTGATATGAGAAGACCCAGCTCATAGTGAGAGGCATTGTGCAAGGGGTCCTGAGCTGCCTAAAAGTGGGGAAACCAAGGCAAGTGCAAGAGAGCAAGTGAGCAGGTATGCATCCATTCCTCTGCTCTTGACCGTCAGGCTCCTCCCATTGTGACTTCCCCTAGTCCTAGCCTGGAATTGTAAGCTAAAAGAAACCCTTTCTCCTCTAAATTGTTTATTGTGTGGATAGTTTGTCTCATCCTCAGAAATGTAACGAGACTAGGCCCCCACCAAAACAGGAAGATCTAAAAAGATCCAGTGCAGGTGGTGATGGTAACATCTAAAATGAGGCTAGTGCTGAGGGTTTTTTTTTTAAAGATAGGTTAAAGATGCTTTTATTACTTTCACTGGGGGATGTTTCATCAAAGAAACTGTCAAACTTTTCCAAAGCAGCTCTGCCCTTTTATATCTCACCAGCAATGAATTAATGATCCAGTTGTGCATATCCTCATCAAGGCCGTTTTTTGGAGCGTGTGTGTGTGTGTGTGTGTGTGTGTCTTATTTGAGACAGAAGCCTATGTAGCCCAAGCTTGCCTACAATTGACTATGTAGCTGAGAATGACCACACATTCCCGATCCTCCTGCCTCCACCACCCGAGTAGTAGGATTATAGTCTCCCTGCTCCATGCCTGACCCATGCTAGTATTTTATATTGCAGCTGTTCTGGCGTGTTTGCGGTGAGAGCACGTCATGGTTTTAATTTGCATTTCCCTAGCCTGGTAACATTGAACACCGTCAGCCGCGTCTGTTATCTCATGGGTGAAGAGCCTTACAGTGCTTGGTTTCTCATTGTTGTTTTTACGCTTATGAAAATTGTTATTATTGTGTGTGTGCATGATGGTGGGGGCAGGCACACCACAGTGCGTGTGTTTAGGTCAGAGAACAACCCAGTGTACATGGTCCTCCCCTTTTACCTGTACACGGCTCTCAGGACAATTGCACGACTGACTCCCAAGAGCATCTTTTGCAAAGTTAAGGTTTTAAATTGGATGCCTAGTTTGTGAATTCATTTGAGTTCATTTTTGTATAAAGTGAGATTTAAGCCAAGGTTCATTTGTATTTTCCCTCCCGCACCTCCCTCTCTCCTTCCTTTCTTTTTCTGTCGCTGCCTTGTATTTTTTTTATTTTATTTTTTTGAGATAGTATCTTATAGGTAGTCCAAGCTGACCTCAGACTTGAAATATCTTCCAGTCTCTCAGCCTCCCAAGTGCCACGGTTGCAAGCATGTGTTGAGTTATAAGCTTAGCTAGATGAAGTTATATTTAATGTAGTCTTTATTTCTCCCCAAATGGTATGATTTGAAATATCTGGATATTAAAAAAAAATTAACCAAAAAGTCAACCTTGAAAGCTGTGTCATAAGGCATGAAGGAAGCAGTATGGGATAGGGAGATAAATCATAGTGGAAAACCAGTTGCTCTAATGATATTTCACAAGCCACCATTACTCCATAGATGTTATAGAAGTTTAATTAATAAAAATATATAAACTGATGTTATTTTGCTCAAATGCTACATTGGGCCTAAATAACATACTACATGAGATTTATGTGTAAGCAGAGATTTCTGTGTTTCAGCTTCCCAAATTACCAAAACAGAGGCTTAATATTAATTATAAATGTTCGCTCAATAGCTCAGGCTTATTACTAACTAGCTCTTGCATTTTAAGTTAGCCCATATTCTTTTTTTATGCTATACCACACTGCGGTACCTTTATTAGCATGGCACTTTCATCTCCTGCTTCCTCTGCATCTGACTGGTGACTCCAGACCCTGCCCTTCTTCCTCCCAGCATTCTCCTAGTCTGGTCTTCCTGCCTAACCTTATTCTGTTCAATTATTGGCTAGTTGGCTTCTTTATTAAACCAATCACAGCCACATATATTTACACAGTGTAAATGAATATTCCACAACATTTATGTCTGTTTCTTTTCTACAAAATCAAATGTCAACAAAATTTTGCACATGTGGACTGCTAATTAGCTAAATTAGAAGTAATGAGTTTTATCTGTCACATTTGAAGTTTCCTTAGTAGGTTTCTAGAATTAATATTGTTTGGGCTGCAAATAACATATTTGTGTAGATTACAGTGAGTGGTTGTTAATTTGTTGTTGACTGGTTTTTATGAAAAAGGACAAGTGGTTTTAATGTTCTTGCAAAAGAATGGTACAGAATATAAAAATAAGAAATTTTAAGATATCTGCTCAATTTTTGAGCTGAAAACTTATATGCATTTCGTTTATTCAGTTGTTAGATTGATGACAATACTTAGAAGTTTCTTAAAAATAGAATATTAGCGAGCTTTCCCTGGAAATGTTCTCAGACTGTACGAATAGTCAACATGTAAGATTGAAGTGGTCAGTATTGCTTAGAGTTAAAGCAGGGATTTCTACAAAATGAAGTAGGTTTTCCTGAAGTCTTTGTGTGGAGGTAGATTCCGTTACAGGGACAGAGGAAGCCTCCCTCTCCCCAGCCGAGCGTTCTTGCTCTTCTGCAGCACCCCCAACCCCCAACCCTGGCTCTGTAGCTAGAATTTCCTTGCCGGTTCCTTAGTGTTTAATCTTCTCATTACAACTCCTCTTGGCACCGTGCTGTTGCGTGAGTGTTACACAGAGGGAAACAAAGCAAAGCAGATATTCTGCATATGTGTATTATGTGGGATGAGAGGGAGCTCTCCATCCGGACTGAGGTCTGTTTTGTTTTGGTGATTTGGCATCAGGCTAAGCCTCAGCCGCATCTTGTTTCTAATTTTTTTTGACTGCACCACCTCTTCAAGATGCTAAGATGCAGATGGGCATAGTGGTGCTTGCCTTGAATCCTGCCCTGGGGAGAGGGAGGCAGGCAGATCTCTCTAAGTCATGCTGGTGCACAGAGCGAGTTCCAGGACAGCCAGAGCTACCTTGTGAGACTCTGTCTTGAAAAAAAAAAAAAATAACAAAAACAAAGATGCTAAAATACCAGAATTACTGTGAAAAATCCAGTTACTTTTCTAAATGCATTACACACTAAACATTTGAATAACAGTTGAATTAACATTTAGGCTTTAAATATTTGAAGTAGCTTAGATAAGCCAAATCATCAGCTCAGCTAGCAGGCATTTAGATTGCTTTCTGGAATATGTCATGTGATGTTTGCTGGGAATATTCACATTCTTAATTATATTTGGTTTTCAATGTTATTAAAATAACTGCATTTCCTGAAAGCAATTGGATTGTGCCATCAAGGGATGTAATGTTCCTTCATTAATCTAGGCAGCGTAGAATCCACTCTGAACAAAACCTGGCCGTGAATAATCCACGCAAAAACCAGATATTACATCATATTCAGAAGCACCTAGAACAACGGGGTTTGCGTTCACTCTATGTTCTATGTTTTAGACATCTCAGAGTTGGTTCTGGGAGAGGGAGCCTTGGGTTTGCGTGTGCTAGCTGAAGCAATGCTTTTGTTAGCCCATGGAAAGGAAAGGGGAATGTGAAGAAGCGGGACCCAGGAGCCTGCTGTGTGGTGTTCCTCACTCTATCCCTGTGACCGTGCTCCAGGACTACCCAGCACGAGCCACGGTGTCAGTCTAGGGCGGGGCTTCTAGAGTTTCTTCACTTGTTGGCCGTCTTCACCTTAGAAATTTTTACATAGCCTCAGGTGTATAGACATCCAAATCAAATGTTTACTGATAATAAATGAAAATCAATGTTTGTTATTGTATTAATTTATTATTTATCCTGTGTGCATGTGTATCTGTGTGACCATGTTCAAGCCACTGAGCATGTGGAGGTCAGAGGACAACCTGTGGAAATCAGTTCTCTGTTTCCACCGTGTGGCTCCATGGAATCAAATTCAGGTCGTCAACCTTGACAGCAGGCACCATTACCCATTGAACCATCCCTAAAGCCCAAGAAAATTTAGTCTGGTGGGAGCTGGACCAGTGGCTAAACGTGCCATAAGGACTTGAATTTGGATCCTAGCATCCCCATGGAAGCTTGGCATAGTGGGGTGACCTGTAACCAAAGGGCTAGGGGTACAGCAATATTCACATCTTGGGGCTCCTTGGCCTGCCCGCCTTCCCCCGACAATGAGATCTAGGTTCAGTAAGAGACCTGGCCTCAAAAAAAAAATAAATAAATAAATAAATAAATAAAGTGAAGAGTGATAGAGAAATGTAGCCAAGATTCGCTTCTGACTTCCACCTGCCCACAGACGAGTGAGCACACCCATCCATACCTGCACTTAAGTACACATACACATGCACACATTGCACGCATGCATTTATTTTAAAACAAGTCTTCTGTATACATGTGATTTTACCATTCACGGAAGAGGAAAGCGAGTTTGCATACTAATGAAATAGTTGTTCTTGTTATTTTTACATAAAGAAATAAATCTTGGCTGAACATTTTAGACTGCGGGGCAAAACATCATCAACGTTTTCCAGGCTGATTGATGTTTTGATTTTATAATCAGCAGTGTTGAGACCACTGCTTCCACATGGATACATAGTACACAATAGCAGAAGTATGTTTAGGGCCATTTCAGAAATTGTTGAAAATTCTGTCAAATTCAAACAGTAATTTATAAAAATCAAGCATCCTAACATAATATAGTCCACAAGCATGCTAATTGGATGCTTACGTACTGAGGAATAACAGTAAGAAAATATCTCAAGTCTTTGTCCTCTACAATTTAACTGTTAGACTTCTCCAAGAACGGAAAACTCTGTATGAGCAGTAAAGACCCTCAGTTCCTAGCATACAATAGTCTTGAATGCTCCCCACAGCATCTCATACAGCATTTGTGGTGTTGCATGTGAAGACGACATGCATGCTGCAAAGGGCACATGCTGTGTCTTCCTAACCAAGGCCACAGTGAAGTTGCTTGATGCAGCACAGGGAAGCGACAGAGGTACCTCGGATTCATTCATTGCCTGATTTTAAAGGAATTTTTGGACTTCTAGTGCTCAGAAACATGTTACTGCTGCCAAACCATCCATGGCCCACACATTGAGTTGTGTGCTCTGTAGTTTAAGGAGCGGTGGTGTATAGGTTGTCACAGAGGGACCCGTCCCACATAGACCGATACCTTTCTACAACTGCAGGCACCTCACGTTTTCCCGGGGCTCTTCTACAGGTACTTAGAAGTGACATCATTTTGAGTGGCTGTGTGTACTATCTGCCGGGGTTGGTGCCGTAAAACAAGCACCAGTGGTTCTGATAAAGTACATCCTCTTGGAGAGCTTTCTCCCACACTGATGTCAAAGGCAAGCCCATGTCAGGAACAGAAGGACCATGCGCCCTGTGCCCGTGGTGCCACCAAGTTTGGCATGTGCCCCATCTAGTGTGATTGCCCTCTTTTCCCATCAGGCTATAAAACTGATAAATAGGTGCATTTAAGGACTATTGCTTAAACACAGAACAATGACCTTGCTCAGATGGAGCAACTGACCCGCTGTAGTAGGTCAAAGGGTACAGAATAGCCCTGCTTGAGGGAGAACTTAAGGACTGTACCTAACATTTTAAGGGACTCTAGCCAGCCCAAGCATGGCAAACATGGCACTGGCAGGCCTTGCCCTTCTCCATTCCTGCTACTTTGCTAAAAACTGTTAGATTACAGTCCTAAAACTAGCCACCAAGATCTAGTCCCTTATTTGGCCATTTCCTCCTCCTGATCTGACTACTAAGGTCCAGCTATCAATTTATTGAAATCCAGCAATCAAAAGTCCTCCCTAATTAGCCTGTCTAATCAAAATTAAACACCTCATCCTAACATGGGGTTTCCCCATTTACCTTTATAAACTGCCATTTGCCTATGGGCCATGTCTGTCCCCTCTCTATCCAGAGGCAGTCCTTTGTCCCTCTGGGGCAAATAAATCTTTGTGCTGAGACTCTGGTCTTGTGCCTAATGCTGGAATGTGCTAGTTGGTTTTGAGTGTCGATAGGACACGGCCTAGAATCTCCTAGGAAGAGACCCCGGGACATGTCTTTGGTGATTGTCTTGATTGGTGATGGATATAAGAAGACTCAGTCGATTGTGGACAGCACCATTCCCTTTTGGGGGAGTCCTAGACGCTAAGGGCTGAGTCTGAGCAAGCAGGGAGCATGATGTGTTTTCTGCTCTTTCCTATTCGTGTTTGTAAATCCTTGACACTGTGACTTCCCCACACCGTGAACTGTGACCTGGAATTATAAGCCACACAAGCAAAGTCCTTCCTCCCCTGAATTGCTCTGTCAGAGCCTCTATCACAGCAGCAGAAGTGGATTAAAATGGGGAGAGGGAGGGAGCAGGGGACAGACTCCCAGGAGAGAGTTTCAGCTTAAGGAATAGTTTTTTTTCCCCCTCCAGTCCCCGGGGATTTTTTTTATCTTCTCACTGTCACAGAAGGAAGTAAATATTTGCCCAGTAGCCTGCTTTGTACTGCTGTCCTTGCTGCCCTTGGTGGGTCCGAAAAGCCTCCCACTGTCCCCAGTCCTTCCGGGTTTCCTAGCCTTGTCTACAGTGGTAGGCTTCCACCTCACCTTCATCACCCCTGCCCTTCCCTGTGTTGTTGACTCAGCCCTGTGGCGATGGCTACAGTCCCCTCTTTATCATCCATCTTAGTAGGAGAAAGTTTCACTAGAAACTGCAGCCCAGCCAGTTCGCTGGTCCTCTGGGGCTGATCTGCCTTGAGCATCCTGAGCAAAAGCTCCGGACTCTCTGCTGCCCAGGCCAGCATGGGTAAACAGACACCCTGCTGGCTCTCTGTGCTGTCTGGGGCTCCTTGTCTTGAGTCTGATGCCGGAAGCTGGTGGAGAACAGGCCATTCCCACTGCCTTCTCCGGTATCAGTTCACTGACCTTGGCCACAACCTTCTGCTTGTGAAGTGGCGTTGCTGTCCAACCAGACAGAATTGTGCATACACACCAGTATCCCTTTCTCGGCCGAGCTTTGAGTCTCAGGCTTTGGTTCACGGCAGGTGGATAACCCCGAGGACGCTGAGTGACACACACTACTTGGGTTCCCATAAAAATAGATAAGTCAGCGTGTTAGCTGTGACTCAGCTGGTTAGCGCCATAGCCTAGGACTTTGTGTAAGGGTTAAGATTGGGGTATGAGTGGGTGCTATAAATGTCCCTCAGCGTATACCTGTCCCCCCCCCCCCCCCCCCCCCCGGCGTTCAGCTCTCAGTGTTAGGTGTTTGCCTTCTGAAAACCCCAAACAGCCCCCGGTGCCCCCGACACACACACCTTGTGGTATTTCTGAGGACAGCTCATTTGCAAACACCCAAAGTGTTTACAAGGTGGAATGGGTGTGAACATATGCTCAACCAGCAGAAGCCGTATTGTGGCGTCCTCCACATCTGCTCTTTCTCACGGTTGTGACACAACATTTGCACTGTGTTTATGTGTCTTTCCAGAGCAGCTGACAGTCCTGTAAACACACCCAGGGCAGTGATCAAGCCAGCAGATAGATGCCCGGCCCAGTCTGTCCCTCGGAGCTGGCTCCCCCAGGACTGGCAGCACACAAACATTTTGCACATGCTGCGTCTATATTGAGAGCTCAGGGCTGTAAAGTGTTGCTCGAATCCAAGTTACCATATGAACCAGTTGGCAGAAGAACCCTAAACAAAGTTCAGCGACTGGCCCGTTCCTTCCACACGGGGTCATGGGCAGAAATATAAAGCAGCACACATGCAAACAGTGTTTTTCCAGAAAATGAACAGAGTTTTCAACATGCCTTGGTCAGAATGCCCTCTCCTCCAGATTCTTCTTTCCTCCTCCCCGACCATGCAGCTTACATGCAGGGAGGGGGAAGTAAAATAAAAGCCCTGCTAGAAACAGAAGAAAGGTGAGGTTTTATATACTGTAGGGCTAAGTTGTATTTCAGCTGGGATCTGGGGGCTCTTCTTCACGAGGCTCACTTGTCTCGGATTAAGGATGGAAGAGCAACAGGTGCTGATTCTCATGGGCTCTCGGAGGTTGCTCGCCTCTCCGAGCCTTGTTTGACTCCGCTATAAAACAAGGAATTTGAATGAATCTTACCCTTGACTTAATAAGGAAATTTAGAAATTTTAGTCTAAGTTGGCAGGCCAGGGAAATGTAGTATTTTTCAAGACTTTTAAGATCTCAGATAAACTGGGTATGACAGTAGAGGCCTGTAATCCTCCTACCCTGACTTAACAAATAAATAACAATCACCTGAAATCTTTTTTTTTTTTGCTTGTGCCATTTTGTTTTTGTTTCTTGTTTTTAGGCTGAGTCTCTTAGCTGAGGCTGTACCCGAGTTCCAGTGTTACCCCAGCTGGCTTTGAACTCTTGATTTTCCAGTTTCCACCTCTCACGTGCAAGGCCTACAGTTATGAGGCACCACTCCTGCAAAGCCATGGCTTTCTGGGCAGGCAGCCTGAGAAAGGGAGAAAGTGTCACAGTGAGCTGGGAGCTGGGACATGCTTGGCACAGGATGGCTTCTGAAGCCGTCAGGATAGCACGGACTTCCCGGTGTAGGAGCTGTGCAAGTCCTTTGTCAAAAAACGTGTAATTCGGTTACCTTGTACTGAGGGACTCTAGATGGTGAGGCTTGTTGCCAAGTACTGTGTATGATCTCTGTAGCACTCAATACTTGCAAAGCATTTCTGCACAAACCATTTCATGTGCTGTGTACACCAGTTCTGGGGTGGCAGGCGATAAGGAAATGAGGCTTAGCACTGTCACACAGAATGCTCTGACCTCAGTCTTGTTCCGAGCCTAGGCAGTTTGGATGCTCACCTTAGAGACCTGGATAGAGGTGGGCGGTTCTTGGGCTTCCCACAGGTCAGGGAACCCTGATTGCTCTTCGAGCAGATGAGGGAGGGGGACTTGATCGGGGGAGGGAAATGGGAAGCGGTTGCGGGGAGGAGGCAGAAATCCTTAATAAATAAATAAAAAATAAAAAATAAATCAAACAAAAAAAAGAAATGGGAAAAAAATAAAATGAAAAAAAAAGTGTGGGAATGATGTTTGCAATATTGAAGATGATGGTGACCATTTTAAGTTTATTTTATATTTATTAGCTGTGTGTGTATGTGTGGGTATGCCAGCTCATGTACCCGAAGGATGGGGCATGCCGTGGTGTGTGTGTGGAGGTCAGAGGGCAACTTCTGGGAGTTAGTTCTTTCCTTTTGATCTTTTGCAAGACAGTTTTGGTTGTTTCTACCACTTGACCATGTATGCCGAGCCAGCTGGCCCACCAGCTTCCAGGTGAGTCTTTGTCTCCCCCTCCCATCTTGCCATGGGAGCCAGCTAAGGATACGGATGCATGCCATCACATCCTGCTTCTTATGTGGGTCCCGGGGCCTGAACTCAGGTGGTCAGGCTCTCAAGGCAGGCGCTCTCACTGCTGAGCCATCTTTCCAGCCCCTGGGAGTTTTGTTACATGCCCAGCACTGTTCTGAGTGTTTCATGTGTGGTCCCGACAGTAACCCTTCAGGAAAGGATCTATCAGGTTCCCTTCGACAGGATCTTTTTAAAAACTATTTCATAGCCGGGCGGTGGTGGCGCACGCCTTTAATCCCAGCACTCGGGAGGCAGAGGCAGGCGGATCTCTGTGAGTTCGAGACCAGCCTGGTCTACAGAGCTAGTGCCAGGACAGGCTCCAAAGCCACAGAGAAACCCTGTCTCGAAAAACAAAAAAAAAAACAAAAACAAAAAAAAAAACTATTTCATTCATGCATACCCATAGCAGTTAGAACAGTGTCTAACACTCCGTACATATTTTAAAGACATGTTTTAATCATGTCTATGTGTGTATGTGTGGAGCTGGGTGTGGCGTGTGCTCATCGGTGCCAGTGCCCTCAGAGGCCAGTGCCCATGGAGCTGGAGTTACAGGTAGCTGTGAGCTACCTGGAGTGAGTGTCCAGGTCCTCCGCAGGAGCCGCATTCTCTCTTAACCGCTGAGCCATCTCTCCAGACCTTCACACATTTTTTTTTTTAACAAATGAATTTCAGGTAGAGAAACTGAGGTGTGGCTATTTAAGTTACCTTTTTAACTAAAATCATGATCTAATGCAAGGCAAATGCAGGCTTTGAGTTAGTAATGTTTGAGACTACAAACTACATGCAAAGTAAAGCAGTCCACCAAAGATGAAGTGTGTGTATTTTAAAATAAACTTTATTTAGAAAATCTTGCTTATGTGTGTGTATGTGTATGTATCTGTATATATATGCATGTGTATGTATGTCTATGTGTGTATATGTATGTATATATGTATGTATGTGTATGTGTGTGTGCACGTGTGTGTGTATGTGTGTGTGTGTATGTATGTATACAAAGTGACGATTGTCTTGGAAAGTGGAAACGTAAAGCTACAGTCCTGAAGTGAGGGTTGGTTTCAGCATGGAAGAATTGCAGTGTGAGATGTAGTCCCTAATTACACCCAGCAGCAGTGTGACTTGACAGCTCACCTGAAAATGAACTGCAAAGGAAGGTTTAATTTAAAAATGGTGCTGCATGACCTCGATAATTGAAATATTAAAAGCATCTTAGCAGAGCCCAAATAAATATCTCAGCAGAAGTGCAATAGATTCTCTCCTGCAGCCTGTGGCAATAAACTAATGAATGATCATTTTCATTAACTGTTTACATAACTAATGTTCTATGTGTTTATTTCTTCTTCTTCTTTTAAGCTGACACTCTAGAAAGTAAATCCAACAGTGATCCTGCTCTACTTTATAACTTTTGTACGGTAATAAAACTACAATCACTAGAGAAAATTTGAAAGACAACAATGTTTCATTTAAAATCTCAAAGCGTAGATATTTCCATTAGAGAGGCTTCCTATATCTCCTTATGAAGTCTTTTAGGAACTCAGAAACTTAAACGATGCCTTGTAATTACACACCTGCATGGACTAAAACATCAGATGATAATGATGCCCGCTTTGTGGTCGAGATGACAGCGACACTGGCTAAGGGGAGAGAGGAAGCAAATGGGTCTTTGGAAGCACCTACCCAGAACCCCTTCTACACTGTGTGCTGCCCGGTAACACCTGACTTTATACCTGTGCAGAAAACACAACCCTGCAAGGTTGCAGAGCCGTACATCATATTTCACCCCAGTTTTATAGGCCATCTCCACCATAATGTAATTAGTCATCTTAAAAGTGAAAGGCAGCAAGTCAAATTGCTTTTATTGTTGGATTCTACCAAACATTTAAAGAAACAAAAGTAATTCTCCATGATCTCTTTCATAGAACAGAAGCACAGGGAACACATGCTAACCTGCCTGACAAGCCAACGTTATCCTAATACTGAGCAGACAAAGACATTGCCAGAAAAGCCTTAAGACCAATGCTTCTTAAGAATGTTGACTTTTTGTTTAACCCTCATGGCTGGAGGGATGCTCTGTGGTTAAGAGCCCTTGCTGCTCTTGCAGAGGACCTGGGTTCAGATGCCAGCTCACAACTGCCCAGAAATCTCGTTCCAGAGGATCTGATGCCCTCTTCTGATTGTCTCAGGCTTTTGCATACATGTGGTACATATACATGCACTGGAGCATAAAATAAATGAATAATCTTTAAAGTCCTCAAAATACTAACAAACTGAATCCAATAATATATACACCAATTATATGCCATGACTAGTAGCGTTTATTCCAGGTATAAAAGACTAATTCAGCACTCGAATATCAACATAATCTTCCAAACCAGTTAGGCAAGAAGGAAGAAAAATCTTAAACTATGTGAGGAAACTTCCACTCACAATTACAAAAGCAAACAACAACAACAAAACAAGCCAAAGCTCTCCGCAAGCCAAAACTGTTGAGGAGCTTCCTTGACTGGATAAGAACTCCAGCAAGGCCAGCAACCAGCAGGATGGCCTAGAGGGTAAAGGCAATTGCAAATGTGGATTTGATCTCCTGGCACTTACATGGGAGAAGGAGAGAACCAACTCTTGCAATTCGCCCCCTTACCTCCCCATATGCCCTGTGGCAGGCATACCACCAGCCACATAACTAAACGTGATTTTAAAAAATCCTTTATAAAAAAAGACATATATCAAATTTCTACAGCAAACATATACTTAAGGGTAACAAGCTAAATATTTGCTCTTTAAGATTAGGAGCAGGTACTGCAAGGGCTAGCAAGTATAATAAGACAAGAAAATGAAATAAAAGGCAGAAGGAAGAAAAACTAAACTCCCCTTTGCTTTAAAGTGACATGATTTTCTACATGAGAAAATTTAAAAGAATTGACATTCACACACATGTGCATACACACACACACAAATTTCCAAGAACAAAGAAAGAATTGTAGCAAAGTTTCAGGGCGCATCATTCATACACAAAGTCAACCACTTCTATACCTGCAATGAAGGCTGGATTTTTTAATCTAGAAAAATCCTGAAAAATAAAGCCATACAAGCATAGTTAACTGATCTTTGACAGGGTTTATTTAAAAAAAATTATTGCTTTGTAAATAATACCATTCAAAATTTCCACTTCCTCCCCTCCTCCCATTTCCCTCCCACTCCCCCACTCCCTCTCCCCCCTCCCCCTCCAGTCCTAAGAGAGGGCAGGGTACCCTGCCCCATGGAAAGTCCAAGGCCCTCCCCTCCTCCATCCAGATCTAGGAAGGTGTGCATCCAAACAGACTAGAATCCCAAAAATTCAGTACATGCAGTAGAATCAAATCCCAGTGCCATTATCATTGGCTTCTCAAGTCAGCCCCCATTGTCAGCCACATTCAGAGGGTCCAGTTTGATCCCATGCTCGTTCGGTCTAAAAGCCTTTTGTGTCAGTCTTCTTGGGCTGTCATAACGAGATCCATGGCTAGGTAGCTTTAACCATGTAGAGACAGTCACAGAGCTAAAGGCTGTGGGTTTGTGATATGGGCACCAGTGAGGCTGGATTCTGTTAAGTGAATAAAAGATGAGTTACAGATGGAGGTAGAATACTTGTAGAACACATACCTGGTAGAGGATTTCTGTAAAACTACACCAGTTCCATTCCGCCCTCTACTCACTACAGCTACGGGAACTAGGCTGAAAATTTAAAAACATACATACACAGACAGAGACAGATAGACAGGGCCAAGGGGACATCCTTGATCCAAGAATGCCAGGAATGCCCACTTTATTGTGCTCAGGGGCAGCTTATATAGGGCTCTGGCCCCACCCCAGCTCTCAGGATCCCTCAGCTGCAGACTCTTCAGAACCCAGTCCCCTGCCATCAGGGTCTCGTGCTCAGAGCAGAGGAAAACAAGTTGTTTACAAGAAATTCAGGGTCTGGTGGCCCCCAGTCCCCAACAGATTTCTATGCAAAACATTCAAAGAACTCTTGCAGGGCTGGAGAGATGGCTCAGCGGTTAAGAGCATTGCCTGTTCTTCCAAAGGTCCTGAGTTCAATTCCCAGCAACCACATGGTGGCTCACAACCATCTGTAATGGGGTCTGGTGCCCTCTTCTGGCCTGCAGGCATACACACAAACAGAATATTGTAAACATAGTAAATAAATAAATATAACAAAAAAAAAACAAAGAACTCTTGCAGCTCAACAATAAAGGTGAGAGCCTGGTGGAGCACACTTGTAGTCTCGGCATGTGGGAGATGGTGGAAGCAGATCTCTCTGTGAACTGGAGGCCAGCCTGGTCTACATAGCAAGTTCCAGGATAGCCAGGGTTACATAGAGAAATCTTACCTCAAAAAACAGAACAGAAACAAAACAAAACAAAAGAACAAACTCAACAATAATAAAATAGTATGAGTAATAATTTATTTCTCCATAAAAACCATACAAATGGAAATAAAAAATATAAAAAGATATTCATTTCATGTTAACAAATTACCAATTAAACTGAGGGGCATAATTTGTTTAATGAGAGGTTGAAATAGAAAAGATGTTACTATCATCTGCTTGACAAGGATATAAAATGAAAGGAGTTCTTACTGCTAGTAGGAATGTAAAATGGTACAGCCACTGTGGCAGCTTCTCTCAAGGCCTGAGCACTCTTACCACAGAGTCCAGCAACTATGCCCTTGGCCATTTACTCAAAGAAAATAAAAATTTATGTGCACACAGATGCTGACATTTAATTATGTATTATAGCATCTACATAATCACCCAAACCTGGATGCAACGAGATATCCTGTAACTAAAGGAATAATCTAACTACGTGTATCCATATAAGGGAAATTATTTAACAATAAGAAGAAATGAACAGTAATTTGTGTGAAGCACAAGCGAATCTTTAAAGTGCCTTGCGAACAGAAATAAATCCATCTGAGAAGGCTAGACACTATGATTCCCCTGTGTGACAGCTTGGGAGACACACAACCCCAGCAGCACACAGGATTAGTGATTGGGATGGAGAGAGGAGAGGTGAAGCTCTGGGCATTGGGTGGGACAATGAAACTGTTCCATGTGGTGTTTCTGTTAGGGTTATATGATAGCACGCATTTGTCATTGCATAGAGCATTTCACAACACCCCAGAAAAGATGCAAACAAACACACAGTGTACAAACTAAAAAAAAAAAAAAAAACGTTTAAGAGGTGGTGAGTTTCCAATGGAAAGCAGAATCATTAAAAATTGTATTTATATTCCAGCATGTGAAACAACTTTACAGGGGGAGGAGAGAGGGAGAGAGGGATGGAACTGCTGACCCAGGTAACTTTGGAAACGAGGAAAAGCCCTTAGGTTAGAAGCAGATACAACCACTGAACATTGTGATCTAGTGGTGTTGTGAGGTTCCCAGGCCACTGAGAATCAGCAGTTGGGTGAGTGGGCTGCAGACGGTGGAACAAGGGAAATTTACAGATCCGTGAGGCCGGTGGAGATTGCTAGGAATCCATATTTGATTCTGGAGATGCAGATGGTTCCATGTGGAAATGCTTACAGATGTTTCCGAGTTCATATAAGTGTTGTGTGTGCATATATACATACACATGTATTTCTGTGCTCGTGATTGGCAGAGGTTAGAAGTGAGTAAGTAAAGTATGTCGGGGGCACCCAGAAGTCGACTGAAAAGTGCTCAGTGGCCAAGCGTGGAGCAATTAGCAACAAACTAATGCTCTGGGTTGAGGCTCTCCTGATGTAAACAAGCCACTGAACACACATGGGAGGAAAGACACATCTCCCTCACAGAAGAATGTGGAAACATTTATTTAAGCATTCTGCCTTCAGGGAGGTAACCCGAAAGTCGCAACTCCCTAAACATAGACTGCACATAGCAGCTTCCTTTCAACGAGAAGCTATGGAAAAGTGTGTGGAGGAGTTCGGGGAAGACGCTTTGCAGGGGAGAAACTGGGCACAGGCTGCCTCGGACAGGCGGACCAGGTCAGTGTGAGCCAGCTGCCTCGGCCAGGCAGTCTGGGTCAGTGAGCCAGATAAGTTTCTGCTCGGAGGGTGCAGTTTGTATAAAATGGTGAAAATGGTTTTCTCCTTCGTTTCCTCCTCCCACAAACCATAAAGGTGATGTTTCAGGAGGAAAAGATGTTAGTCAGATCCAAAGTTGGGGGCATTCTGCAAAGAAAACATAGAAGCTGATCGACACTCCTTGAAGCTCTTCAGGTTATCCACATAAGTGAAATTTAAAAGAAATGTTAGAGCCAAGAGACACCCTGGGGAGACAGGATGAGGAGTGGATAATAACTCCTATTCCTGTCCTTGATTCTTATTTCCTGCTAGTTCGTCATTGACAATGTAGCCATGTGTGATTGATAATGAATGTACCATAATGGTTACTATGTCAGTAAAGGAGGGGACTAGTTGCAAGGTGCGTGGGAACCCTCTGTGCTGGCTTACAGTTTTTGCAGAAATATAAAACTTCTTTCAAACAAGATTATTTTCTAAAAGTGTGTTACCCAGACTTTTTCGTTCCCACCTGTGACATGACATAATTCCAAAAGACTGTTCATGTGAAATTCGGGGTGAGCAGTCTCCCTGTGAACCTCTGTGCTCCTTGGTTACACTATTCCCTCATTGTTGTGCTCAGGATAGTGGCTGGGCTAAATCTGAGGGTCCCTTTCCAGGGGTGTATGTAAGGCTTTGTACATATAATACCCTCCACAGGCTCATGGGACAACAGCTGGTGGCACTGTTTTGGAATGTTGTGGAACCTTTGAAAGGTCAGCTCTACCTGGAGGAGGTGGGTCACCGAGGGATAAGCCCTGTGATTCACGGACTCCATTTTTTTGCCCTATCTGTTCCCTGGTTCTTCCAGAGGAAAGCAAGCAACCTCCTTTAAGTTGTCATCTGTCAAGCGTTTGGTCACATCAACAACAAAGTAACAAATGCAGTACATAGGGCACTTAGTCCCTTCACCAGGCTACACAGAAGACAGTGCACTGAGGGACATAGGACTGGGTACTCCTGGCCCATGGTCTATATGCCTCATCTTTAACCTCAGCATGGCCTCGGAGGCAGGACTGGAGCTTCAGCACCCAGCACCAGCATTGAGGATCATGCATACAGACGTGGGTTGAGGATCAGGCATATGGACATGGGTTGAGGACCATGAACATGGACATGGGTTGAGGATCATGAATATGGACATGGGTTGAGGATCATGAACATGGACATGGGTTGAGGATCAGGCATATGGACATGGGTTGAGGACCATGAACATGGACATGGGTTGAGGATCAGGCATATGGACATGGGTTGAGGATCATATATATGGACATGGGTTGAGTATCATATATATGGACATGGTTGAGGACCATACATATGGACATGGGTTGAGGATCGTGCATATGGACATGGGTTGAGAGGAGGCCTTCGTGGCTTTCCAGAGCACAGAGAGGGAAGATCCCAGTGACCAAAGAGTAGCTTCACGCTTGGACTGCTCGAACAAGAGTCTAAAGGACAAAATATTTTGTTGGTTCCTCTGCAAATGTGGGCACTTAGGCTAAACTGAGCTATGTAAATGAGATATTAAATCCCCATCAATTCTGAGGCCTTCTTTTAGTGTTTGGTCCATAAATTATGACCCACCAGAGCTTTTAATTATAAAGTCGCCCCTATTCCAGACCAAATTAATAGTTTTCTACTTTCTGTTTTTATGAATTATAAATCCCAGATGTGTCAAAATATGTGTAATGAAAACCATATATAAGGAATTTGTATTTTAAAGAACTTAATAAATTTCTTATTTTACTGGTGTTTCTTGGTCTTATCTTAATGGGAGAGAAGAAAAATGAACATTTCATGCTTTTCCTTTTGATTGCAATGCCAGGAGAGCTGAATTGTCAGGGAAAATGCTTTCCTCGGGCCAATTCTTTGACTAGAGGAGGGCCAGCTGCTGAGATAAGCCTGTGTCAGGCCTACGCGGTCATGTTCGGTCTTGGACCTTATCTGTCCACAGCAGCAACTGTAGCTTCATAACAAACGAGGTTCAAAGAGATGCAGTCCGAGCCTGGGCCTCTCCCAGGAATGTTTTCCAAGGGTACCGTAGATTTCGTCATTATGTCCATCCCTACTCGAACTCTTTGAAGGCTTATCATCTGCCACCATTTCCTCCTGCCTGGCCCCAGAGCAAGAATCATTTGTAACCATTAGGAGAATGGAATGTGCTGTGTTAATGTGTGTGATACTTACATTTCCAAGACATCCTAGAGGGCTGGAGATATATCTCAGCTGTATAGTGTTGGCCTTGAATAAGTTCAATCCCCAATACTGCCAAATAAATAAGTAAAGAACTAAAAGATTGGAAGCACCCCTCACAATGACCTTTACAAAGCATCGGCTTGATCTCAGATTGGAGTATTTTGCAATCAGTTTGCATCAGTTACCTCCGTTCTCAGTTTAGGAGCAGCGTGGCTTTTACAGCGTGGATAGATTAAACCAGCACCGTTTGGGACATAGAGGTGGCAATTGGGGGTTGTTTCTCTCTTTTGTGCAAGAAGATGGTACCGACTCTGGGAAGAACCACAAAGGGAGGCTAATAAAGACGGATGCTTGCAGGGCTTTCTGTTTTCCCTAGAGTGAGATGGGATTCATGGACCAACTGTGGATTTCTGCAAAGAAATCATTGTTCACAACCTCAGGAAAAAAATGCCTGGACTCTATGGTCAGCAGAGCTGAAATAGGGGCCTGCCAGCACTGGGGAGGGGGCCAGAGACTGGCATGATGGAATAGATGGGACCAAAATTCTTAGAAAGCAAGCCTATTGGTCCCACTAACTTCTCTGAATCAGGCTCCCGGCCATGGCCTGACCTGACTTCTCTCTAACTCCCGTTCCTCCCGGGTCAGGCAGACTCTTCCAGCATTGCTAGGAGGTGGCTGTCCTTGGCCCCAGCCAGCTCCTGGCTACATGCTCCACAGAGCCATCCAGCCCAAACGGCTCAGCTTTTGGGGAGCTTCAGGTCATCTCAAGGGGCCAGGAGTGTCCCATCACTAAAATCACATCCCCCACCCCAGTTTAGTAATTTGCTCATTTCAAAGTTGATGGGTTTCATCCACAAAGATTAAAAAATAAAATCAAGCGTGGTCTTTCATAATGTTCCACGAGGGACTACACTACCCTCTGAAAGCTCTTCAAGAACTTGGTTAAGACAGACCTGCTGTCCGGCCTTCTCCAGAGCCAATCACAGAATTCTGAATCCTCACTGGCTGTCCAGCCTTCTCCAGAGCCCACCCCAGGATTCTGAATTCCTCTGGAGAAACTGGAGACACTTGTTTATAAAAATAAGTTTCAAAAGTTATTAACTGCCTAAGCATATCCATACAGATAATCAAGCTAATCAAATGGTATTTACAGAAGGAAAGCCAAAAATCACAGTCACACAAAGACTACAACAACACAGTGATGGTTTTAGAGTAAAAGGTTAAAATACATATTTATATATATAAGGGAGAAAGGTGGCTATGCTCACCACTAACCCAACAGTGTCACACCAAATACATATACACACACACACATATATATGCAACTGTGTCCCAACATAAGCAAAGTCAAAACTCAGAAAGTATAAATATCAGCGTAAACTGATTTATGCTATTATTTTGTTTATTATAATAAAGTTTTGTGATAGAAATATATTAGATAGCTCCCATGATAAGATTTAGGTAGAATTTGGTCCCTTCAAAATGAAGTTCGCATATTATCTTATAAAATTACTTATAAATTTTTAATTATTTTTATTTTAATTTCATTCATTATTGTCTTATAATTATTTCAATTATTAGGCTATTTGATTATTTTGATTTAAGTTATTTAATTAAGTATTTTAAATTACTGATTTTTCAATTATTAGCAAACAGGGACTGGGGAGATGTCTTGGTAAAGTACTTGCTGGGCAAACATGTAGAGAAGAGTTCTGATCTCCAACACCTAATGTAAAAACCCAGGCAGCCGGTACACACCCATAATCTCTGCACTGGGGAGGCAAGACAGCCAGATCCCAGGAGCATGCTGGCTGAATCTGCAAACTCCAGGTTCTATGGGAGACTATCAGAATATAAGGTAGGGAGCCACTGAGGAAGATAGCTCGCGTTGATGTCTGGCCTCCACTGTATATGTGCATGTATGTGTATACCTGTGCCTGCATGCATGTACATGAAGGCATACACAACACACCCACACGGAGAAAAATAATGGGACAGACATGTAGCACTTCACTTAGCTGTGTGTTTGATCACTGTTGAGGGAAGGACAGAAGAGAAGAGGGGAAGAAGAGGAGGGCAGGAGAGAGAGAAGGGAAGGAAGGATGAAGGAGAGAAGGAAGGAAATAAAGGAGAAAAGACAAAAGAACATACTTTATAGATACAGAAGTCTGTAACCAACTTGAAGAGCAAAAGAAACAAACCCTTGTATACTTAGTACACAGATAAAGTAATCAAAACTTGGGTGGCCCTTGAGCCCCTCTCCTAAAGCATATTCTTTCCTACATTCCTCTGAAACTGTTCCTCTGGATTTTATGGCAGCCTTTCCTTATTTTTCGTTATAGCTGATGACCTATGTATTGGCCCAAATAGTAATTAGTTACTGTAGCTAGCCATGGCTGCGTGCCTCTTTCTTTGTGCTCCTGTGGCTTCCACTGTATTGCTGTGTGTGGAGGCGTCCTTCTCACTCTCTCTCCTGCTGGTTTGTATTAGAGTTGTTTCTAGGTTTATGCTGATGTGACCGATCCCGCAATCGATAGATCTTGACATGTCACATAAGCCGTGTGTGCAGGAGAGTCTCTCAGATCGACTCTAGGAGCAGAGCTGGGTTGCAGGATTTTCAGATACATTAAATTAGATTAAAACATCTTAAGTGGCTGCCTCACTGATATTCCTACAGACAGAGGCCGAGGGTGCCTATGGCATCACTTCCTCCCGAGACCCCAAATTCTTTGATTTTTGGTATCTTCCAGCATAGTGAATGTGGAATGGTATCTCAGTGTGGCTATCGCCCCCCACCCTCCACCCCTCACCCCACACCCACTCCACCCCTCCCCACTCCCACCCCTCTGCCAGATGAGGTTTCTCTGTGTAGCCCTGGTTGTCCTGGAACTCACTCTGTAGACCAGGCTAGCCTTGAACTCACAGAGATCCACCTGCCTCTGCCTCCTGAATGCTGGGATTAAAGGTGTGTGCCACCACTATCTGTAGCTTTTGCTTTTATTCCTTCCAGTATATGCTCTTCTTCTATGTTTATGGGCTGTTTTTGTTTATAGGCTGAGCACTCCCCATATGCTAAGAACCCTTTGAGTCCCTGCTCTCCTGGAATCCTCAATCTATTGATGGCCTGTTTTTCTATGAGGCTGCTCTTCTTCTTCGATGGAGCTCTTGGTGTGTTCTAGAAACGTCCCTGTTATACATGTTGCAGCGGTCATCCTAAGTTTGAGGTTTGCCATTTACTTCGTGGTGTTTTCTGGCGGATGGAAGCTCCCTGCTTTAAAGTACACAGGGCGTTTCTGATACTGCGCTCCAGCAGCTTCAGCCTGTGACCTCGCACTTTTAACACCGTACTTTTATTTGAGCTGTATTCTTGTGTCTTGTATAAACAAGGAATCTGATTTCTTTCTTTTTCCCCCCGCATGGAGAGCTAACTCCCCCAGCACCGTTTGAATAGTCCGTCTTTTGCGCACTGATCTACAATGCTTTCTTTGTCCTGAGTTATGCGCTCGCCCCCACCCTTGTAATATCCTACATATGCATGTATGTTTCTGCGTTCCTCTGTTTATCCCAGCCTTAGCTCCTCTATGCTAGCGTGCCAGTATGTCA
This sequence comes from Microtus oregoni, assembly GCF_018167655.1. Taxonomy (NCBI): domain Eukaryota; kingdom Metazoa; phylum Chordata; class Mammalia; order Rodentia; family Cricetidae; genus Microtus; species Microtus oregoni. The sequence continues at coordinate 60,636,510 of NW_024543059.1, read as the reverse complement.
GCTACTCATAAGAAGGGAGGGGTAATGATCGTTTTCAAAGTTAAACTCTCAGAGCCTAACACATGTTAAATTCTCAACTGTCTTCCTTATCTTTTCAGTACATTTTAGCGCATAGAGTTTGTCGAAAGTTAATGAACATTCAGTGAAAAATAACCACTTTTTGCACTTGATTTATGTTGCCGTGGCTGTGTGAGATTTAATAAATGCAGCTATTCATCCATTGTCGTTGCTCGTATTGGGTTCTGCAAACAGTGCGTGAATGTATAAAACCTGGCATGCTGAGCATTTTGAACTAAAGGGTACTGGGAGGCCTCCCCTTCCTCTTGTCCCTTCAGCCTCGCCCCAAAGGGAGTGAGGGAAAACTGCATTTCTGTCTCTCTAGATGGGAACTAGACCTCCATTCTCAAGAATAAACGGTCGATCCCTGAAAGATCACTCTCCATTCTACCCTAAAGCCTGTCATCACAGATGGTTCTTTCTCTGTTCCCATGAAGGAGTGGTACCCAGGGAAGCCAAGAAGAGTCTGAACAGGCAGGCCTTACTTGATCTCTCCTCATCCACCATCATAGCCGTCTGCCCAGCCACATTTCAACATAGCTAACTTCTCTCCACCTAAACATAAAAGGCCTGCCCTGGTTCTTTGGGTCTTCAGTTCTGACATCCCCTATGCCATGAAAAAAATGTGAATGAAATAGATTTGTTCACACACCTCTCCCATTAGCCCATCCCTTGTTATGATGGCCGAGAGGTGGGAAGCCCCCCCCCCCCCCGCCCTCCATGCTGTAGGTAATGATGACAGGGTTGGTCCCCTCAGGCAACATCTCCAGAAAGGTTTAGGAAGGAAAGCTTTGCTTGGATGTTTGCTTGTTTTTCGGATCTGATGCTGAAAGTCTGAAGAAGCATATGTAGGAAACACACTCAGCAATAACTGCTCAGAAATCCCTTTTTCTCCACCGGGTTCTCCACAGTCACTGGTGCTTTCATGATGGAAGAGGGAAGCGCTACCTTGTAACTGTCGCTGAGAGGAACCTCCTTCCCTCTGTTGTTCCTGGAGCTCCACAGAATGCCTGAATCCAGATGTTAACTGTTTCTTCAGAAGCCTAGTTAAACAGCCAGCGCGTTAGATTTTTCCGAGGCATTTCCAAACTCTGGCCTATTATCACAACACGCAGGAATCCGAGCTTTCAAAGCACAACTTTGGCTCAGAACTGGACCGGCAGCTGCAGCAAATATGCACAAAGGCCCAGGTTCCCAGGACGGGGACGCAGTGCCCTTGTATGGTAAAACTGTAAGCAAGTTGCTTCTCCTCACAGTCTGTCAAAGACTCTGTCAGATGTTTAAAGTCTATGAAATCCTTGATTGTATCCGAACTCATTGGAACTCGATAAAGGCACTACAAGCTGGCCACTTGCGTTCTGTTGTAAAATATTACAGATAAGTCTCCAGTTTTATTTTTTATTTTAATGCTCACTGTTGTTTTTGACAGACTCTTTGAATCCCCAGGCTGGCCTTGAACTCTGGTCAGTCTTCGCACCTCAGCCTCCCACGGACTGAGATTCCGAGTGTCTCCAAGCCATGCTTTTTTTTAAAATTCTTCTACCAGTGCTTTTATACTGCTGGCTTTATTTTACATTTTACTCTAGTTATATCATGATTCCTTAAAACTGTAATAAAATACCCTTTCATCCAAATATTGCGCACATACCATTTGCTCTTTTTTTGAGAGGTTTCATTGTTGCCTGGGAAACTGATACTGTGCTTTCCCGAGGATGGAGAGAAGTTGGGGGTGGGGTCCTGTCAACATGCTGAGGGCCGGAAGAGGGGACTTATCGGGGAAAGGTTTGAGTTATACCACACTTACTAGACATAAAGAGTTTTCTGTTGGGGAAATACCAGGCAAAGGCAGAGATGGTAATGAAAAGAGACTGGCCGCCATGGGAAGGTGTTTTGCTCTGAGTAGAGGGACATGATACTCATGACTTTCTTTTTTAAAGACAGGGTCTCCTGTGGCTCAGGATGGCTTCAGAGCTGTTTTAAAGTCAAGGATGACCTCGAATCCCTGCTCCTCCTGTCTCTACTCCCCTGTGCTGGGACTGCAAACCGGTGCCACCACACCTGGTTGAATGAGACACTGTGATTTGTTAGGAGGGTCCAATCAGAAGAGGACATAGACAAGAATGTGGTTTTCCATTGGGTGGAATGCAGTGGACTCCAACAACAGACTGTTTCTCTGTCTGTGTATCACATAACAGATAACATTGGGACAGATAGCATGGCGTACTCGACTCCACCCTCATAGAGCCTGTGCTGTCAGTCCAGGCTGAATAATAAAGATGGTTTAAAGCAAAGGAGTCCATCCCAAATCTTAAAACAAAACCTACAAATGTTTTAAATTGGCTTCCAAAGACATATTGAATTCCCTGCTATTGCTACTGTGACAGGAATTTGATTCATATAGGAATTCTTTTAAAAAAAAAATAGTCCTCTTTGCTTTAAAAAAAACATTGACCTATGTATATATTATTTGTTTATTTATTTATGCAGCTTTGTGGCTGTGGTGTATTGGCACATGTGCCTGCATGTGCACCAGCCTGTGAAGACCAGAGGCCGAGATGGGGTGTCACTCCTCAGGCGTTTGTTTTGTGTGTGTGCCTGTGAGTTTCTGTGTACACACACACACACACACACACACACACACACATGTTGAGGTCAGAGGTGGATGTCATTCTTGCTCTTTACCTAGTCTTTTGAGACGGGGCCTCTCACTGATTTCAGGACTTGCCATTTGACTTGACTGCCCGGCCAGCACACTCTGGGGCCACGTTCTCGGTGCTGTGGTGACAGGCATGCACACCCACACCTTGCTCTTTCACTTGGGTGTTGGGAGCTGAACTTGGGTTGTCGTATTTGTGTAGCAGGCACTTTACTGGGCAACCCACATCCCCTTCTCCTGCCTCCTGCGTGCTTTGAATCGTGGTCTCTTTATTGGCCCGGAATTCCAGAATGGGCTGACACAAGCTCTAGAGGTCAGCTGATTCCAGCTCTCCAGCGTGGTGGTTCCAGGTGTTGCCATCACACCCATAGCTCTGGGGATCAAATTCAGGCCGCCATGCTTGTGGCCAGCACTTTACCCACCAAGTCCTCTCCCCAGCCTGATCCTCTTCCTCTCAAAGTGGACAATGCTCAGGTAATTCAGAATGAAGGCCTAGTGATAGCAGTGCAGAAAACTCCTCCGGAGCCTCGACTGGCAATGGAGCTCCGCATTTCCCTCCAGTGGCTCAGCGGTGTCATTATGACAGCGATCAGCAGCTGCAGAAGTCTCTCGCGACCTTTCTGTATTTAAGACTTCAGAGAACGAGCTATGTGCTGTTCTAGCTTCTGGATCTAGACAGAAGTGCGATGACTGGTTATCATGCTGAGGGCTAGGGACCAAGACATGAATGGCAGACAGTGCTAGCCATCGCATGGGCTCCTGCTGTGTAGTGCAAGAATGCCCCACGTGGTAAAGAAACACGGCGTCAACTCCCCCATTTGAGTTACCCGTTTGCTTTGCCAGGCAAAGGCACATCCTACTGCAGGCAGGCAGATCTCTGCCTTTCTGGCTGGTGGGAATTCTCTTGGCTCACTCGGCCTTAGCTCCTGGTTTGTTTTCTCTGGTCTGATTCTAAGCTCCTGCGTTCCGTTTTTCCAGGTGCTTATTTTGTTCAGTCAGTTCATAACAATTTACTGCTATTTCCCAGATGCCCACCTCTCTATCAAACTGCTGTTGGTTCTTTCGTGGATGATAATCGCTGAACGTCTTTCACATACCCTGAGTGGAGTTTGTGATACTGTGGTAAAGTATGGGTGAGATCAGGCGTGGCTGCCAAGGGTCCTGGCCAAGAGACCCCATCAGTGGAGCTGCAGAGAACAACTGTGGGTACGCTTAGGTCCCACGAAACACCTCAGCCTGTGAGTGAACAATGGAAGTACACTCTCTTCCACGGGATCTTCTTCCTTCCCACCCCCATCAGGGTTCAGGCTTCTTGTTGGTTCCTGTCCCCAAGGTTGCTCTACCCAGTAGAAAAGGGTGTTTCTAAATGACAGCAGGCAGTGCTGTGTGCTACTGCAGAAGTGAACGCCACCTACTTTAAGAACATCAAAGACTTGAGTACTTGCTGAGGGATAAGGTAGCCTTTACTGAGGAGGCCATTGTTGGACTGGGTCTAGAACCAGAGATGAGGCCTGCTCAGAGAGAAGCAAGGCTGTTTTAAGTCAGTGTTTGAAGAAGAAAGGACGTGTACAGACTCCACAGAGCAGGCAGGTCATCGGTGCAACTGAAACACAGAGTCGAGGGGGGGAAATTGGGGCGTGAGGCCATGAACCCCAGAGTCGAGTGGTGTGCTTTGTCCCACTGAAGGAAAAACATTCAGGGTCATGCACTTGGGCTGCAGCACAGCAATGTCTTTTCCTTTGGATATATCCAGGGATGCTAGGAAGGGACCCTGCAGTAGTCCACACCAGAGGTGCCCAACTGTGACGGGGAGAACAGAAAATTAGTATGAAAGTGGAGGGTGCTGAGCTGTTCGCTCCAGAAGGGCAGGGAGTGTGAGGTGCTCTCTGCTCCTTCCTTCTGACCTTCCTGCTTATCCAGTGTAGTAAGCCCACTTGTTGCTCCCACTGCTGGTGGATACATAGAATTATCAGGAGGTAAATAAATAAAAAAATGCCTTTCCTCATCTGCTCTTTCATATACTAGTTTTTCATTTTGGTCATCAGAAGAGAATTCCAATATTTTAATAGATGTGTGATTTGCCCCATTCCAAATACAAAGCTCTGCACTACAGAATACTTACAGGGTTTTTTGTTTTGTTTTGTTTTATATTTGTGTGTGTGTGTGTGTGTGTGTGTGTGTGTGTGTGTGTGTATACACTTAAGTGCAGATATCCTTGAAGGCCAGAAGAGGGTGTTGGCAAGCTGGAGTTAAGGGGTTTTGAGCTGCCTGACAGGGGTGCTCTGAACTGAACTTGAGTCCTCTCCAAGAGCAGCGTATACCTGCAGAGCAGTCTCCCCTCCTGCCCCAATTACTACATTTTAAAAGCAAGTCGATTTGTAAGCATAGAACTAGTAGGATTTCCAAGAAGTGCTTTTTAAAAGTAAAACAGGATACAGGACAGCATGTTAAAAGGGAGAAAAGCACAGATGAAAACTATATTTTATATGTAGAATTGTGTATTTGCGTAGAAAAGTTTGAAATGAAACAACACAAAATGGTAACAGTGATTACCTTTTGGGGACTCAAGAGTGGCAGGGATCGCCTGTCAGTTAATCTTTATTTGGGGGATAAACAGATGACTCAGCAGTTAAGAGTGCTTGCTGCGCTATAGTGAGGCCCTGAGTTTGGATCCTAATACCCTTAACAGGGAGTTTTACAAATGTTTATAACTCCAGCTCCAAAGTATCAGACGCCCTCTTCTGGTCTCCATAGGTACCTGCACACACACGTGTACGTACACTTCCATAGATACACACATGTGTATATACTGAAATAGTTTTTTAAAACTTACTGTTTCACTGTTTTATTATGAAAGGGGAAGGGAGAGAGTATAAAGATGAAGCAAGGCACCCCAAAACAAAGCCTTTTCCAGCCAGAAAAGGCCAACGAAATCAGGATGTCTTTGTCTAACACTGGAGAAGGACTAGGTTTCACAAATGATTTGTTTCTTATTACAGCTGTTAAAGTTGTGAGCAACATTGGAAAGCCAAGAGTCCAATATCCTATTTTAAACTAGAAAAGTCCATATTGCAACCTGGGCCAACAGTTTAGAATCCTGTGTGCCTGGTATTTCATTTCTAAAGCAGCAGAAATAAGACTTGCCTATAAAAAGGATGCCAGGGAGACATAAGATGTACGTAAGTAGCTGACCTCTTCTGAGCCTTATATAAATATGATATGATATGTCCTGGTAGGCTGTCCATGTATAGGCACGTGCTAACAAACATTGTGAGCACCTTACATGTTGTTTATCAATTTTAAATGTGCAAATTATTACTTAGGACAATCTTACAAAATTCTTGGGTCAGTATTAAAAAAAATCAATACAATCAGTACTTTGAGATTTTTATTTCAAAAAAAACCTCCTTTCAGATTTAAATGGAATAGACAACCCTGGTTTTTATTTCCTAAACTCACAGTGGTGCCCCTTGGAAATCGCTCAGTCATGGCAGCTGTTGTCTAATTAGGTGAAAATGATCATCTAAGAAAGTCTATCAGTTGCTATAAAAGCAAGATGTTTATAATCCAAGCATCTTTCCAGATGCCGGTGAATTGCTGGCGAGCTGGAGCTTAGCTTTCCACCCTGACAAAGTTTTAAAAGAGGTCAGGGTGCGTTTTACCATAGCGTCTAGCAATGTGAGTTTATTCAGGCCTTGGCAGGCATTCCTGCACACTCAGGCCAATCAATGAATCAACTATTGTGGGCCAGCTCTGCTCTCAGCAGCTAAGAGATTTTTCAAGCATACTAAGGTTTTATTCTATGTGGTCTAGAGAAAGGGCAAAGTGTATTAAACCTTAAAACATCCCATCTTTCTTAAATTAGTAATTAAAACTTTGCCAGAGATTTAATTGGGAGCAATGGAAAGTCTACCGACCCAACTGGTGGATTTTTGCTTGAGGGGAAGAAAATGGCCCGCTCGTAATATTTCAGGAAAAGAAAACCCACATGTGTAGAGGAAATGGACTATCTAAGAAGTGGACACAGCCATAGAAAAACACAGCAAGGGAAATCTAAGTCCTTAAAGGAATATAATGCATTTGTACTTATGTTTCAAATGAAGATTTTCTTTATTTTTCTTAAATATAGTATGATAGGTCTCCTTTTATCTATCAACTTTCTTTGCCATTTAGCATATTATTTTCAGTCTTTGGTGTGATTGGGTTTTGAATGGAAAACATCATAAGAGTGTTGTTTTCCAACTGGTTCTTTATAAATATAAATAAATATAAAATAGTTTGTTTTATAATGACAATGCATTGGATACTTAATAGAAACTGCTAAGAGAGTAGATGCTTAAGTCTACTTGCCACAAATAAATGGCAAATATATAAGGGGATTCACATGTTAATTAACTTGATTCAGCCACTCCATAAAGCATAGATGTATTTTAAGGCATTTTATTGCCCATAAATTTAATTTCTATTTCTCAGCTTGTAAAAAAGTAAATCTTAAAATATAAAGTTTATTGTAGTCTATATAATCTTTAATAAATGTTGGTAAATGCCTAGCAGCTGTTATATTGATCTTCTTTGTGAACTTGGTAATGATTTCATGATGTTGAATTTGCTTTTCTTAATGCTGGAAGCTAAAATTTTATTCTGATGATTTAAAAGGGATAATGGGAAATACCAGTTTAAAAAGGAAGATTGAGTGAAACGAAGCCTAACATACAAACAAGATGTTTGGGGACAGGAAATGTGGCTCCATGGTAGAACACTTGCCTAACTATGGCCCAGCAGCACAAACACACCATACACACACACACACACACACACACACACACACACACACACACAGAGGTCAGAGCTAATGATGTTATAACCTTCCTGTGCCTACTAGCTTCTTTTTGTTGTTGTTGACCTGACAGAAGCTATAATCATCCCCCAAAAGAGGTAACCTCAGTTGAGAAAATATGTCCACGCAGCATGTCGATGGATGTATCTTTGGAACATTTTCCACATTAATAATTAATGTGGGAGGGCCCGATATACACATAGCTACACCCTGGGAAGATGATCCTGGGTTAAAAAACAGAAGGCTGAGCAAGTCATGAGGAGCAAGCCAGCAAGCAGCGCTCCTCCTAAGTCTCTGCTTGAGTTCCTGCCTCTAGGTTCCTGCTTTGAGTTTCCTGCTCCGCCTTCCATTCATGATAGACCATGATCAAGGCCTGTGACCCAAATCAACCCCTTCCTTCCCAAACTGCCCCTGGGCATGATGCTTCACTGCAGCAATAGAAAGCAAGCTAGGCTGTTCCTTCCCTCTATAGTCTTTAGTTTCCCAAAATGAAATTGCATTTCATCGAAGCCGTATCAAACATCCTAAAAGGAGCTTTCGAGATGGAATTTGGGCCTTGGAGTGGCACAAGCCAAGGTGCTACAACTGCCAGGTGCTGCTCCGAGGTCCCACTGTTTAGGGCCCTTTGGGCCCCACCATCCACAGCAGTCGGCTAAACACATGGTCACAACCCCAGGTAGTTACAGGATTCAGATGCCAGACCTCAGTAGCTGCAGCAGCAGACTCCAGGATGAGTGCCGGTGCTCTGCTTGTCTCAGATTGCCAGACGTTCATGTCAGCACACCTCTGCATGTCAGAGGTTCATTTAAACATGCCTCTGCATGTCTGTCAGAGGTTCATGTCAACACACCTCTGCATGTCTGTCAGAGGTTCATGTCAACATGCCTCTGCATGTCTGTCAGAGGTTCATGTCAACATGCCTCTGCACATCAGAAGTTCATGTCAACACGCCTCTGCATGTCAGAGGTTCATGTCAACACGCCTCTGCATGTCAGAGGTTCATATCAACACGCCTCTGCATGTCAGAGGTTCATGTCAACACGCCTCTGCATGTCAGAGGTTCATGTCAACATGCCTCTACATGTCAGAGGTTCATGTCAACACGCCTCTGCATGTCAGAGGTTCATGTCAACATGCCTCTGCATGTCAGAGGTTCATATCAACACGCCTCTGCATGTCAGAGGTTCATATCAACATGCCTCTGCATGTCAGAGGTTCATGTCAACACGCCTCTGCATGTCAGAGGTTCATATCAACACGCCTCTGCATGTCAGAGGTTCATATCAACACGCCTCTGCATGTCAGAGGTTCATATCAACACGCCTCTGCATGTCAGAGGTTCATGTCAACACGCCTCTGCGTGTTCACAAGAGCCCTGTTTGTTTCAGGTTGGCAGTGTGAGTGTTCTGTCTCTGTCTCATTCCAACAGACACATGTTTCGGTCATGGTGAGGACATTTACTACCTGTGAGGGCCCTGAACCCAAAGGAGCACCACACCTACACTCTCTCTTCTGCAGAGAAGCCAGATACTGGTGACTCTTGGGTTCTTGCCCCCTGCTCTCCTAGACGTCCTTTATGGATGACCTCACCTGCTCTGGAGACTTTTGTCTCAACTATAACTCTATCCACCGTAGTTGTGTGGCAGGGAAGCGACTGAGCCTCGGTTCCAGTCTAGTTGCTGTGAATACAATGTTGATTTTTAAGACCGTAAATCAAGTCTAGCGAAAACTAAGAAGTGACCCCACTTACACAGGCAAGCTTCTGAACACCTGTGTTTGCTCAAAGGCCGAATCTCCACGTCTGCGTTAATAACCAACCATGCTCACCCTTTAGATACCTGAACACCCATACTTTTGCAGTGCATTTTTCCCATTGTGAGTCTCTAGGAAAAGCCAGAACTGTTCCTCAGGTGTTTGACTGTTTCCTTCTGTGATCTTAAGAGAAAACAAAAAACAACAACAACAAAAAAAAAAAAACAAGAGATGGTGTAGATACCTCTTTCTTATGCTAGGCAGTAGATCAAGTGAAACAATGCCTCCCAAATCACCTAACTAACCCGAAGGGGACAGCCAGCATATTTGCTCACAGAGTAACAGGAAGTAGGAATTAGATAGTCCTGACACAGAACTCTGTAGCCTCTGGATAGAAAAGGAAAGGCCTCATAAACACCTGTGAAAGAGGGAAGGGGACTAGAGAATAAGGGTATGATGTTGGTGAGTTATAATGTTGACCTGATTTATCCTCATTAACTTTACTTGTGAGTCATAATATCTAGTTCTTAAAGGTTCATAAATTGGAATTTTGTTGGAAGAAGGCTGAAAATATTCCAGAAACTCACCGTATACTGGTTACAATAAGGTGACAATTTCTTCAGTGCTAGGAGTTGAACCCAGCTTATACAAGCCATCTCTCACGGAGCTACTTCCCCAGCACTTTTTTTAAGAGACCCACAGTCGCAGTCTCTTGCCCAGGCTCACTTTGAACTCACTCTGTAGCCTAGAAAGGCCTTGAGCTTGCCTTCCTCTGGGGATAACAGGTCTGTGCCACCAGGCCTGACTTATTTTGCGAGATGTCTTTAATTTATTTGAAGGTATTTGAAGAAGAGTGTGGTTAGCATAAGATCTAGAGGTTGTGTTGGCTGGCATGCTTTACCTACAGCAGTTACACTGCCATGCACTCCCCAGAGTGGGGTGAAAGAGTCAGCCAAGCCCTGGCAACAATGAAGCCAAAGAGAAGCCAAAGGAAAGGAATGGGGGTTAATGGCTAGAGAATGTGTTTCCCGAGGTAAAGAGAATCGTCACTAAGTGACTTAAATTGCGGTGCTGGGATCTGACAAGGGTTCTCCATGGAACAACTGAGGAAGAGAGAGAAGGAAGGCGGGATTCTTGCTTTCTAAATCATGGCTCAGATATGCGTTATAGAACACCAAGAACGGAAAAGCCATTACAGAGAGTATAAAGAAACACTTGCGTCTCCAGTGCCATCGGACTCTTGGATTTGGTTTCCGCAGACATGCTCTTATATTCCCACAAGTGTCTGGAAAACTGACTCCTGGATTTTGGGTTTTTTTTCTGTCTGGAGGTGCAGTGGTGATAGTTGTGTTTGCTGCACAGCTCACTCTGGGTCAGAGCGTTCTACAGTCACAAGCGGATGTTCAAACAGGGAGTCTGTTGAAAAGATTGCGGAGGGGCTGCTTTCCCAGGGCGGTTTTGGATGGAGTTTGATGGCAGTCAGCTATGGTAAGGACACCTGAAGCCCAGCAGAACCACCTTGTCGCCCGTGGTTGTAGACAAAGTTCACCTAGACGCTCACTATGAGCTGCTGTGGCAACCTCTCAGTGAATTCTAAAATAGGTGTTACTGAATGCTTAATACTTGTGGGTTCTAATGTTGATCTGCACTTTGAGTTATGAATTGTAATATGTAGGGGGAAATCCTATCAAACCTGGGCTTGTCAAATGTTTTTTTTAAAAAAAAACTAGTTGTAGAATAATTTCTTAACCTGTTACAAGTAGCAGAAGAAAGCGAATAGCTGTGATTTTTGAGATATATAATTGCTTTGTATCAATAGATGTTCTTTTACTGTCAACAGATGTATCAATAGATGTTCTTTTACTGTCAACAGATGTATTGCTATAATTTAGTAAGTAAATTTCGCCAAGAGTACATTGTGTATCCATTTGTCAGTGATCACACAGGGGAAACTAGATTTTACATCTTCCACTGAGTGAATTATTTTTCTGGTAAACAACTTGATACAAAAGAGAGTGAAACATTCATGGATTTTTTAACAGCTATGCTGGATTACAGATTAATGATCCAAAATAAAATACAAACTGACTTAATACATAATTCAGCATGAGGGAGGGAAGTAGATCTTTTTCTGACGTGATTCTTTCCTTTTGAGGGCAGCTTATTTATTCCCCCTTAATAACTGTAGAACTGAACCACAGCCAGCCTGAGGAAGCCTTGGCTCAGACTATTTCATGCTGTATTGACTAAGAAGCAACTTGGGAGTTGAAAAATAGATCCATATTTGAGTTTCTGACCTGAGATGATTTTTTAAGTAGACTGCTAAGAGTTCCAGTTGATAAACTGTGAAAGCCCCAGGCCACTGTGCCTGGAGATGAGATTCCTGAAGAGCCGAGCTCAGGGATGCTGAGGCAGCTCTCATAGGAACAAGCCTTTGAGCACATCTTGGGTACAGTGTGTTTCGCACGTTTTGAATGATTCTTTTCAGATAGTTCTTGGACGTAACTTGAATTTCATTTTCCTTCCTCCCCGCTCTGTGATTTGGTTTGGTAAACTTAGGTGTTTACATGCCCAAGGGAAAAATTCCCTCAGGCTCATTCTCATTACTCGCCAGAAAACCCGAAGCAGGAGCAAGGGAAGCTCCCAAACCACGGCCAATACACACACATCCTTCTTATCATCGGAAACAGACACTGCTCCATAGGTATGTACACAGCTCTCTTAAGAGAACGGGTGTCTGTTGGGATTAAGTTAATGTTATTAGAGCAGAGAGAGAGAATTCTGAGAATATTTTTATTAGCTGTGTTCTCTAGTTATGGAATTCAAGATGTGTGTGTTTCACAGGAAAGCAAAGCCGCACAGCAATTTTATTATTTGTATGTGAAATGCTAGAGCCCAGAAGAAACCCTAAGGTAATCTGCAGCCAAAACAGTGTAGGAAGTACATGCATACTGTCTTTGAGAAAATGTTTTGCTTTAAAACAAAAACTGCCAAGCACTCTCTTTGCCATAATCTCTTAATTGAGAGAGGAAAAGATTATCTCATTGTCATAAGCTCTTAGTGGGGATGGGAGAAGATTATTATTCTAATGGCAATAAAGAAATAAGAGATGGACTTTAACACACACACACCACACACACACACACACACACACACACACACACACACAGAGAGAGAGAGAGAGAGAGAGAGAGAGAGAGAGAGAGAGAGAGAGAGAGAGAGAGGAGATGTTAAAAAGTGCCAAATACTTTGTGAAAACTATTTTTTTCAGGTAAAATAATATCTTTGTGTGGGTGTGAATGCTGGTGCCTGCAGAGGCCAGAAGGGGGCGTCAAATCCCCCTGGAGGTAGAGCTTTAAGCAGTTATGCACCACCTGACATGGGTTCTGGGGAACAAACTCTCCTTGTATAGGAGTCGTGTGTGCTCTTGGCCTCTCTAGCCCTTAATAGTGCACTTAAAAATGACCATATAACTAAGTATCTGATTCTGCAGCTAGATGACAAGTCTTTTAAGATATCTTGGGGCTGTTTCTTTTTAAATTCAAGGAAAATTATTTTCTAGCTCTGTGCTGCTCTTTTTCCTAGTGGTAACTGTTAGCTACGGTATTCTGCATACAAGCTTAGTGTTTATCTGATTTGTTCAGTCATGCTCCAGTGTTCCCAGGAAATGGATAAATCTAGGTAAATGAAGGAAGGAAATGTCAGTTATGAAAGGTTGGACTTTCCCTAAGTTTCTAGGTCTCGTTGTAGGATTCCATCTAAAGAAGGAAGCTTTAGGGAGCTATAGACTCATGGAGGGAGGAGATGCTTCTCAGATCTTAATGCTGGCCTGTATCAACACAGGACATCCTCATAGGTCCTTACATGCCATTTCTAGGAGCACCAAAATCTAGTGGTGAGCCAATCTTCATTTACTGTCCTGAGAAGTATTAGCATTTTCTACTCTCGTGTGCTTTGTTGTGTAGATAGTTTGAGTACCCCAGATGTCTGTCTATTGCATCTTTAAAAGATGTGATCACATCACAGATCTGGGTTGAATCAAACCTCTGGTTACATTTGTATGTTTTGCATTTATGCACAAGCATAGTGCAGCTTAGAAGGATATGTAAAATATAAGGGCAATCCATCAAAAAGATGGACAAAGAGATAAAACAAATTGCCCTCAGATAGAGCCAGGAACGTGACTGATAACACGCAGGACCCACACACTGTTGTAGGTGCGTCATAGACTCCACTCTCAGCTTTTTGAGTGACAGATAGAGGTGGCCTTGGCGGCACTGTGCAGACCCTAACATCTAAACAGATTAGTTCCTGCTGGGGTAAGCAGCAAGTTGGTGATTGGGAAGAGAGGCAGATTCTCAAGGAAGCAGCTGAACACTTCCAAAGCCTTATCTTTTCATGAGCAACCTGTCTGCCCTCAAACTCTGTCGCTGTGTGGTTCAAAATGTACTGGATGAGCAGCTCGGAGCTCGGAAGTGTGAGGTTAAGTATGAACCAGTGGCAAGGGCTTTGAACTGGCCACAAAGCTAAAGGGTGAAATGACAGCTGTAAATACTGCCCCTTCTTGGTCCAAAGCCAACAAAAGCTAAAAGTGAAACGTGGGGTGATCAAATTCATGTGTAGTCATCTCCTATCTAACATACCTGTTGTGAGTTTTGAGCCTCACAGAACATCCTTTGTCTGACAGCAAAGTTAAGTGAGCAGTGGTAGACTGAGCTTATTTCTTCCTCTGTTGACTCAGGAAGTGGAGGATAGTTTTCACAATTAAGGTTCTTGCTTCTCGAGTCAAATGAAGTTGTTTTTGAGGAAGTATCTCACCAAGCTCAGGTTGGCCTCAAACCTGCTATATAGCTGAGGGTGGCCTCGAACTTCTGATTTGCTTCTATCTCTGGAATGCTAGGATGCCAGGTGTGTACCCCCATATCTGGTGGTACAGATATGTGGCATTGAGGATTGAGGTGTGTACCCCCATATCTGGTGGTATGGATATGTGGCATTGAGGATTGAACTCAGGACTTCGTCCATGCTGACAAGTCTTCCCATAGCTCCAGCCCAGTTTTCACGCCTTCCTCAATAAAAGCCTCACCAGATGAAGACTTGAGGTGACCGTTTTTTTGTCCTTGTCTGGTTCACCCACCATGCTCCTCCCCCTGGACATACTTAGCTTCTCCCTATGTTCTCTTTACCTTCCCTCTGCCTCTGTTTTCCGTGGTTGTCAGGGAAGGTGTTTCTTAGGAGGTGTCTCTAACCTTAGGCCATCTCACCCAAGGATCAGGCACCTTTCCAACCCCTCTTGGAACATGACTGAGAAGATACACTTAACCTGGAGTTCTCAGTGGCCTCACCTCCTGGAGACTCCATGAACAGTGTATTCTGATGTAAGCCATGGTACCTATTATATCTTTACAGTTGGAGCAATTCTCTGAATTCCAGATGACAGCACATGAACCCTCCGAATTCAGGTGAATGTTTTATAATTTCTGGAAGAGTAGACTAGGTTTTCGGACAGCCTTCCTGGGTTGTTTTTGATAAATAGTTCTAGTAAAGTCAAGATTTTATTTGGAAGTGACTGACGTTCAGCAAATAAGGCCAAGCTTTGCCGAAGTACGGGATGGTTGAGTCCTTTGAGTCCTCTTGAGCACATACACGAAGATAAAAGTAAGCCGTCAAGGCCCTACAATTCCATTTAACCGAATTGGCATAGTGACGGTCTCAATGGAATCAACCTCAGTGAAGCAGTCACTCAAGTTAGGCAGTGACAGCTGATTCCGTCTCCAAGGTGCCTCTCCATGAATGATGCGCCCAGGCACTGAACTAGCTTAATGGGACAAACAATAAGAGAACTTTGACTTTAGGATTGTTTTATTATTTATCGTAGCCTTGGGCAGGAACTCACTATATAGACCAGGCTGGCATTGAACTCACAGAAATTGAACTCACCTGCCTCTGCCTCCTGAGTGTTGGGATTAAAAGCGTGCAACACCACACCAGCATTGATTTCAAACGAAGCCTCCTCCCCTTTGGGGGCAATATCAGGTTATAAATTTATCTTCTGGATCCATTTCTAGAGAGGGGTTCTATGTTCATAGTGAACCCTGGGATCCGCACTTCAAAACCGTTTTAGCCAGAAAGTGTTCTCTTCCTCTAGGCCAGTAAAATCACTCAGAAGAGGAGAAAAGCTGAGCATCTCTACCTTTCTATCTGTTTCTTTAAGTCACTATCGTGGGGTTTACGGTCTCCTCTTCCATTCCCTTAAATGTCACCTGAAGTGGACTCTAGGAGTGGCAGTTCCGACTGATAAACACCTTGATGACAAGAAACCAGCCTTGCCTCCCCTACCCCTGCGAGCATCAGTTAGCTGATGGATGCTCTACAAAATGAGGGTAATTGTCCGTGGTGGTGAGGCAGCACCATGGTGTAGGATACCTCACTCTCTCAACCAATAAGCGTTTCTTACTGAAATCCTGAATACAGTGAAGAGCCACGGCAGGAAGGACTAAATTGACCTGACTGTCTATGCATAGCTCTTACCCTGTTCCAGTCCTAACAGTATTTAAGCCCAAATCGCATGGCAATACCTTGACGATGGACTTGAGTCACTAGGTCCCTTTGTGCACTCCTGGACCCTGTGTGCCACAGCACCCCATCTCCTTTCTCACTCTTCACCTTTCTCCCTTCTGAACTGGCACAGTGACCAGTCTGCTCACTGAGACTCCCTAAGCCGAGACTTAACCCTGAAACTCCATCTCTTCCATCTTCGTGCTCATCTCAAGTCTGACATACCAGAGTGAGCTTCAGAATCCATAAGGTACGGGTGTGGTTCCTGGGGTCTGCCCCTGCTTCTCGTGCTGACCACAAGTTTGCACTTCTGCCGTTGTTTCTGTGACCACCTGCTGGTGTTCAATAATGAGACTGGATCACAGGTTCAGGAAAACACTGCTTACATTCACCAGTTTATGGTCAAGGATACCACTTGGGGCTGGCTAGGGGGAAATGACGTGTAGGACGGTATGGAGATGAGCAGGGACTTCATGCTTTTTCCGGATGTACCATCCTCCCAGCACCTCAGGGTGTTCACTAACCCTGGAACTCATCAAATCGTATCATTGGGTATTTGTCCCAGAAAGTAATCTCTAGCTACCGCCACCCTTTTCCTGGAGATCTCTGGGTGAAATGTCCACACTCCAGCCCTACAATCGTTGGTCTTCTGACCAGCTTCATTTGAAAACAGGCCCCCATCTGGCCAGCTATAAATCAAGTGCAATGGATGGAGGCTTGTTAAGAAAAACAAAAGACGCTTATCACTCAGGAAATCCCAGGGTCCTTAGGGGCTCTATGCCAGGAACTAAAGGCAGAGGCCAATTTTAAAAAAAAAAAAAAAAATTGTACTAAGACTGCTGGATTTTATGCTACCTATGGCAGAAAATAACACATCTCTTGAGTCCTAATGTGGTTCAGGATCAATTAGAAAGAAGTTAAGAAGTGCAGTCAGAATATGTCCACAGTCTTCCCACCTTCTGTACAATGCTCCCTTTCCTCTCCCTCCTACAAGAGTGTTGTACACAGAAGGTGGGAAGCAGGGGGCCCTGTCTCTGTCTCCTTTAAGCAGAGCATTGCAGGGGACTCTCCTGGTCCTTCGTGCTCAGAGATGTTTCACATCTCGAGGGAGCTACTCACTGGACTGGGTGGGCTGGCAACCGCATGTCCCTGCCCTTCACAGCCTCCGCTGTTTTCTCTGCCCCTGTTTCCTGGTGCCCTGTGGAATGCCTTGGACAGGAGAGTTGACCACAAAGGTACCATTGGGTTGTTAGGTCAGCTTTGCCTTGCCAGAAGATTGGGCTATGCTGGGTCTACACAGAAATAGACCTTGGCCCTTCTTCGTCTCGGGACAGTTTGGGGCTTGAGCTAAGAATATATGAGGGCATAGTCCTTTCTTTTTATTTTAATTCAATATAAAATTGATTTGAGTTTCTTCTATTAAGCAATAAAAGTGTTCTTAAGATCTTCTAGAAGTGTCAAGTTTGACTACACACTCTTTATTGTTACTGAATTATGTGACATAATTGTAAAACAATTTGGGATATTTTGGTAATTGCCATCCCACTGCCTGGAATCCCCTCCCTCTTCCATTCCTTTTGTGGGAGTGGGGCTGATTTTGCCTTCAGCTAGAATGTGAGCTTGTTGAGGTTGAGGAAATTCATTTGAATCCTTTCCGGGCTGTGCCAGTCACTCATTCTTGTCACTCACTCCACAAAAGCCTGTTAGCATCTCCTCTTTGGTACACACAGTGCTATGCTCATATGGTAACTGGTAACGTAGCCATTGTGATGTGGCCACAGTCTGTAGCAAAGAGGATTTCAGGGAGGTAACTAAAGTGTCCAACACGGAGCCTCAGCCCACATCTGTCTGCCGAGTGGGTACACAAACCAGCGGTGAAGACGACACATGGCAGTGTTCTGACATTTGTAAGGATTGTCCGAGACTCCTAGTTAAAGACTCTGCAATAAGGTACGACTATGTAATGAACATTTGCTGAGCAGGAGTCACGCCGACTGCCCTGTCGCCGAGCTGCATTCCCAGCCTTCTGAATGCTTTCTAGACATTAGGTTTATGGTGTCAGTTTTAATATATATCCTACAGTTGACGAAACTAAGGTTTGAGTATAAGTCACTTTTGCCTGATGAGCTAGGGAGTCAGAGGAAAGATTTGAACCAAGTTGTTTGATTCCAAAACCCACAAACAAACTTAACCACTTCGCTGCATAGCATCCAGGGAGTTGTGTTCCTTTTGGTGACGATGCCTGGGCCACTGAGATTCTATCTTAGGGCCAAACAGTCTGCATTAAAAGTCAAAGATATAGGTTCATGAGGAGCACAACAGAAGTGACATCTTTCATTCCTCGGGGAGCCATAGCTTTTCCTAGATGGTCATTATTGTGGGATATTCTCAAGTGGTTTCTACCAGTGAAATTCCTCTGTAAAGTGTAACCTCATCTTTATCATGGGTCATGACGATGCCAGATAGCAGATCTAGAGGGAAAGCGGGTAGAAGAAGTAGATAAAGTGCTACCCATGCCTCTGGTATTGTTTCTTGGTGCTACCCATGCTTCTGGCATCGTTTCTCATGGACATGGCTAAAATAATCAGGCTTTAAACTTTTTGTTACATTGCATTTATTTGGGGGCTGTGTTTGGAGGCCAGAGGGCAGCTTTCAGAACCTGGCTTTCTCCTCCCACCGTGTGAGTCCTGAGGGCCACTCTCAAAGTGGACAGCCTTGACGGCAAACACCTTTACCCCGCCCCTGAGCCCTCTTGCTAACCCATAAAATAATTTTTATGATTATTTTTGTTCAGGTATGTGTATTAGTTTTGTAATCTACCAGCTTATGGCATTTACTCTCTTTGTATTTTTATGGAAGTATTACGTATATCTACTCTGCTTACTTTGTATTTCAAAGGTAAATGATGGAGAGGCAACTTATGTATTTTTTTTAACAATTAATTGTGTGGCCAAGGCTGGGAGTACAGCTCAGTGGTAGAGGTCTTACCTGACATAGGCGAGGGTTTGATTTTGTCCCAAGGTTTCTTTCAGGGCGTGCTGTGTGCCAGCCTTTGTCCCGAGGTTTTTCCATGTGTTCTCACTTTTGATCATCGGGGTGCCCCTAGGAGACCGTGGCTGCTGTCATCTCCACTTTAGAAGTGAAGAATCAGAAGCTGTAGAAGTTGAACGATAGCTCAGTGTTGTGTGACCAGTGAAGATGAAATCTGTCCATCCCACCCGGTATCCATGAGCCCTGCCGCTGTGCTGGGCCCCTCCCTCCTGGCTGGCCTGATAGCAGAGTAGCCCATCTCAGATAAGTGGTGACACCCCATGCTCCAGCCAAGTAGGCTTGGCTTCCCTTTGAAGGAAGGACCGACAGACTTTCCAACATGGTGGCATTCTTTTAAAATATGTTTCCCATAGGAGGAGCGCTCCTCAGGCCGTGCTGTTAAAGAATATAGTTATTAAGCTACGACTCAGTACCTGTTTTCACTAATCTTTGATTATTTTTTCTATGATGATTTTGGACAGATGGGATATTTTCTCCCAAGACGTTCTAAATTTGGTTTTGCTTCGAGCAGAAAAGCTATACAGCTGTGGCGTGGTTCTGCGTTCATCACTTTGCACTGAGCCAGCAGTTCCGAGTCCTTCTGCAAAGACGCTGTGGCGGGCCTCCTTATTCAGGAGCTTAAGTAGATACTGCAGAGGCGAAGTGGAGACATAAGTAGCACTTCTGGCTCTTAATTTTAATATAATGGTTACATTTGTTCATTAATCTCCTTACTATTATAGGTACTCCCCACACACACACAGAGTCCAGACACAGAAGCCACAGGTTACAAATGGTCTTCTTAATTAGCCTCTCAGATCCTCTGTTAAGGTGGACAACCATATTGAGCCCTATTATTTTAGCTAACATTACACAGATGTCTCATTTGCTCACCCATCCCTTGTTCTGACAGAAGTAATTGCAAAACTGTGTATTGATTTATTATTTGTCGGGGGGGGGGGAGATTATGCTGGTCCTCATTATCGTAATGAGAAAAATATACTCTCTGGAATGATGAGAAATTACATAGTGTTATCATAGAGGTTGCCATGGAGGCAGAGTAACCATGTATAGACTTGTGCAATTCACTTCTGTGCATGAAAGATGAATGGCTGGAGGAATTTCCCCTTTGCTGTAAACTATCATAAAACTCAGTCAGATATACACGACAAGCGTTTGCAGACAGTGTATACCAGGAAACAGGAGCATGGTCCCTGAGAAAAGCAGCTGTCTGGTGGCCATTTCCTGGCTATAGCAGAGGGAGGATGGAGCAGAACGGGACCTTCCCAGGGCAGAGGCAAATGAATGGTGACAGTCAGGGAGTCAAACCTGACACCAAGTTTCCTGGGTTGGTGACTAAGACCGTGCTGACATATGACTGAGTTAGAAGGTCTGAGCAGTGGCAGGTTAGGGGATGAGTGTGTTGGATAGAGGGGCAGCAAATGGGTGGACAGACGGGAAGGTCTGTATATGGTCTTGGTTAAAAAGAGGATGTGGTGTGTGTATCCTCTCCCACACAAGATATACAAGTGCTCGGTGCCTCAGTTTCTTCTGCAGAGCAGTGAAAATAGGGTGAATAGCTTGGTATACTTGTAGGGGCCTAAGTTGCATTCCCAGCACCTACCTCAAGTGGCCCATAACCATCTATAGCTCCAGTTCCAAGGGATCTGATGCCCCCTTCTGGCTTTCGTGGGTACCTGCACACACATGGCAGATACACAGCTACACATACATGCACATACATAGAAATAAAGATAAAATAAATCTTTAAGAATAGTAAAAATAGCACAGAACTCATGGCTTTATTTTAGAGCTTAAATTTCATTAGGTCATCTGGGAGAAAGGTCTAGAATGATGTCTTTATTGAGTGTAGCTACAGCAGCTGGTGGTGAGATCTAGATGAGGTTAGCCTCTCAGTATGCCTGTGAAAGATGGTCTGGATGAGGTTAGCCTCTGGGGTTCCTGTGAGAGATGTGGATGAGGTTGGCCCCAGGTATGCCACTGAGGAGTTATCTAAATTAGCAAGACTATCTGTGGGCAGGGCTCTAGCCTGAATAAGGAGAAACCAAACTGAACAGAAGCAATCGTCTCTCTCTGCTTCCTGACTGTAGACACAATGTGACCAGCTACCCATGTTCCCCTTCTATGATGTCCCTGCAAAGATGGATTGGACTCTCTAAATGTGAGACAAAAGAGACCCTGCCTCCCTTGAGTTTACTGCGCACCAGGTGTTTTGTCACACCGATGACAACAGACAAGCCTAAGACACCTCTCTGCGTCGAAGGAGTAGGGGAGAGAGCTTAGGAATGGCAGAGCAGTAAAACTCAGAAATTTGCCTTGGAGACTCGTTTAATTTGCGCTGTCAACCCTGCCTCGTTCTTCACCTGTCTTTGTGTAACCTCTGCAGGGTTTCGAATAAATGGCAGCCACATTATCTGTCTCCATTTGCGCTTGGCTTAGTGATGGTACAGAACACATGTCTGGATACCTGCTTCATTTGCAGCAATAGAGTCTTGGATTTGCCAGGATTTCCATTTGTTGAAAAAAGTAGCAGGTTCCACAGACATGCTAATTTACTGCTACTATTGTGGCATTCAGTTCTCTTCATTATGAGATTTTTTTTGCTAATCAGGGTGTGCTAAGTACACATACAAAGGTTTGCATTCGCCGTCTTTGGGAAGAGGCTCTGGGAGGATTAAAAATGACCCCCCCCCCCACTCAACACCTTTCATCTGCTCTGCAGCTCTGCCTCTGGAGAGCGGACCTCAGCCACCCCCATTGCTCCTCTCAGCACTTTCCTGCTTGGCAGAATGGTACCCCCACTCATGCGTACACAAGATCTTTCATTTGCATCCTTCCTAAATACCAGTGTGGGAGAACGTGGTTGGGACCTGTGGAATGAAATCCCATTAAGTCTACTACCAAAAGCCAGACTCACTGCTTTATGAAACCAATCTGAGTTTCTAATGCTGAAAGCTTGTTGCTCATTTAAGGGCATTTCCACTGAGAAATTATCAAGTAGAAACTGTGTCACTGTCTGTATATTTTCCAAGTCTTCAGGTCAACAGGCTTTCAGATATTAATGAAAAGACTTGCCTGGGAAGCCAAATCCCCAATCCTCAGATGAATTAAAAGTCATACTCCAAGTGGCAGGGTATGGGAAGTGCTTTTGCTTGTGTGAGTCTGTGTGTGTTTGTGAAAGAGAGAGTCTCAAGGAAAAAGAAGTATGTTGCTTCTCAAAAGAGTCTTTTTAGGGAAAATCTTGACACTGTTGTAAAATAGTGTTGATTTTTAAGACTTCCTGTCAAGAGCAGTTGGAAAACACATAGATCATTAATTCTGCATTTTTTGTGGAAACTTCTCAAATGTCTTTGTCTAGAACATGTCATGGTGGCCCGTGGTCCTCACTCATGTCTTACATAGAAGTAGGTGAGCTCACAGCAATGTAAAAACTTCAGGAGGAACTTTGAATACATGTTCATATATAATTAATAACTTATTAGATATTTCCAAATAATTCAAGCAGAATCTTTTTAGTTTCTTATTAGTAGTTGTAATCTTGGCTTTTCTCCTGACATTTCTAGTTCACCACATATCTTGTCCTGCGAATAAGAAAGGGAGCCTGTGTTCTAATTCTGCTTTTCTTCTTGTGACTGGAGACTGTTCCTTATAGTTGGGGCCTGGTTGCCTGGTCTGTGTGAACACTAGGATTAATCTCCTGTTTGTCCCGCTTCACAGTTCTTCAAGTTTATATGCTGGATTCACTTGTTTTCACTTGGTTCTCTGGTCGAAAATTTGCTACACATGTATGTGCGTCCAGCTTGGACACAGAGGTGATCAATAAACACTTGTTAGCTCAATGAATGGTGCTTTTCTGTTTCTGAGGGATTGGGAAATCACTGTAATTCCATGACTTTCAATATTGGAGCTATTACTCATTTTTGTTTTTGTTGAATCATATTATTGTTGCTTTAACATTAATTTCCCCTCTACTAAAGCTTTATTCAGGTCTTAGAGCTGTTTTTTATGTGTCCTCACTGAGGGGTTTTAGAGAGGAAACTATACCTAATCTTGGCCACTCTAAAAAAAGATTTATTCAAATATTTTCCTAGTCATAAAGTAATTCAGGAAGTACATTCTACTTTATAAAGTACTTATTACATTTGTGTGTGTGTGTGTGATGGTGTGCTTGTGGAGGTCACAGGACAACTTGTGGGTGTCGGTTCTCTCCCACCATGGCTTCTGGGGTGGGAACTCAGGTCATCAGGCTTGCTGGCAGCATCTTCACCATCTCGCTGGCCTGAACCATACTTGCATTCAGCTTAATTTTGCTGATAAGCAATCATTTGGGGTGCACTGACAGTTTTTTCTAACCCAGTTACCCCATAGAAGAAAAACCTCTCTAATTCTATTCATCCGAAACTGTCCATAGAGAGACGGGCATTTGGTACCCACCCAGAATGTGGGAAAACATTTTCTTCCAAACCTTCTGGACAGGAAAAGAAGCAAGGAAATAATTGCCATTTGATAACAGTGTTTAAAAATGAAGACACGTATTCCCTTAACTTTAGTTTTTTGTTTTTGTTTGTTTTAAATGTTACACTTCCAGTTCATTGTTAATGGGGATAAGCGTCAGACAGTGTAAGTAATGTATTCCTTCTTTCAAAATGCCAGCCTCCACAGGCATCCGCTCTGCTTCGTGTGTTTGTGGGACATTAAGTCCTAGTAACAGCAGTGGCTTCATGTGACATTTATGGCAGATAGAAAACCGGCCACGCTAGTGACCAACACACGTCACAGCTTCTAACCCATTCTGTGTCACATTCGCTCCGAGGGGCTGTCAAGACTTGTGAAGTTTAGGGGAAAAAAGAATATTTGTGAGGTTCACTGCTGAACCCCAGAGTAAATGAAGGGAAGGGAAGGGAGGCAAAGCTCCCGCGGTGTGGAAGGAAACCCGTGCCTCCTAGCACCCATGAATGTTCATCCGCAGGACAGGATCTTACCACTCCAAACTTGGGCTTGTGTTTATTTTTAAGGAATATTGGAAAATTATGGAGGCGGATGTTTTCTCTTCTTTTTTTCCTTAATGCCTCATAGATCCCGCCTTTTCCTTCAGACTGTGTTCCCCTTAAAATTAGCCACTGACCCCAGAGTAAGTGTGGTTTTCCTTTTCCATGATCTTCTCTAAAGAATTCCATTAATAGCATACTAAACTGGATTACAACCTCACTGAATAAGTGCTTTGAATTCTGGGCAACCATGGAATAAAGGGCACAGAGAAAGTACTACTGCCCAGAGTGACATCGGGCAAGAGGGGAGAAAGGCATGGAGTGCAGCCATAGGGCTGAGGGGATCAACATCTCCAAGCAGGGTTATTAGCAACTTAATGGAATATGGTTGTTCAAACACAATAATGGCCTTGACTGAAACGTCTGTCCTGCTCTTTTTCCCATACACTGGAATGAGTAGAATGTAACGGCTGGGCTTTCAACAAGCCTCATGAATTTTAAATCCTCTTTAGTTATAAAACTGGGTACACGGCACATAATCAGTGTGGACAAGGAGCCGAGGGCCACAAGGCATCAGGTGTCTTCAAGATAATGAGGCTTCGGGTTGGCCAGGTGCATTCTGGGTCTGTTCTGAATGGCCAGCTAATCACTTGGTGGCTGGGCTTTTGACGTAAGACTAGAGACCTCATGGCCTCACACCTCGCTGATATCTGAGATGGCTTCTTTCCTTAACAAATAAACATTTCTATTTCGGTTTTTGCTCTTGCTGTTTCATTCACACTTAGAGTAGAAGGGATCTGTGGATTCAGATGAAGCTTTGAGTTCTCAGACTTTAATATATATTCTACATGACTCCTTAAGTATTACCGTAAATATGAATATTTTATAAATTTGTTCTCAAAATATACTTACCACAACAAAAGTCTGATTCTGTCTTAGGTTAAGTCTTGAGTTATCCTAAAATACAGTATAGAAAGGTTGCTCACATTTGACATACACTCACAGCAAAATACTGTTTTCAAAGATAATTTTTCAGAAAATCTAAGTTAATCCCAGATTAAATACTATGGATTTATTTTTTAAATTGATTTATAGTAATTCCATCTTTCAACTGATTTAAATTTTGTTGTTGTGTGAACATTTGTATGCTTGTGTTGGTGTGTGTGTGTGTCACACACCCCAAGTGTAGAGGTTAGAGAACATCTCTTGGAAGTCTGTTTGCACAGCAAAACCTCCTCTCACCAAGATCTCACAGGTCCTGTTTCTACTAATTCAATAACTTTGGAGGGAGGAACCATGTGGCTTCCCCTGGCAGGTGAGTCCCAATTAGCTGAAAACGTACTTTATATCGTAGTAAAACCCTAGGTACACAGCAGTGAGGACTCCGTTGAACTGACCGGCAGAGCTTCCAGAAGGTTCACTTAAAGATGTTCGAAACTGACCCTAGCCCCCTAGCGGAAGAGATGAAAGATGCCACCATGATGGTGCCGCCATGATGGCAGGGTCCCCGAGCAGTGTTGGCTGCTTTGGTCTCAGCCCAAATCTACCCCTGTTGCCACGTTGGTTGGTGAGCTCGCCTCAGTTCAATTTCTCCCCCATGTTTCATTTAAATGTAAGATATGCTTGTTGACAGCCTAATTTAAAAGTGGTGTTACCGAAGTGTACCCATCGCATGCTTATGGAAATGTCTACAGACTTCTGTGTCAGAGTGTTAGCACCGAATGGTATGTGCACTGGCAAGTTGTGACAGCAAAGATTTCTGATGGCTGTTGCCAGTCCGGTCCACGACAGGAGTGCATAGGAATATCAGAAAGAGCCTGGGTGGGATAAGCCACAGGTGCCCGACCAAGAACCAAAATAGAAATAACCCCTGCAGTAGAGCTGCGAGGATCCCTATCTGGGGGAGCACGAGTATTTGGACGTCAGAATAACAAAAGTCTGCACTGGTGAGCTGTGCGCTCTGTCTGGGAGCAGGCAGTGATTTGCCTAGTTGTAGAGACGTGACTGCAGTTGGCAGTGTGCAGGCTATGGGCCCAGGTAGTTCTCAACACACTTCAGCTGTTATCTGCTAGCCAACATTAGCTGTTTTTATTGTCTGCACTTTTCCTGGTATTCCGTCAACTGGCAGGCTGTTGCAATCCCAGTTGTTGTTTTCTGCTTGTTTTTGCATTGTTTCAACTGTAGATTTGGTGCTTCCCTTCACTCATCAGCTTGCTCTTCCTTTCCCCTTGAGTGTCTGTCAGAATGCTGTTCAGTTCCCTCCACAGATATCCAGCGGCTTCCAATACTCAGTCGGCTGCAGGTTAACGTGTGCCCTGCAGACTAGAAACAGTTAACTACTTTCCAGTATCTCTGAGTTACTCTCCAGGAGAAACCTAAGCAACAAGAAAATCCAGCCTAACCTTAGAATGTCAATAAGAAATGCTTTAGCCGTGTCTTTGCAGAATGCTAAAAACACATTTAATTTGGACAAGTATAAACCAATCTGTCCATTGGGAATGCGTTTCAGGATTGAAGATCAACTTAGATGATATTCCATCCAGTTAAGAAGCATCTGAAAACTTCTGAGATTGCAAGCCCTCTGCAGCTGCGTGGGTTTCGCCAGCGCATTGTCTGCCTTGCTGGAGTGGGAAGCTTTGTGTTTTTTGCGGGCACATGTCTATTGTGAACTGGAATGCATCTGAGCTGCAGTAAATCTGTGTGGCAGACAATGGAGTCCAGCCAGTACAGCTCTGGCTCAAGGGGAAAGACAATAAATAGGGGCAGTGACATTTATGGGAATCAATCTCATCATGTTCTGCCTCATCAGGCGTGTATCTAGATGGTGTTAAAGTCCCAGTGCACACAAAGTCCCTCTGTGTGGTATCTTAGGCTCTTCCCCAAATAGTGTTTTATCTTAAAATTGGTAGTTAGTGATAAGTTGGAAGCGGTGTTAACGGGTTTTCTCTTTCCTAAGGGGGGAAAATAATACAAAGGCGAGGAGCTTATCATATTTTTTCAAAAGTAATTTGAGAAAGGCAAAACTCATTAGCTCAACAATAATTAGCCTTCCTTGCTAAAACATTGACTGGGATGTTTCTGTTAGGAAAATATTATTGAATTTTTCCAATCTCAGTCTGCTAAGGGTCCCCAGATT
Source organism: Microtus oregoni (assembly GCF_018167655.1). Lineage (NCBI taxonomy): Eukaryota > Metazoa > Chordata > Mammalia > Rodentia > Cricetidae > Microtus > Microtus oregoni. Next base: position 60,609,475 of record NW_024543059.1, on the reverse strand, counting down.
TGATAACAGGGAAATTATTCACTGTTTTTGTTACTACCATGTTAGAGCATAGACAACCTTCAAAGACAATCTCTTGAAGTTGTTTGTGTGTGTGTGTGTGTGTGTGTGTGTCTGTGTCTGTGTCTGTGTGTGTGTCTCTGTGTGTGTGTCTGTGTGCCTGTGTGTGCCTGTGTGTATGTCTATGTATGTGTGTGTGCGCCTGTGTGTATGTGTCTGTGTGTGACTGTGTGTATGTGTCTGTGTATGTGCCTGTGTGTATGTGTCTGTGTGTGTGACTGTGTGTATGTGCCTGTGTGTGTCTTTGTGTGTGCCTGTGTGTTTGTGTGTGTATCTGTGTGTATCAAGCCAGTGGTCTTACGCTTGCAAGGCAAGTGCTCTACCATTGAGCCAGTTCCCCAACCCTCAAAGCTAACTACTTTGTACAACTAGAGCTAAAAATAAACTGTTCCTTGTAACCCATGAAGCTATGGTTATCCAACTAGTTTTTAAGCAAGCTGTGACTATATGGTTAAATATCAGTATCCATGCTGTAGCCTGGAATCAGACAGCAGCTCCTCAGCATCAATTACCGTGTATTCTGTAACCCGGCTGCAGCCTTTCAGAGCCTCTCCAGTGAAAGCTTTAGTCGCAGCTCACAAAGGTCCAGGGTAGGAAGAAAATAAACAAACACCAGTGTTCTAAAAATAAACAAACAATCCCACCCTTCCCAAACCACCCAGCAGAGCATGCTCAGTCCTGCGCAGTCAAAAGCCTCAGCTCACAGACATTGTGAAGGTTCATTTCAAACGGTGAAAAAACTAACAAGCTTTCTTCATCCATTCTTCCATTGAAGGGCATCTAGGTTGTTTCCAGGTTCTGGCTATGACAAACAATGCTGCTATGAACATAGTAGAGCATATACTTTTGTTGTATGATAAGGCCTCTCTTGGGTATATTCCCAAGAGTGGTATTGCGGGGTCCAGGGGTAAGTTGATCCCAAATTTCCTGAGAAACCGCCACACTGCTTTCCAAAGTGGTTGCACAAGTTTGCATTCCCACCAGCAATGGATGAGTGTACCCCTTTCTCCACAACCTCTCCAACAAAGGCTATCATTGGTGTTTTTGATTTTCGCCATTCTGACAGGTGTAAGATGGTATCTTAAGTTGTCTTGATTTGCATTTCCCTGATCGCTAAGGATGGAATATATACATATTAGAGTATTATTCAGCAGTAAGAAACAAGGACTTCTTGAATTTTGCATACAAATGGATGGAAATAGAAAACACTATCCTGAGTGAGGTAAGCCAGACACAAAAAGAGGAACATGGGATGTACTCACTCATATTTGGTTTCTAGCCATAAACCAAGGACATTGAGCCTATAATTAGTGATCCTAGAGAAGCTAAATAAGGAGAAACCAAAGAAAAACATATAGGCATCCTCCTGAATATTAACCTTCAGCAAGCGATGAAAGGAGACAGAGACAGAGACCCACATTGGAGCACAGGACTGAATTCTCAAGGTCCAAATCAGGAGCAGAAGGAAAGAGAGCACGAGCAAGGAACTCAGGACCATGAGGGGTGCACCCACACACTGAGACAATGGGGATGTTCTACTGGGAACTCACCAAGACCAGCTGGCCTGGGTCTGGAAAAGCCTGGGATAAAACCGGACTCTCTGAACATAACGGACAATGAGGACTACTGAGAACTCAAGAACAATGGCACTGGGTTTCTGATCCTACTGCACGTACTGGCTTTGTGGGAGCCTAGGCAGTTTGGATGCTCAACTTACTAGACCTGGATGGAGGTGGGGGGTTCCTTGGACTTCCCACAGGACAGGGAACCCTGATTGCTTTTCGGGCTGAGGGGGGGGGGGGGACTTAATTAGGGGAGGGGGAGGGAAATGGGAGGCGGTGGCTGGGAAGAGACAGAAATCTTTAATAAATAAATAAATTTAAAAAAAAAAGAAAAAACTAACAAGCACAGAATTTTGAAAATATCTAAATATAGCCTCACCCCCTTTTAAAAAATATATACAGTAGTTACAGAGAATATTCTAATGAAAGATTTCTTTATTTCTGACTTTCAGAACAGCCTGTGGCAGTTACACTTGATCCACAGAACAGAGAAGGCAAAATCCTGCCTATGGTTCATTTAGTTTTACAAATTACTGTTGGTGGGCTAACTATAAGTTGGACTTACTCTGGGGAGTGGTTAGAAGTATCATTTAATCAACACGCTTATCAGCCACCCGAACAGACAGCATCGGTTGAAATCACATTTTACATAGTGTATAATCTGTGTCCCGTTCTCGCAGAAAGGAATGCACCTCCCGTTACCTATTGTTTCTATACACAGAGTTAGTGTCTCTTAGTTAGGTGGTGATCTGTTTGTTAACAAACTCTTTGGATACTGCTTGTCGATGTTTTCCATATACATGAATGGGGGGTAAGAGGCTTTGTTTCTTCCTGTGGCTACAGGAACCACAACAGATTTCCTCTTACTGGCCTAAACTATGTTACTTGGAAAAGAGATGGAACGGACGTGGTTGACTTGGACTGGGAGGGACCTGAAGGGGTACGGTGATAGCTAAATGACATGTGTGGATCAGATCATTTTCAACAGTAGTTGGCCCTTAGAAAAAGAGCTTAAAAAAAAAAAAGAAAAGAAAAAGAGCTTAATAAAGCGCCCATGTAAATGATGATGGAGCATCTGTGCTGCTAAAAGCAGAGGAGAGTCCAAGCTGTGAGCAGTCCATGGGTCCCTCAGTCCTGATTGATGCGAATTCTAAGTTGAGAAGATGGGGTGGTGACAAAGACGACTTTCTGCAAGTCTATGTCATAAAACAAAGGCTCCTCGGGGAATAAAGCAGAACCTTCCATATGGGAAGGAACTGATTTTAGTAGCACAGAACTCCACGGGGAAGAACCACCGTGGTACACAAGAGTGTAACGTGGGGGAGGACTGAGCAGAAGGTAGTTGGATCTTGGGTGTCAGAGTACTGGAACGGAGCTACTTAAATCCTCCTCTCTTGGGAAGATAGATTCTGAGGAATGGGTAAGGAATGAGCCCAGTGCTGATGGAGTCTGTCTGAGGTGTTGAGGTATGAAAATACACAGAGGTTGACAAGTGAGAGGACCTTGTTTAATCGCCTCGTAGAAAACCTATCAACCCGTGATTCACAAGCATAAAGGAACAATGATGGACGAATATGAAAATAAGACATAGTTATCATTTAATGTTAGGCTGGCACTCACATTCCTTCTTTGCTGGTTGGTTCCTGTTTCAGCAGAGATCTTCTGCTCATCTTTGAGGGCTCCTATTCTGCTGGAATTTTAAAATTCACTTTTGGCTTTAATCCTGTCTTTCCTCTATCCATGTACCCAGCCTCTTGCTTCTGATTGAGTTTGCTTAAACACCAGAATACTTGACTCATGAATGGCCATCTGGGGTGTTTTCAGCAAACTGAGTGGGAGGAAAATACGAGTACACATTTGCAACTGCCAAGAGCAGTTTTGAGAGTACAACTCTTAGATTCTAGAACAGGAAATGACCTCATCTTAAACTCTGCCCCCCCCCCCCTTGTATTGCAAATATAGGTACAGAGATGCTGAACATCCTGATTAATTTTTAGTACCTGACTCCAGAAATAAATCAGTAAGCTTAGAAAGTCAAGAACTCATTGGAGGAAAGATGCAGCAGATATTTAAATCTATGGGAGATGTCTTAAGAGATCTTAGTCCTGTAATGGTTATTTTTAATAAAGGTTCAGTAAGAGGGAAAATGAACTGTTTATACAACTGTTGTACATATTGGAGATTCTATAAATATGAGGAATTCCCAGAATAATCAGAAGATTGAAATTCTGTAGGATAATGTTCTTGTACACTGTAAAGAGGGACAGAAACTTCTGTCTACATTGAATGGCATTTATTTAACTCTTTCTGATAACTTGAAATCATCAGTTATTAAATGTTTCCATTTATATAGGCCATTTTTCTAATACAATAAATCCTTCGTTGATTTATTGGAGACTCAGGTAAGCTGTTTAGAGTTTGGGGAACATCAAAGAAGCCCCTTTTGTTTCTAAGCCTAGGTAGTCTGCCAGCAGGGTTAAAAGCTAGTGTAAACATTTTGATTTCTTAAATGTCACCTCCTCAAAGAGCCCTTGACTAAATAATGTACTTGCCTTGTTTCTCAAACAGGAAGTATCCCACACATGATATTGTCATAACAACCAACTATAAAAGACTTGTGTGATTTGATTTTTGTGACCTCAAAAATACCATGTATGTGTGTGTGTATACAAATATGTATATATGTATATGTGTATATGCAAATATGTATATATGTATATGTATGTATGACTGAGATAAGCAATATCCATTTTTACTAAATTAGAAATTATTAATATTTGACAACTTCATGCAGGCATATAATGTAATTTGATCATTTATACCCCATTGGCCTCTCTTACCACTCTCCCACAACCACTGAACTATTTCTTACCGACAGGTTCTGCTCCTATTTTCGTGTCTTTGTTCAGTTTGTTTGGGGGCAATTTGTGTTTCACTGAACTTAATTAGGGTGGCTTGCATGGGCATGGGTTAGGTGACTGCCTAACTTCCCTTCTTCCCAGCATTCTGTTCTGTTTACTCCACCCACCTATGTTCTGACCTATCAGGCCTAGCAGTTTCTTTATTAATTAACCAATGAAAGCAACAGATAGACAAATGACCTTCCCACATCATTCTTGTCTCACCCCACCTTATATTCCTCTCTAGTACTGGGATTAAAGGCATGCACCACCACAGCCCCGCCTATATGGCAAACTAGTATGGCCACTGGGATTAAAGGTGTGCGCCACCACTGCCTGGCCTGTATAGCTAACTAGTGTGACTGCTTTGCACTGACCTTCAGGCAAGCTTTATTTATTAAAATACAAACGAACTATAACTACAAAGAAGTCTTCGTGTCAAGATTTGGGAACCGGTTGGTGGCCCAAAAGAAAAAGCCTGGTGCAGTGGCTTTTGTTGGGATGGGATGGGAGCTAAAGCAGTGGGATGGGAGCTAAAGATAGCCTCTTGCTTTTTTTAGCAGAGGGCATCACAACGTTTTCCTGACTTCTCTCTAACTGTGAAAAGCCCTTTTAAGAGCTTAGATTAGGTCAGGGCCACTCAGGCTAATCTCCCTCTTGATTAATTGAAGTCAACTGTTTGGTTGTCTACATTACATCCTCAAAGTATCTTCCCTTGTTCTGTGCAGTGTAAGCTTGTCACGGGAGTGGTAGGCCCGGCCCGTATATTGTTCTTTTCCACAGAGGCAAAGTTTGTACAGGCTATTTAGAGATCTAAAAAGCAGCAGTCTTAGGATTCCACCTGCCCCCTTTCCAATGAGGTAAAGACCCCTCTCATCTTTGGAAGCTTATCATACTGTTTTGGGAATGTTTGCAGTGTCTTTGTTTGGAGTATATCTGTGTGATCGTTTTCTTTTGTAACTTCGTTGTGTTTAAAATACATTGTTGATCACTTTAAAACGTTGTTGTGCAAATAACTGCTCATGATTCGATAACTGAAGTCGTAGCTCCCCAAACCCACTAGACTTAGTTGGTGTGGTGCTTAGCAAAGCAAAGTTCAACATTCAGTATCTTTAAAAACCAAGCACAGGCTTGAACGGCTGTCATTGGCCTTGGAATTCTGAGTCTACATTCTGTTTCAAATAAAAAAAAAACCGCCATTTCTACAAGTGCTTAGTGCCTCACCATCTGTGACACTGGTTTCTTGGGGACTGCATGGGAGTAGACACCCTTGTTGTAAGAGGGCTGTATCCTGCCGCCTGGCTAGCTTATACCCCGAAATAACAACACACAAATTGTATTCATTTAAACACTGCCTGGCCCATTATTTCTAGCCTCTTATTAGATAACTCTAACATCTTGATTAACCCATTTCTATTAAATCTGTGTATCACCAGAGTCTAACCAGCGTCCACCTCGGGTAGGAGAATCATGACGTTTTGCCTGTCTCAGCTGTCTTCCCAGCATTCTGTTCTGTCTTCCCCGCCTACCTGAGTTCTGCCCTATCAACTAGGCTAAGGCAGTTTTCTTAATAACTAATGAAAGCAACACAAATACAGAAGGGCCTCCTACACCACACCCTGATTCCTTTGTGTTAGTGACAAGCTTCAGAGCAGCCTAGAACTTTCCGTCTGCGCTCTCTTGCATACTTGACATGTGACTTCATCAGGCTGTCCACTCTGCTCAGTTTCCTCACTACTCCAACTGGGACAACGCTAGGCCGTCATCAGACTCAGCACGTCCTAAGCACCTTCCGAAGGAAGAACGCATCCTTCTTGAGGGTGCCGGGCATATAGGAAGACATGTACGTGTTTGCGATCATCATTACCAATTCCCTCCTAAAAGTAGAAGATTGAAGGGGATTCCAGTGTGGCTTCAGTTAGGAATGAAGGGCGAATTCTGTCTTTGATCTTTTGTCTTAATAATTTTGGTTAGTTTTAGTAATTTAGTGAACACATGTGGAAAAGCTAAGAAATCAACCACTGGGCAAATCCAAGGCATCCCAAGATTGAAGGGTGGTGGTTAATATGTGGCGTGTCCTCAGTCAGTGTTCCTGGTGTGGTCTGCACTTTCCACTCTTGTTACTTCATGCTCTTCATCACTCTGTAACCTAACATCCTACAGCTCACATGCACAGAAACTCCATGTATCTCCGGTATGTAGCCCATCATGGAATCTAAAACCCCCTCGGCATAGATGTGCAGAGTTTGAGAGTCTCGGTTCAAATGCAGGCACAAGCTATGCTGAGTCCAGGGGCATCCGTCTCAGTGCAGTGAGTGTGCAATGGGAGGAGGTTCACAGAATTTGACTCACAAGTCAATCAGTCTCTCATAGCCTCAGACTGAAAATGAAATTTATGCCCTGGCCCTGCTGAAGCATGCATGGGCAGCCCGTATATGGTGGTTCTGCTGTACTTATCCATATTGGGTTTCATGGTCTAAGTTGATGAGGATGACTGACCAGGTTTCTTCCTCAAGAGGGCACCAGATCTCACTAAGGGTGGTTGTGAGCCACCATGTGGTTACTGGGAATTGAACTCAGGACCTTTGAAAGGGCAGGCAGTGCTCTTAACCACTGAGCCATCTCTCCAGCCCCCGTAGCCTCAGTTTACTCATGTGTAAAATGGGTTTTCTAAAGCCTACCCTTACTACCTTTTAGAATAACTGCAAACCATCCTGAAATAATTCCATTTTATTGTCACTGTGTAATCACAAACTGTATCTATCCCACCAAAATTTCAGCTTTCAGAGTATGGGCTTTGCCCTTTTAAAAAAAGGAAAAGAACTCTGTAGTCTGATCAAAGTGGGTTGGTATCCACCCCATGTTTGTGGAGCTAAGATGTAGAACACATAAGAAAGTGGATAGGAAACCATGACACAGACCAAAAGCATTGACGTAAGAGTAGTCAAATGTACTAGACCAAGTGGCCACAAATGTGCCGATTATCAAAGAATATTAAAGTAGCATAAAGAAATGAAATTGTGGCCTCTCAAATGTTACCAAGGATGACATCGTGTGGCTTTGATGCATCAGCAGGTCCCAAGCCAGCTTGTGCCCTGACGCACGAAAGGCATGACAAGCCTCTCCGTTAGCTTCCTCGGCTCTGCCCTGCTGTTACACTTCACATCAGAAGACAGCAAAACTCAGCAGCCAGAGAAGGAAGGGATGGCTTCACCGTCTGGGAAGCTGTGCCACAGATGCCCAACTCCTTGGCTGGGGCAACAGCAATGTGAAAAAACTCTTTAACATGAGGAGTTGGGTGAGGGCTTGGGAAGTTAAGCGGCCGTCAGAGACAGCGGTGTAAGTCCAGCTTCCATTGCTGTGACAGGTGCTTGAGGTGACCAGCTTGTAAAGCGAAGAGGTTCATTCTGGACCACAGTGTCTGAGGTCACGATCCAGGATCAACGGGTTCATTTGGAGCCTTCACCCAGGCAGCACATCATGATAGGAGTGTGTGCTGAGCAGACATCTCTCACTCACGGCTGGGTTGTAAAACAGAGGGAGAAGAGGGGACTGAGGTCCCCATATCTCCTTCAAGGGTGCACACTGCAACGTGGCCGGAAGATGCCCCCCTTCTCCACTAAGCCTAACCTTGTAAGCCTTCTACTCCCTCCCAGTAGAACCACAATCCGGGAACCAGGGGCTTTTTCAGGACATTCTGGATTTAAAGTATAGCAAACAAGAGTAGTCGCTGGTGACAGTGCCCAACAGACGGAAGGTGAGGTAGGCGTGCCAGCTATAGACAGATCAGCTCAGCTATAGTCATGCATCTGGCAGTCCATCAGACAGAAGTGGGGGAGGGGGGTTGCTGATAGAGGCAGGTGCGTATTCTGCAGCAGCACAGCACAGAGTCGTGCATCATGCTTCTCAAGCCCATTTGAAGCATCAAGTGAAGAAGTGTAACCTATATAACGTGACTGAGTATGCCTAGCAGAAGTCCGCTGTGGGCAGGGTCCGCTGTGGGCAGGATCCGCTGTGGGCAGAGTCCGCTGTGGACAGGGTCCGCTGTGGACAGGGTCCGCTGTGGGCAGGGTCCGCTGTGGACAGGGTCCACTAGAAAATATTGACGCCAAATAAAACCCAGGGCATCAGTTGCAGTAATATGGTGAGCTGTTCTGAATGCAGCTTCCCAGGGCGATGCTCTGGGGTTTTATGTCTAGTTTGTTTTCACTTTATGTTAGGGAACAAGTTGGGGTTTGATTTTGTTTATATTAAGGCAAGAAAAAGAGCGTTGCTGTTAAAAGCTTTCATGTGGTGATAAAAGTCTGTATTTGGGTTTGGAGTATAGCCAGAATTGAAACCAATAAATGAGCTACTTTAGAGTAAAATAATAATATCATAGACTATGAGTTTTGCACCCAGTGTGCCAGGCACTGAGCTAGGGGCTTCCAGTGCGTGGTCCCATTTGTGAATCACTGCGACAGAAACCACCGCCTCTTTGCAGGTCAGGAAACCAAGGCTTTGGAGTCCAAAGTGTGTCGCTCTTTCATGGCAGTATTCAAATCCCTGGTAAGGCCAGGGCTGCAGAGGGTTGAAGAGAAGTCTAGATGCTGTCGGTGTAGCAGGGTGGATGAGGGAGCAGAGTGAGATCTGTAGAAGAGGTAGGAGAGGGTGATGAGGAAGGCATGAAAGGAGCAGGCACTAAGAGAGGAAAGGATCTGGGTCCTTGGGAGTGGCAGCGAGCCCTAACCTACTCCCACTGTGTCGTCATGGCTGATGCCCTTTGTGCGGTTATGGGATGGGCAGTGTTCACTGTCCTAGACAAGATCTGGCGTCACGTAGGTGGCAAGTTGGGGGCAGTGTGTGTGTGTGGGGGGGGTGATGTGCAGGATTAGCTGAAGTGGGAAGACCCACACTGACGGGCCTCGCCATTCCCTGGGTCTGGATCTATGGCTGTATAAAAGTAGAGCGTTAATAGCACCAGCATCACCTGTGTCCCACTGCTGTGACTTCCCCTCCATGGTAAGCTGTAACCTCTTAGCCCTTTCTCCCTTAGGCTGTGCCGACATCTCAGCACAGCAACAGGGTGGAGACTGGGGGGGATTTTTGTTGCATTGGGTTGTTTTTGTTGGTGTCCTGGTGGTTTGTTTGGCTGCATCGAGCCTTTTGGTTGAAAGTTGGTTTGTTTATTTTTAGTCAGTGAGGGGAGGAATCTTTCTGTGTAACCCTGGCAGGGCTAGAACTTCACAGGTAGCTTACACTGACATCAAACACACAATCCTCCTGTCTCATAACCCTGGTTCTGCCTCTAGAGGGCTAGGATTGACAAGAGACAAGGCATCCTGCCTTTGATGCCTCTTTGTGTCCTGTGAGGCATCCTACCAGACAGACCCACCTCCCTCTTGGTGTGGTACCTACTACAGGTTATCTCAAAGATGAGATTATGAGATGGCCTCATCACACAGCTTCCTGGAGCTGGGAGGAATAAAATCTGCAAGGTTGTAACGTGAACGTGCCCTCATTGTAGGTCTCTCTCTCTCTCTCTCTCTCTCCCTCTTTCTCTCGGCTTTGTGGGAAAGATTGTTCTTTTGTTTTGCGGGAACCCAGATGGAGTCTGTCTCACAGTCGTAAAACATGGAAACTTGTCTGAATTTTAGGAAAAGCAACAGCTTTCTCTGCTCGTTGGTCAGATTCGCAGCTCAAGTGTCTGTCACCATGTACACACAGCTGGTATTTCACTGAGATAACAAAAGTCGTACCTGGTACTTAGTGTGCAATCGATTACAGTTCTGTGTGGTAGGAGCTTCACCTGAGTAGTGGTCGGGGGGAGCTTAAGAAGTTGCTGGGAGCATGAATAAAACCCACTTTAAAGATGAGCAGAGGCTCAGCATGTGCACTAACCCAAGCAAGAGAGGCAGCTTAATGACTCAAAACTCTTGTCAGGGGGACTGGAAAGATGGCTCAGTGGTTAAGAGCTTGCTGCCGTTCCAGAGGTCCTGAGTTCAACTCCCAGCAACCATATGGTGGCTCACAACTATCTACAATGCGAGCTGATGCCATCTTCTGACCTGCAGGTATACATGTGGATGGAATACTGTATACATAATAAAAAACTTTCAAAAAGTTCTTGTCAGCCTTTAGAGTGGAGTTGGATCATAAACTAAGGTTTCTCTATTTTTTTCTTTTATTTATTTTGATTTCACTTTACATTCCAACCACAGTTCTCCCACCCCTCCCCTCATGCCTCCTCTACTCCCCCCGCCCCAGGCCACATCCTATCCACTCCTCTCAAAGAGTAAGGGTTCCCATGGGGAGTCAACAAAACCTGGCACATTAAGTTGAGGCAGGACCAAGTCCCTCCCCACGGCATTGAGGTTGAACATGGCATCCCACCATAGGGAATGGGCTCTGACAAGCTAGCTCATGCACCAGGGATGGATCAGGGGCCCCTCAGATTGTCCAAACTTCACCACTGTCTCCCACATGTAGAGGGCCTGGTTCAGAATGTTGGAGTCTCCACGGCTGTCAGTCTAGGGTTCCCACCAGCTTGGTTCAGCTGTCTCTGTAGAGTGCCCCTTCATGACCTCCCTTGCTCATATATTCCCTCCTCCCTCTCTTCGACTGATGGTCTTCCCTTTTAATTTCTGATCTCGTGTGCTAGGGGAGCCCATTCATTTCAGCCTGAGGAATCCGTACCATTTGTTCTGCCGGCCTCTCTGAGTAACTTGGAGTTCCACTACAGAGTTAGTGTCTGTGAAAGGTGGAGTGTTTGTTGTTTTTTCTTTCCCCCCCCCCTCCTGAACGTAAATCAAATCAACATTAGCCAAGTCTGTGTCACCAGGCAACAAGCAGATTTTTTTTAAGGTTCATGATTGGATATGTTACTATAAAAGTTTCCCTTCTGTCATTACACTTAATGCTCTAATGACCCGAATAACTGGCTTGCTCCAGGCTGTGTGTCGGGGCTGTGCCGGAGCCATTGTAGGAGACGGTGTGTGCTCCCCTGGAAATCTGTGCCAGGAGAATTCAGTTCTCAATGGACAGCCTGCGGGCTCTGCTTTCTGTTTTGTTAGAAGCCTCCCAGGGGTTAGCATCCCCAACTTGATGCTGCACAGCCCTGCACCTCTCAAAACTATCTGCGTCATATTGAAATTTTCATAAACTCTTGCTCATCCAGTTGTCTCTGAAAGTAATCTAATGCTGGCTACTTTATGATGTGGATATCAACGTCTATCCCAGTGACTGGCAATAAAACAGAAACTGATTATTTTTTAACAGGCCCTTCCCTTGCCACAGTCCAGGTTTCTGTAATGTCAGTATACCTGGTTTCACGGTTCATTCTCTAAAGTCATTTTCCCTATAGAGTTATCTTACCGTAAGTATCCAACAGCTTAACTCTACACATGAACTCAGAGTTTTCAAAGGAAAGAAATATGTTTATTACATGATCCTGACTGATTGCTTTTCAAAACCAGGAGAAAATAAAACCTCAATTTTGAACAACAGAGGACTTGCAAGGTGGCAGGAAGTTTTTGGAAACCAGTGTGTTGTGACAGTACCGTCCTTTTTTCTGTCCTTTAACTCTTACAAGTTTGAATAAAGTTCTGAGCTGAGATGTGCCATAATTACAAACAAGCTTTTCCAAGTGGAGTCCACGTTGTTGCTGAATTCCCAGTTACTGAAACATGAAGTTCTAGAAGCGACAGTGTCCAGCAATAGAAGCAGAGAAACCGGGGCCCGGTTCTCATGCCCTCTCTGGTTACACTCGGTGAATTTTCCACAGGCACTGAAGCTGACATCAGTGAGCGTAACCTGTGGGCATCCGGGTTCCCCGTCTCCCTAGTCATGGTACATGTTGCTTTGTCCCTGTTTGTGTGATATGACAATTCGCCTTCCTGGTAGAAGTCACTGCAGTATTTACTGTAGAAAGGCCATTTTGTCCATGGAAATAATTTTTATTGTTCTGAGTCACTCTGCTGTGGAAAGTTAGCCTGAGTTCCAGGACAAAGATGAGATGATGTGTTTACTTTGCTTTCTACCCTCTTCAGTGGTTTTGAACACATGAATGTCAGCATTGTCAAAGTATTTCCATGTTTTTATTCATTTAGAAGCAATGTCTGTAGCAGTGTCTCTTCACTGACAGCCTCTGCAGTTTGGAACGACTGCCCAGTGCAATCTGAGCTCCTGCTTCTCACTGAGCCCTACTCATGTCTTCTTGATGGATGCTTGCCATTCTAAAGGTTGCAGAAACCTTCGGAAATATTGAAACTGCTTTTGCCAAGCTCCTGGAGGATGTGGGTTTAGTTGTAAGCCTCTGAGGGCACACACCTGTATCCCAGTATTCAGAGACAGAAGTGTGAGGGTCATGAGTTCAGGGCCAACCTGAGTTACCTAGTGAAAGCTGTCTCAGAATAATATTAAAAATTAAAAATAGAGTAAAACCTCCATAGTAATGTTTCCCGATGAGGCCTAGAGCAACTCCATGACAGATAAACCCTAGACCCAGAGAGTCCGTGGCCTTCTTTTCCCAATAGTCTTTGGTTGGACAACAGCTATTGTATTCGTTAATAATCTCTAGGGAACTAAGTTTTTTAAAACACAGAAATATAACAGGACAGCTTATGTTTACTGAGAAGCTTTGGCTAAATGGCATTTTAGATGATATTTCAAGGCAGCCAGTGGCTGTCCTCCCTCTGAACTGAAATGTCGAGTTACTGGTCACCACTGTTCCTTCCATTACTGGTCTCAGTGCGCATGAGTTTGACCGTCTAATTTAGGCTTAAAATTGATTTCTTGCAAGAACAAGAGAACTGGGTAGGCCTCCCGCCTTCTTGACTAATCAGCGTCCTAACTGGTCAGCCCCCAATAGTGCCCCAACTAGCTAACCTTCTTAGGCAAGAAGAGACTATAGTATTATTACTCAACCTTACACTAGAAGGAAACTGAACAGAATTGTTTTGTTTTTGAGACACTGTCACCTGTAGAGCAGGCCGGCCTTGAACTCACAGCAATGTTCCTGAGTTGGCCTCTGACTGCCAGGACTGCAGGCATAGGCCACCACCCGCAACTCTTTAAACAAGTGCTTTCTAGAAAATAATTTCTCCTCTTAGAAATGGTCATGTCTGGTCCTGCTCTCTACTATGTATTTATATAATATACACTTCTTATATCCACAAGATCGAGAGTGTGTGTGTGTGTGTGTGTGTGTGTGTGTGTGTGTGCGTGTGTGTGTGTGTGTATGTGCATGCATGCATCTGGGTGTGTGATTCGGAGCTGAGTTGTGGAGAGTTGGCTTTTCACATTAGGAAGTGGTCAGTATTCACGTGAACTGTTTTCTTTTCAACAGGTTGACATGATGAAAGAGGCTCTGGAGAAACTTCAGCTCAACATCGTGGAGATGAAGGACGAGAACGCAACCTTAGATGGTGGTGATGTCTTATTCACAGGTATACGCACGTTGGTTTTCCATCCTAACACCTGACTCCCACTTGTTTCATTAACACGTTTCTTTAGTCCAGAAAGTCACAGTGAAGATGAAAGAGTGGTTCCATTTGGAGATAATCACTGTAATGTAGAGATACATCTCATGCTTCCTTGCAATGCAGGTCCTTTTTACCAGAACATTCATGTGCATAATTGGTTATTCTTTATAGGGATATTATTGATATGTATCGTGTTTTCTATAATTGAGTTTATATGCTGCATAGTATTTCCATTGTGTAACTATAGACTGCGTTTGTACTTCAAAATCCTTAATTCAAAATTTACATCATTTACAAGTAATTTCTTTCCAGATGGCAAGATGACTTCAAATAGATTTCTATGCAAATTGATTTGGCTTTGTGCCAGCAGTGAAATATAAATGTTAGTATTATTATTGATCTAACCACTCAGGGTGAGAACCTGAGCTCTACTCCCCGGAACCCACAAAAAGTCGGAAGCAGTACCCCACCTGTGTAGTCCCAGTGTGTCCACGGTGAGATGAGAAATGGAGATGGGTGCTGGCGGGCCTGGCTTGCACAATGGTGAACAAGGGACCCCGCTTTATGCAGAGGGGTTAGTTCAAAGACCAGCAGCACCCAAGGTTATCCTCTGATCTTCACACTTGCACCCCATTGTCTACCCCTGTCCCCCCTTTCCACCTCTTCTTTTATAAAACATAAAATGTACCATTTTTCCTGTTTTTAAGTGTAAAATCCCTGAAGCAGCGGTTACATTCCCAGTATATGCAAGTTTGCCCCTCGATTAGGCAGAGCATGGTAACTAACAGATCCTGTAGCGCTTTCTGCGTGCTCTCTGCCCCGTCTCTCCATGAGTCAACGCTTCATTAATAATTTATCAGGAAATGGACAGACGGAGAGCTGCTTTCCAATCCCGCTTCCTGCTGGGAAATCTGTCACTCACGAAAGCAGCTACTGGCAAAAAGTTGTTTCCAACTCGTTCCCTTGAATAGATAACATCAGTTTTCCCCTTTATTTATTTTATGAAATATAGATTTCATATAACTGAGTTATGAATGTGTGTACTGTTTAAAGACCAATAATAAAATTAAAATAAGTGCTTGCATGCCCACCCTTGGCTCATAAAACAGAATTCTGCCAGGACCACAGAAACCCCATGTGGTCCCCTCTCCAGCCCCAGGAAGCCGTTCTCTTTACTGTCTGAAGATCATTTCCCGATCTTTCTTTGCAGTTTGTCTCAGTATATGTATTTCTAAGTTATATGCTATTTAATGTTGCTCTTCTTGTAAGTTCCTATTGCTGCAGCATCCATGATACGAATTTTTGTGTGATTTTTCTACTTTTGACGGAAGTTGGGCGATGCAAAGGTAGGGTTTTCTATGTGGAGCAGTCTTCTGTGGAAAGGAATGCCACCAAATACTCATTTTACTTAGTGGTGTGCAGTGTGGCTGCCGTCTTCTGGGCTCGGGGATAAGGGCCGCTCGTAAGGCCAACCCTTGGATTCTGGGTTATCGGGTGAACTCTCTCCCGCTTCAGTATGATGATTTGAGGATTTTCCTTTTCCATCTCAACCTCTGATACTTGAGCAGTCGTGTTTATCAGGGATAAAGTCACCCATCATTCTTCACTTCCATACAGTGTTGGGTTTACTTTGCTAATATATTTAAAGCTTTTGATTCCATGACCTATCTCTTTCCTATTTTTCTCATCTGGTTTTGGTAGAACTGTTATATCACCCTCAAATATTGTGTTAGGAAATACTTCATATGTTTCTCTGTTCTTGGAATCGATACGATTTATATTACATAGCCCTTCGCCTTGATAGGCAGATACATAAACAGCTCCTGGCACTTTATTAGGGGGGAGACTTTAGCCAGATCCGGTTACTTTAATGATTATACGACTATTTAGGCTTTCCTGGGTCCACATTGGTGACTCCCATTTTCTGACTTTATCTCCTTGCCTTTGTCTCCAAAGTTCATGGCCATCGCAGCCCTTCCCCTTCGCTGTGTTTGCGCCTGCCTCCCTCTGTTTCTTCTCCCTCCCTCCAAAACTTTGTCGATTTTTATTCTTCTTTTCAGAGGACTAAATATTTGCTTTTGTGAACCCTTTCTCTTGTGTTCCTATTATCTCTTTGCTTCTTTTAAATGTCTTTATTTATATTCTCTCCTTTTTCCCCTACATAATGAATACACATTTTATCTTACTGATTTTGAAATGTCCGCTTCTCTAATATGTGGATTTCCCTTCAAATACTACTTTAATTGAATCTTTTTTCCTTCTCTGTTTTCTGGTTTTTGTTTGTTTAAGACACTGTCTCATTAGCCCAAGCTAGCTTCAGATTCACTGTATAGTTGATGATGATCTTGAATTCCCAGTCCTTCTCCTCCACCTCCCCAGTGCTAGAATTACAGACTCGCTCTACCACATCCAGTGAGAATCTCTAGTTAATATGAGTATTTCTAATACCGTTGAGTTCTAAATGTTTTCTAAATTTCTGTTATGATTTAACTGTTAATGCATTAGTCGATCATAATGGATTTATTTTTAATGTGACAATTCTTTTATGTTTGGAGTCTACCAGATCTACTATAGCTGTAGAATGGAAAGTAATTAGCTTATATTTCCTTTATGGATTATATTTTAAGTAGATCAGTTTTTTTTCTTCTTAGAATTCTCAATGTAAATGTAGATCTCTAATTTAAAAAGTGGATCTATGCTCGGTCATCAGTGGAGACTCAACCCACTGTGGAAGCTTAGTGGGGAAACATAAAGGAGGAATTAGGCCATTGTCACTGAACCCCCTTGCTCATCCCGCCTCACTGAAATATCTGTGGCCACTGGTCACATGCCTTGTGTGAAGCAATGAGCATATGGACCCTTCTGGAAAAAGAGAAAACATAACTGTCTTTTAGAGACATCAATTTACTGATAATACAAAGAGTAAAGGAGCCATGTAAGTGCTAAGTGCTGTTAGGGGGCCATCAGCCAAACCCGGATCGTAGGATTGTTGCCCTGAGGAATTCTCCTGTAAGTGAATGTGGTAGGAAAGGAAAGAAAATGTGATTATTTATTTATTTACTTTTTACATTTTGTGGGATTTTTAGATTTTTTTTGTACAATATATTTTGATCGTATCCTTTTCTTCCCCCAAAACCTCCCAGAATTATTTAATTATGACTATTTAATGTATATGGGTTTGTTTGGGTTTTTTTTTGCCTGCATGCCTCTGTACCACATGCAGGCCTGCTGACCATGGAGACAATTAGAGGACATTGGCTTCCCGAGAACCATTTTGTTGATACTTCTTGAGCAAAGCATCCCTGTCAAGTCTGGAAAACACTATCTCCCCGCAGGCATCCTATTCCTCTGGCTCTTCCAGCCTTCCAGCCCATCCTCTGAGACGTTCCTTGAGCCGTAGGTACAGGGCTTGTGTTGTAGATTAATAGTCATCTTAAGGGGCAGTGAAGGAGCAGGGAGTCCCCTTGTATATCTGGACAGCCACCACCAGACATCACCAGACATTTTTCATCTTCCTGGGTTGAAACTCCATCCCCATTCAGCAACAACTACCCATTTACCCCTTCCCCCGACTCCTAAAAACTTCCGTGCTGATTTCTATCCCTGCGGTTGAAAGGTTTATTTAAGGTCAGTCATTTAATCGGTTTGTGGAAGAACAGCAGTTGTCTCTTTGGGGGAACTCTCCTGATGGAGAAGAGAACTGTGTGATGCTCAGAGGTCATTATTATAGGTGGAGAAATGGGGTACTCCTTGGGGTCACCAACTTGTTATGTTCCATCACATCTCTTACAGGCAGAGAATTTTTTGTGGGCCTTTCCAAAAGGACAAACCAGCGAGGTGCTGAAATCTTGGCTGATACTTTTAAGGTAGGTGAAGGATCGTTTATGCCTGTCTCAGAGTAATTGCTTAATAAATATTCATGGCCCCATTGAGTCAATATGTCATGAGTAATTGTGTTTATATTTCACCCGCTTTAAAAAATTATTCTTAGTATTTGTACATTTGCTAGACGTTTTAGAGTCTATTAAATTCAAATTTCTCAATAATTAGGATCCATTGAGCTCTCTCAGGAAAAAAAGAGTTAGTGTGTTCACCTCTTGGCTTTTCCTAAGGTGTAATCATAAAGACACTAGTGCATGCCCCTGACAAAAACCACTTTAGAAAATAAAAGCTGAAGATGCAGATATGTCTGATGTGAAATGTGATTTTCAGATTAGAATGTGTGATCTCCTCTACTGAGTGATTGCTGTGTACTGGGGACTGTGGAAAGTATCTCACGTGCTTTCCATCAAGTCATTTACTGCTGGCGGGTTCACCAGCCTGCTTGGGAATAGATACAAATACCCTTCCCTCAAGGTCCCTTACTGCTCGTAGGAAGAAGGGTTCACCAGCCTATTTGGTAAAGTATACAAATGCACGCATGCACACACGCACACAGACAGGCACCTCTCCCTGTCCCAGAATCCACAAGGGATTCAAACAACCCTCCCAGAATAACCTGCCCCACAGGCCAAAGAACTAGCAAAGTTGGTGGCAGGGTTAAACTCTGGAAGGAAACTGCTTTCTTCTTACAAGCAGTAATGCCAATGCCTGTGAGTCAATCCCCCTGCCTCCCTACCCTCACCCCCTGGGATAGTCGCCTTCAGAAGAGCAAGTGAGGTTCTGACCATTGGTAATCAGTCTTGGCAATTGCTCTGCAGTAACAACCCACTCGTCTTTTTGTCTGTCTGTCCGCATAGGACTACGCCGTCTCCACAGTCCCTGTGGCCGATTCTTTGCATTTGAAGAGCTTCTGCAGCATGGCTGGACCCAACCTGATTGCGATAGGGTCCAGTGAATCTGCGCAGAAGGCCCTCAAGGTAAGCACAAGGCTGTGCCTCTAGGTACAGCAGGCTGTGCCTGGCCGCAGCTAGACACCGGGCAGGGGTGGCGAGGGCTGAACGGACTGGCACCTGAGACACCTATGGTGTGCACTGTCTGCTCTGGTCCTCATTAGGAGCTAAGAACCCCCGAGTGTGGAAAGGCTCTTGAGAGGTCAGTCATTCTGTATCCCTCATCAGGCTTCCTCACATGGCCAGGTTTCTGGATGACATGCACCAAATTTATCATTTCACTAGCCAGGAACCTTTGCAGTGTTCTCTTTCCCACAAGGAGGGGAGCTGCTACATCCGGAGCTCATTACAATATGCTTATCCTCTGTTGTGCCTATGCTGCAACATGGTGACCTTCTAGAAAGCTGTGACTCAGAAGAACCTAGAGAGCCTGCCGCCTTCTCTTTTATTTAGAATGATAAACTTGGCACAGAAAATGTCCTCCTCTCCTAGGTGAAGCTCGAAAAGCACAGGAAGACCATGGCGGTCTGAGGTCCCAGAGCTCGATCTGGAGTACAAGTCCTGGATGACGAGGGCTTTCCAACATTGCCATGTTTTCCCTTTGATAACACGTCTCTAGTCTGCAGCTCCAATGCTGGGAGATAATCCGCAGGCTCTGGAAGGGCAGAGATCAGGCCTTACTCTCCCTTGAGTTCCTTCCTGTCTGGCCCTTTACGGAGCCTGAATATATATATATACTCCTGGTTGGGGGTGAGGTGGCATTGTCTCCTTTGTGCTGATAAGCCAGATGGAGTACTTTGCCGAGGTCACAAGACTGGCACTAAGTGGTCTGGAACAGGGGCCCCCTCTGAGGTGGCCCTTCATGTCAACATGCATGATTCATGTGTGAACCAAAACCATAGATTGCTCAAGCAAAGGGAGCGAGGGCAACCTGGGCGCCCCATATATGCCATGTATTGCTTTGCTCTTCCGTCTCTTTCCTCCTCTTCCTCAGCGAACCCAGGTGCAGCATAACTAGGAAGCGATGGTTGCCTTGAGCAGTTTCCCCTCGGTGGAATCTGCAGCTCACCAGCCTTTTTCCCTTTTCCCCCTAACTGTAGCTGTGACAGCATCCAGGTCCAGGGCTTTTAACAGCTGTCGCTGAATTATCTGCTGGACTCGATTTCTGTCAGAATGGCTCCCTCTGCTCTCCTGGAGAGTCTGCCTTTTGTTTAGCTTCCTCTGAAGAACTAAGTTGGTTTTCTGTGTATAGGAAAGATAGCATCTCCAAAAAAAAAAAAAACATTTGATGAACGGTACCATCCAGGGGACCAGGGAAGATGGTATTTCTCCTTGGGGAGTAACTGTGGTATCTGTCCATGAGAGCCGAGTTGGTCTGCATGTGTTTAGAATCAATTATAAAGGAAAGGGAACTCAAGCTGGCTTGAACCCTGCCTTTGTGTAAGTGAGCACAAATAACCCCTTCTAGATAAAGTAGACTAGGTCCCCTATTCCAGCGACATGGCAATCGCTGCCTCAGCGGGTGTCGACTGTCTGGAAAAAGTGACACCACAAAGTGGAAGGTAATATGATATAGTATGAAATTCTAATTGACTCAGAGGTCAGAGTAAAGCAGACGGCTCCCTAATAGCTAATCAGAGAAAGCCCTCTGGGGAAACATAGGACTAGAAGTAGGTCAAAAACAACCGGGAGCATTTGTCAGGGTGGGATTCAGTGAGCAAGGGCTCCAGGTGGGGACACAGTGGCATCTGAAACTGAGCAACGTGTGCTCAGGAGATGTGAGCTGCTTGCCAGCCTCTGGCTGGAGCAGGTGGAATCTACAGATGCTGTATTTAAAGATGAGGAAGAGAGAGTTGTCATGCAAAGAGTCTGGGTACCTGTACATCTCTGAGTAGAATGATCATTCCTTCAGAGATGCTGGGCCCACACTCCTCTCTCCAAACATGATAATCGTTGACATTGCAGAAGAAAAGGAGCACTGAGAACCTAGCAAAATCAAACAACCAAAAAGTGGGCTCACACCCCAATTTCCATTGTATGTCTTGATGTGTGTTCCATTTTCCTTCGTCCTTCCCTTCCCATTAACAAGTTCTGTAAGATGGCATCTCTTAGAACATTCTAGGGAGACTTCATAGGCCTTCCTGCCGAACTCCTAGGAGTATGAACAATGATGGCCATTCTTCACCTGAAACCTCCCATGTCAGAAGCTATAAATAGCCCCCGTGAGCTCCAAGGGCACTCTTTGGAGGTCATTTTTTTTCCATCAGCAAATGTACTGCCTCAACCACAGGCCCGTGGAGTAGGCGAGTGCCCGCCTGGCGTGTTCCTAACATCAAAAAAATACCGTTTTACTTTGTAGTGAGAGCATGACAAACTCAGTTGGAAAATAATGAGCTTTTCCCACAGGGGACAGTCTCGGGTCAGATGCAGGTGGTCAGTGACATCACAGGGAGGTGACCTGAGATGCTCATTTAGCTGAGCTCAGCTTGGTTCCTGTGTAAGGCTCCCAGTGAACCTGAGAAAGGGCAAGCCCTCCTGCTGACATGGGGATGTGCAGGAAGAACCATAGAAACACGTGTCATTTCCAAAAGCAGAAGCGTTGCCAGACTGATGCTCCCCACATTTTAGGTGAAATACTGAGGTGGGATGAAATAAATATTTTGAGCTGTATCTTATGCCTCAAGGATCTAACTTCCTGGATCTTGAATCCTCTTTCCTTGATGTCCCACTGTGTTCATCGGCCTGCAGGTGCCGTGACGAATGCCTCAGATAATTCAGCTCAAAAGGACTAACAAGGGTTTAGTGGCTTCCGTCTATGGTCACTTGACCTATGGCAAGCCAGTGCCACGAAGAGGAGCACACAGTGCAACACAGCCACTCGCCTCAGGGCAGTAGGGAAGCTGGGAAGGAAGGAGGCTGAGGACCCAGGGGCTCCCACAAAAGCACTTAGAGTGATACAGCATACTCCCACTGGACCCCACACCCTAAAAGTTCCACCCCTTCCCTGTGGTGCCACAGGCTGGTGGTCAAGTCTCTGATACATGAGCCTTTGGGGGACACCCAGAATCAAAGCACAGCTCCTGACCTACTCAATGGCCATTTTTTTAACTTTATTTTTTTATTTTTTTTATTGGGTTTTTATTGATTTTATTGAGCTCTACAT